>NC_045030.1:51130676-51172168 GCF_008632895.1 Mastomys coucha | reverse complement strand
CACACACACACACAGTCCTTTGCAAGGGCTTGTCCTTATCCCTTGTTTCTACATCTCAGAGGAAATTAGGTTATAATGTACTCATTGAATGTTTTGCCACTGAAGGAGCTGAGGATAAAGTTCAAAGGTCTGTACCACAGATCATACAGAATGTTGTTTGAATAACAAAAATAGAACCAAAAGACAATAGAAGCCCAATATTAGGGAATGGGGCAGAAAGGAAGCACTGGGCATGGTGGAAGAGAAAGGCAGGAATTGGCATATAAGCAACTGTGGTTTTTCTAAAAGGGATCTTTTGCTCTAGTTTTCATCTCTCATAAGGTGTCAACTTAAGAAAACCTCACAGCTCCTGTGGGCTGCTTGTTCTCAAAGGGAAATGAATTATTTAGGAGTGTGATGAATAGTTCATCAAACCTCCCCCCAACAGGGTTGCTGCTTAGGCTCAGAGTAATTGGCCAGGAGCAGAAGAGGGAGCTGGCCGTAGCCTCAGTGATTCTTTCTTCTCTCTGCGGAGGGGGACAGCAGTACCAGGGTGAGGATGACTGCCTGGGGTGGATCTTTTATCTCCAGTGGGAAGGACAACAGCAGAAAGAAAAACAGATCTCATTTCCAGGATAAACCTGTAGGAGGAGCCAGCGTCCTTCAGTGGAGGAATCCGAGTTTCAAAGGGAGGGCTCTTGTCTGGGAGTGCTCCTAAGAGCCTGTGAATCCCAATCTCCTGTCCTGTAGAGAAGGCAGCAGGTGCTACCAGGCCATTTCAGCCTCTGCTTTCCTTATTGCAGGCCCTGGGGGCTTTTGGTGGCTATACAAGAAAAGGTTATCTAACAGAAGAGACATGTGATGCAGTATCCAGCCACATAGCTCTGCTTCTACAGCTGAACTCTGTGAAGTCATTAACATTCTTGCCCCTCCCCATCTTCTCCCACGCTCCACTGCCATCTCTTACAGCTACCAGTTCCTGCACACTTAATGGAAATGGTCAAAGGGATAGGCTGTAACTTAGGTAGTCAGATTCCAGTATGAAAAGACTGCTTCATCTTAAAGCAAAAAAAAAAAAAAGGTTGAGTTATGACCAGAGCTTAGAGTTCATAAAAATATTGTCATGATTGAGAAGATGGACAGGAACTACTTCAAGCCAAAATCTAATAGTTGACAAGGTGAGCAGAAATAGAATGCAGTGTTTCTTAAATATAAACTTAACCCAGGGCTCTGCTTCGACGCTGTTCAATGTTGGCTTCTTTGTGTAACCCCCTGAGCCTCAGTTTCCTCATCTGTAAATTGGAAATAATAGTACCTATGTCATGAAGAGACTATGAAAATTTAATGTATTACTTCAGTAAGGTATTGGCTTATACTAAACACTAAATGGATACTAGCTCTTACTGCTATTATTAGTATGCTTACACACATCCTGTAGATCAAATGAGGAAATGAACAGAAGGTTTTGACTGTTGACAAATCTGCCCCACAGTATTTAAGAGAAGTATGCACGTGTCTACGACATACATCCAAGTGTTCTTCCTGCAATAAGCAGCTTTCTCTCTCAAAGTGATATTGCTTTGTTAGCTGCCACCACTCTCTTTCCTTCACTGATTTTGATTCTGTTCTCATTCTCTTCTTCTTGATCCACCTCTGTCATGTTCCTTCTGCGTGATCCTCTCTGCCCCTTGATCAGTCTTCGTCCTTTTTCTGTCTTTGTTCTCTTCTACCTCTTCTCAGAAATTGTTTTGAAGTATAAAATGTCACCTTTTTGACAATAGGTTCCCGTTTTTGACAGTGTTGTGCTATGTAACCAAACCCAGTTGATTACAGCTTCATCAACTCCCATTCCACACCTAGCCTGATTCCATACAAAGAAAAATAATTTAGCTATACATATGCACAAATAACAGTAAGTGTCCCATTCTGGGACACTGGAAGACTTTATTCTTCCAGAAGATTTTGAAAATCATTTAGTAAATTATTTCTAATATGCTGCCCATCAGCTCTGTGCAAAAACAGCTGCAGTCATTTCACTCAAAGTAATAGAATAGAGATAAGTTTGATGGTACCTTGTACAAAGTTAGCATTGAATTAATGTGACCCCCTCTGGGATTTGACATTGCCTTTTCAATGGGGAATGTTCTGAACCTGGAGCACATTCTGGCTTTCAATAAGTAACACAAGTTGCAATTTGGGGGTCACCAGGAGTCAGAAGCTCATTGGCTCGGAGAGATTCTTTTGACAATCATGGTTGGTCGTTCTCTGCTCAGTGCTACAGTGTGTTCAGTGGCTGAGGGCAACAGGCTTGCTGTTAGCTAAAGAGTTCAGGGGAAGTGCAAGATGCTGTATGGGAGAAAAGAAGCAAAGTATTTGTGGCCCAAAGGATTCCAAATGCCCACTAACAGGTTACAGCAGTCTGATCATCCACTCATTCGCTTGATGTTTATGCCTCACTTCCATGTAACTAGGCAATGAAACTACAGGAAGAATTAAACCATGGTCTCTGCTCTCAGGGAGCTTACAGTGTAGTTAGGAAACAGGCATATGAAATGATTCTAAATTAAGAGGCAAATACTGGATATGTCTGGCAAAGTACTGTAGTGGGTCCTCCATGCCATCTGTCTTTAATTATCTGACCAGCTTCATGTGGAAAAATGATTTGATTTCCTTACTATAGTTGCTCAGGACCTAACTAAGAACTAACAATAAAAATAATTATGCTCTGAATGCTGGACTCATGCCTGACACTTTATACATAGTGCCTTGCTTAATCCTTACAGTACCTATGTTAGTTGATGTAGGCTTGTTCAAGCTTAAATGCAGCAGGAAATTCAATTTCTAGTGAGAGAACTCTTCCCAGCTTGCAGAAGGTTGCTTTATAGCTGTGTGCTCACAAGGCCCTTCTTAAGTGCCTATTGTGGGAAGGGGAGAGAAACAGCGATTAACTTCTCATTCTTATAGAACCATGATTTTGTAGGTTGGTCCCCATCCTTATGCTCTGACCTAAAGCTTTATTTGTCTCCTAATGACTATCTCCAGGTGGAGGTGTACTGCTGGGGTGTGTAGGGTTCTAACAGTTCCATTTCTATTCCTGTGAACAACCCTGTGTCTTTGATTGTAGTTTATTTAATCTCTGGTATAATCTATCTTTTTTGTCTCTTGTTTCTAGGGCACCTCCCATTCTTCTGGGTGGTATATTTTAAATCAATTCAAGAGAAAGCTTTGGTGTCTGGAATAGAGTTAGTGTTGTTTAAAATTTTACCTTGTCTCTCTGTGTATGACTATATGTGATTCATGCATGTGTAACAGCTTGTACCCATATACCAGAGGATGATGCCAAATGTCTTCATCTAATTCTATCCACCTTATTTCTCTGAGATAGTTTCTCATTTAACTTTGAATTTATGTTTTGGTTAGGCTGGTGACCAGCAAGCCCACACAATCCTTTTGTCTTTGTTCCTCCCAGGGTTGGGGTTGCAGCCACCTACGACCATGTCTAGGTTTTTACGTAGGTGCTAGAGATCTAAACCAAGAACCTCTTACTTGAGCAGCAAGCATTCTTTCCCACGGAACCATCCATCAAGGCTGCAACTTTAAAGAAGTTTAAGACAATCTAGTTCCCCTTGATAAAAGTTCTAAACATTCTTGGACTGGATAGAAAGTTGAGCTGGGGTAATGATTTCCAAAGCCACATAAAGAGAGGGCTTAAGGATACCCATATTCATGTCCTTTATTAACCATAGCTACTCATAGCCTGTCTACTGTAACCTAAGACAACATTTATTGAATAGTTATCTAGTAGGTTTAGGATGCTTACTGTATATTCTTTTATTTATTTAACTACCACCATTTTACTGATTGCAAGAAAGCAGAGACATGGAGAAGTAATGAAATTTGTCCAAAACTTATACTTGCAGGTTGAATAGAGGAGCTGGCATTTCAACTCAGTTGCTTGGTCTGTTTCTAATAAGCATTATGCTTACCTCATTCTCAATTTTATTAGAAACACAAGAGTTATTGTTGTGAAGTTGCTTTGTCCCAGACTGATGCATTCTATCCTTTGAGGAAGCTCCTTAAATCAGAAGGTAAACAACTCAAAATAGCTAACGTCAGGAAATCCCTGAAATTGACCAGATTCATTAGGCCTCTCTGCTGCCAGAGTAAGCAATAAAGAAGTTTTAGAGTCACTCTCATGAGAGTCAAGCTTCAAAGAAGACCCTCAGACAAGCCAAACTACAAAGAAGACTCAGACCAAACCAGCTGCCTGCAAGAAGCAGAAACCAGCTGAGCTGCATGGAAAAAATTTAGAACTGAGTCACTTGGAAGGGATACACTTCGAATTGTTGAACTGCCTTCGGGATGTATAGTAAACTACTGGTTCCCAGATTTTGTGAGTTGTAGCCCATGATGGAGTAGACTTTGATAATGCAGTTGTATTTAAATAATTTTTACTCCTGTAAGTATCCTCGTATCCACATTCATGTATATAACCTCAGTGAAATTCATAGGTTCACCAAATTGCACTTTGGTAATATCTGTGCACTATTCACTTGTGAGCTTCCTATCTGGGGTAAGGAGACCTGTGTGTTGCATCTTCACAGAAAAACTTTTCTCATGCAACATTAATGGATGAAGTGTGCTACCAATTACAATTTTGGCAAATTGTTATGTGCTCTGGAACTTTTTTGAATCAATAATTGTTCTCCAGCACGAGTTGATCAGGAATATCCTGTGACAATCTCCATTCAGCTAAGATAGAATAAGCAGTTTAGGAATACTTTGTTTGAGCCAGGTGATTTATCTATCACATCAAATTTAATCTTTACTATAAATGTGTATGGGATAATTGTCAGTCTATTTTGTCTGCTTAATATAGATGCTTGTACAAGATCACATAACTAAGTGGTGGCAGAGGTAGGATTTCAGGCCTGTTTGGATAGAGGACACTGCTTCTGCTATGACATCTTATTGTATCACACATTAATGGTGCTTCTAACTTCAACTGGTAAAGGAATTTGCATGTTTACTAATTGTGATCCTTAGACCTGCATAGTAACTTTTAGAACGTATTAATTCGTCATTGCTGAAGATGGTAATTGGAAGTTAGACTTTTATCTCATGCAGATAGGGAAGAAGATGGACAGGACTGTTGGGTTAGATGGCCTTGAAAGGAAAACATTACAATTACATCATTTTACTTCTTCTACTCCTACATTACTTGGTTTCAAATTCAGGGCCTTTTTCCTTGATTTATTTTTATTATATAAGTACAAGCTGTTGAGTCTATTTAGTATTGCTTGTATGTACATGATTTCAGGACTGACCACGGAGAATACTCAAAACTTGTCCTGAAAATCATAAGAATCCAGGGAAAGTTCTTGGAAATAGCCATGCCCCAAATTAATAAGCATCTTGTAAAGACTAGGCAATTTTGAAACTTTTAGTTCTACTATTTCATGCAATCTTTATAATACTACATTGAATTGCTACTATTGCTTTCTTCTTCTTACAGATGACAGGAAGAAAAACTGAAATAAAACACCAGAAGCTGAGAGAAATGAGTAGCTTTTTATATTGTCACAGGGGTGGGTAGAAGGTGCAACTAGAGAATTTGAACTCAGGGTGTATGTGTGTGTGTGTGTGTGTGTGTGTGTGTGTGTGTGTGTGTGTGTATGTGTGTGTATGTATGTGTGTATATGTGAGTGTTGGCACAAGGATCTGTACTCCTTGAAGTATATGAAAACAAACCTCTCTTTTTTTCATTGTAAGCAACAGTGAGACTTTAAAAATGAATATATATGAATATATTTTATTTTATTTATATGTTTTGTGTTAGCATATAGTCAGTGTACAAAATGGCAGCTTCATTATGACATTACCAAGAGTATATATGACATTCTTTTTATTCACCCTCCTTTACTCTTCTTATGTTTGTCCTTTCACTTTTCATTGGATCTTTTCTACTTTCTAGAAAGGTGCCTCTCTGGTTCAATTCTGTAAAATAAAAACTGTTTGTTTTCATTATCTATATGAGTAGTTTGCCTGCATATATGTCTGTGTACCATGTGAAAGCAGTGCCCACAGAGGCCAGACAAGGGTATCAGATTTCCTAGGACTGGAGATACAAGTGACTGTGAACCAACAGATGAATGCTAAGAACCAAACCAGGGGCCTCCTGAAGAGCAGCCAGTGCTTTTAAACTACTGAGCCATCTCTCCAGCCCCAGTTTTTATTTTTGAAATCTGGATTCCCTCATATGAGAGAAAGCATGTAAAATTGTCTTTCTGAATCTAGTTTCCTGGTTCTGAATTTTCTCTCATTGTGCTTATCTGGACTCCACAACACTTGTGCATACTAATTGTAGGTGATTTATTGATCTTACTTAGCTTGGATAGAAACTCAAATTAAGGTTAATTTAACACTGTTGGTAAAATGGTTGAAGATATAAACTGAGGAGGATAGAGGTTCTTCCCTAGTAAACAAGGATGAAGCCAGAAGTTATCTGGCTTGACCATATAAGAAAGCCTCATTATCAGAATGGAGATGGCAATCACTATGTAATGCAGTTGAATATATCTGAGATTTGTCTCCTGGCCAAGACTGCTATGGGCTCCTGTCTCAGTACAATAGGGGTTAAAAGGTATACACTTTAAGACAGCTAAAAGCATGGGCTCTTATCTAATTCTGCAAGGCACCAAGGCACCATGAGTGCTGCTTATGTACGTCTCTGACAGCCAACACCAAATGACAAAGTCATTTAGTTAGTAATATGGATTGAACACCTAAACTGCTCAGAGGCCAGAGTTTGATTTCCTACAGAGTAAGGAACATGGATTTTTATCAGAAAGGGTATGAGGGATAAGGCGTGGACATGCTTTTTGTCTGGGAAGTGTCAAAAAAGAAGGGAGAATGCACCCTACTAAACAGAGATATTCATAGCCAGAAAACACTGAGGGGTGTATTGACCTCATATAACTGTTACAAACAACTCTGCTTTCATATCTTCCAAACAGGACAAATAGCACTTACCATGCAGCACTGTGGGGTAGCTTAAATAAGAAAAATTATCTTAATGGATTTAAATTGCTTATTGCAATCCCTATCTGCAGTGCTTTGAATGGGAATGGCCTCCCTAGGCTTATATATATTTGAATATTTGAACTTAAGTTGGTAGACTCTTTAGGGAGGATTTAGGTAGGATGAGCAGTAGTGTCACTTGGGGTAGGCTTTGAGGTTTCAAAGCCCTTTTCTTATTCTCTCTCTCTCTCTCTCTCTCTCTCTCTCTCTCTCTCTCTTTCTCTCTCTCCTTCCCTCCCTCCCTCCATCCCTCTCTCTCTCTCTCTCCCTCCCTCTGTCTATCTCTCTCTCCCTCTCCCTGCTCCACCTCTTGCTGATAAGACTAAAGCTCTTAGCTACTGCTTCAGTGCCATGCCTGCCTGTTGCCATGTTTCCCAGCATGATGGACTAACCCTCTAAAATTTCAAGCGAGCTCCCAATTAAATAATTTCACCTTGCCCATGGTGGCTCTTCCCAGCAATAGAACAGTAAGTAAGGCATTCTCACTTAACAGAACTGATGAACAGAAGATTATTTGTTATTAGTGAATAGTAGCAATGGACATGATATCACGGTTATTTTATAATCATTACTATCAACAATTATAAATACTAACAATGTATATGACTAGGTACCATCTGATTGTAGTTATGTTTTGTTTGCCAATACCGGTTTAAGAATTTATTCCATGTACTCTTCTTAATTTAGTTTTCACTGGGAGTTCCTTTAGAGAAGTGATTTCTTTCTTGTTAAATTATATATTTTATATAGAAGAGAGTTACAACCAGAGTTAGACCAGAGTGTCTTTTCTTTTCTTTCCTTTCCTTTTCTTTTCTTTTTAAGATTTATTTATTGTTATATGTAAGTACACTGTAGCTGTCTCAGACACACCAGAAGATGGTGTCAGATCTCATTACAGATGGTTGTAAGCCACCATGTGGTTGCTGGGAATTGAACTCAGGACCTTCAGAAGAGCAGTCAGTGCTCTTACCCACTGAGCCATCTCTCCAGCCTAAACAAATTGAAATTCTTTTCTTTTTTAAGATTTATTTATACGCCAGAGTGTCTACTTATCATCCAAAATCTTGGTTCAAGCATTTAGTTTTTCAGTCTGAGGTCTGGAACACAGAAGGGACTCATTTTCAAACAGTATTCCTGAGTTGGATGAAATCATTTTTTCCCTTCCTAATGATGCTTAGTGACTTGGTACTATAGTTTTCTTGAGTTTAAGTCAGAAGACAGGGATGAAACTAGAGTGGAGAGTCTAGAAGTCCTTTCATAGTAGATATAGTTCAGATTCTCTGGAAGGCAAAACACATAATTTGTGCTATAATACTTTGCAGCAAGCAAATGTTTCCAGACTCCACACTAAAGATGTTCTTTCATTTTTTTTTAAGCCTGAGCACATTTCAGGACCTATTGAATCTATGCACCACCAATTGATTTACATTTAACACATCAAAATGTTATTTTGCAAAAGAGATTTGATATACAGAAGCACACTGAGATGCTTTTCTGAATGTTTCAAAGCATTTTTTTCTTTGAAAGGATTGAAACATGGGCAGTGCATTATGATGTTTGCTTTTGCTGCTTCAGAAGGCCATAGGGTGCTAGAATACCTGGAGTTGCCCTGGCTTGGCCCAGCTCATGGAGAGTGACTGATAATCTGGGGGAGGCCAGAAAAGGAAGAGAATCGTGGATGGAATGTAGCTAGAACACTTTCTTTGTGCATGATGTCTAGGAAGACATGTGACATTCCAAATAATTGCCCATTAAAACCCAATTCAAGTCACAACATTCAACATTAACCTTTTTTCCTGCCTTCAGTCATTGTATTTCTCAGGCTCTTAACTTTTATTGTCACAATGCAGTTTTGGTCAGAGAGAAGTTGCTTGACTTGAAATGTTATTGCGGCCAGGGGATGTAGAGTAGCACGTGTCTGTTGGAAGAACAACAGTGTAAAAACCATAAAGAGCAACTAGGGTTGAGTGAGTATTAGTCACAAGAAGCGCTTAATTCAGCAATCCTAAGAAGAACCGTCTATGTGTGAAGCTGGGGAGTGAAAGACACTGAGGAGTGGTAGGCATGTTGAGGAAATAGAGCATATAGTTTTTAACCTAAAATCATTTAAAAATTTTTAAATACCGTGCCATTTAAAGAAAGTCTATCAGCTGGACCAGGTTTCCACACACATCTCCAGTTTGCAGAAGTTTGCCCAAATTCAACACTGTCAGTGAGGGCTGAGAACTACCAAATGACCTGTCAAAAGGCACTGAGCCAGCAAATGGCAGAAAGAGACTTGAACTTGAGCTTTCTGACTGGAAAGACTTTAACTTCAGTGCTCTTTGTTGTTGTCACCACACTATGCTGCTTCCTCGTGCTGAATCTTATAAATCAGGAAAAATGAGAGGCAGACATGGCAAACTAGCAAAGGAAACACAGAAGAGCACTAAATCGACAGAGGAGAAAGTATGACAGAGTGGCCTGGGCATTAGAACTGAGGAAATGCACTCTCAGGGCAAGCTCATCAGCAGTTGGAAATGGTTCAGAGAAAGTAGGCTATAGAATCATTTTTGGACTGGAGATGACAAAGAAAACTAAAGAGGACATATGTAGACAGACACCCATCCTTCTGAAGAGTGAAGGGAGGAAATGAACAATTCATCTAAAAATCACCTGCCCATTTGAGTTAGCATTTTAAAACTGTATCTAGAACTATCTAAGCTAAGAAGTGAAAGAGAATGTCTGTATTAATCTGGGGGCTTCAGTTTTAAGCAATGTCATGTATGCACACATGTATGTGCATTGTATGTGTGTTCTTGTGTGTGAAGAGCCGCAAATGAAATATAATCCAATGTCTAAGATCAGAAGTCTGAAAAACAGGAAAATAAATTGTACTGCATGAAAATCTGTTGTCATATATATATATATATATATATATATATATATATATATATATATATATATATATATATATATATATATATATATATATGTCAAATATATATATTTGACAGACGGCTTCTCCTAGGGAAAATTGTGCCATCCACAGGAATCAGTCCTTATTTAATTGGTGTCTAATTTTTACCTGTAGTTAGCAGTTGCTATTATGCGCACCTGTAAGGTGTCATTCCAGGCCTCTGCTTTCCTAGCTCTATGTGTGATACTATTTTAGGGGGTAAATACTATTTAATAATATCCACAAGGCAACTTTTATCTCAGTCTAAGGAATAATAATGTTGATCTACTTCAAGGATATTCTCTCCTACGTATTGAGGTAGTGGGTTCAAATCACATTCATTAATTGAGGCTTTTGTCTACTAACTTTGCTTTGAGTCCCTAAACTTCTGTGGTAACAGACTTAAGATCATTTCATACACTGAGGTTTTTTCCCCTTGCTGTTGTATACATTGTTTCATAAGGCCGCCTATTGGATTAGTTGTATCTTTGACATCATTCCATCTGGCCACTTCAAACCTAATAACTTAGTACAGTACCATGCTTCATTTGTAAAATCATTCTGCTCCTTTGTAACCAGGAGATAGGTGACAAGCATCTTCTTCCTGGGTTCTTATCATCTTTACATACTCATATTTGCTCTCTCTTCCCTTCTCACCATGGGGGTAGAAACAATCTAAGGAGATATAAAATACTTCAATTCTTCAATAAACATATCACTCAATATCTCTATTATGTACTATTATCAGAATGTAAACTTTTAACCTGAAAACTCGACTTAATTTTGTACTTGGAGTCAATCATATTCCTCTCTCAGGAAATGAACACAGAACTATTTCACTGATGGAACTGGAGAGTGCTGACCATTGTCACATAGGCTGCACTACCAAAAGAATAGTAACTTCAAATAGCATTATCTTGACCTGCAATCTGTATGGAGCTGGTAAGTTGGCATAGCAGGTAAAAGTGCCTGTCCCCACCCCTAACTTCCTGAGTTCAATCCATTGACTCATGGGACACAAGGAATACAAGTTGTCTTCTTACCTCCAAATGTTTAGCTGCACACATGGTAGATGAATACACAATCTGTGTGGTAGATGAATACACAATCTGTGTGGTATAAATTATCCCTAGTCATCATCAGTGTTATCGCTTTCATGTACTTTGGGTTCTAAAGATCAAGAGTAAGTTTTTCGCCGGGTGGTGGTGGCACATGCCGTTAATCCAAGCACTTGGGAGGCAGAGGCAGGTGGATTTCTGAGTTTGAGGCCAGCCTGGTCTACAGAGTGAGTTCTAGGACAGCCAGGGCTATACAGAGAAACCCTGTCTCGAAAAACAAAAACAAAAACAAAAACAAAAAAAAAAAAAAAAAAAAAAAAAAAAAAAAAAAAAAAAAAAGACAAGTTTCTTTGGAGTTAGTTATATCACCCATGTTTCTAGAGTCTCCTAGAATTCTAGCTTGTAACAATAGTTGCCTGGCGACCAGGCAAAGCACCTTACAGGATGGCAGTTGGACTAAAACAAGCCTTCCTTTGTACTCCTTCCCCACTTTATGTCTAGTTTAGGTTGCTCTGCATAAAGATGTCATTTAATGAACTCATTTTTAAAAAAGATGCCAGGTTTTAATATTGATCCTTTCTAAAATTTGTGCTGAAATCTAATTACCATTGTGATAATGTTGGAAAGTGGTATATTACTAGTATCTAGTTCATAAAAGCACCATGAATGACTGGCCTAAGAGTTATCGAGAGAAATAGCTAGTCTCTTTTTATGCGTTCTTTCTGTCCCCCTTCTTTTCCTCTCTTCCATCTGCCTTCTTAATTCCTTCTCTCTCCCTCTCCCCAAATCTTTGTATTATATGCTTGCTCCTTCTATGCCATAATACAAAAAGAAAACTTTTGGATGATGCTAGCACTTTGATCTTGGATATCTCAGCATCCAAAACAGTGAAGTAATGAATAAATATTCATTATAAATTACCCATCCTGTGGCATTCTGTTGTAGCGACATAAAATGAATGAAGGGATAAAATAATCCTTTACTGCTGTGAAGAATCACTATGTTCACTTTCTGGCCTGCTTGACATTGGCATCTAGATATCATTGCAAGTATTTTCAAATCTGATTACCAACTGTGTGTACACATATAAATGTATTTACATAAGGAGCTAAGGTCCAGAAGGGACACAGACCGCCAACAGAGAGAAAGACAAATAATCACTTAGGGCAGCCTAGTGTGTAGGGCAATAAACTACATTCAGTTTCAGAAAACAAATAAGCACCCAAATTATGTATATAAGAAATGGAAAAAAATTGGTTTCCTAGAGGGTTAAAATAGAATGCTTGCTTTGTTTTCAATAAGAGAAAAAGGCTTTCGGGAGAAAAGAAACTGCAAATGTTAATTTGCTCGTATAGTCCCTCTCTTGCTTTCTTCCCAACCCACCTCCTCATCCCATGGTGAGAAATAATGACCATGTTCTGCACTTGGAAGATTGGGTAATGAGAGTCATGGTGAGAGGAAATGACTTCCTCAGCTAATTGTCAGCAGAGGTTGAAGGACCCAAAGCAGTGGCTCCCAGGGTGTTCTCTTATACTTTTCCAAAGCAGACTCTGGCAGGTTAACTCAGCTAGCCAGAACCCTGTGGGAAGAAGAGAAAGGCAGAACTTGTAATTTGGGCCAGATAGCTTTACTTGGTTTCAGCATTATAGACTGAAAGCAAGGCATAGAGATCATCTCAACCCAAGCTCTAACCTGGACTCCATAAAAATCTCAAATCCTAGACTCAGGGTCATAGGTAGGTTTCCAATGTCCCCTACAGGCTGAAACCCTAACTTGGATCACAGATTGAACCTCTGTTATGCATAGAGGCCCTAAATCTTAGCTATAGATTTAAGCCCTGATTGTAGGCTACATAGAAATTGACCCTTATAAATGTGTTATTTGTCATCAAGGGGACCAAGGAAGAAGAGGAAATGTGGTGTATCTCTATTACTTCTAAGAAAGGGAACAGGCCCTGGTAAATAAGACAGGGATACTCTGTCACCATGTTAAAAACAAATGATACAAATGTGTTTATACTAAAAGCAGGGAGAATCTTTCTGGAGAGTTCTGTGAGATCTGTTGCTCCAAGCTTTCAGGCTAGAGGCTAGAATAGAAGTGGCAAGATCTCTTTGAAGCTGTATCTACCATTCTTTTTATTTGTTAAGCTGACAGCACTGGTATTTGTCTTGCTCCCACACGCTCTTGTTTAAGATAACAAGGCTAATGGCTATTAGAGGCATTTTTGAAAAGGGCACACAGAACTGAAAACCTCTTTATCTTCTGAATCCTTTGCCCCACTTTTGCCAAAGCATCTGAAACTTCCAATATTACACACATACCCGTCAGTTTTGACACTTTCAATTCTGGTTTAATTGCAGATCTTACTTGTGAAATGTCACATATGTAGATGTCGAGAATGAAACTACGTTTAGAAAAGGATCTCTGATAAGCTTCCTAGAATTCACGAGCATGCCTACATTCTCTGATTTCAGTGTATATAGGATTTTTAGTTACAAAATGGACAAACGTGACCTACACTGAAGCAGTATTCACTTGATAGCTCAAAATCATTAATGATCAGTTCAGAAGATCACTTTCAACATTAGTATCCATATAGGGAATAAGCTGGTTGCTCACCTCAGATACCCAAAAGGCAGTCACATCCAAAGCAAGGAAATATGGGATGCTTTCCCCTCTTAGGCTGTGGTCAGGTCCTAGGTAATTACACTGAGGTTCACAGGTGGGCCATTTCATATAACACTGCCCTGAGACAAACCTATAGCCTGCTCAAGAGTTCTGGTGGGAAGTTTGTCTATCTTTGCAAAAGTTCTTTAAACAAGCACTTCTGATTACGAGGGGACTGTCATCAATTAGGGAAGCAGAAAGCTTGGATTGCATGAAAAGTTGAAGGAGATTATAGACAGGCGCCTTCTGTTATTAAACCTTTTACCTTGTCGGGTGTTACTCAACCTCAAGTAAGTTGCCCCTTTAATACAAAAGAAAACAAAGCTTTCCTTTTAATCCCATCTTCTCCTCTGCACGTTGAAACTTTCAATGAATAGGCTGAGCTCACCATCTCTATTAGCTCACCTCTGTAGCTACAGTTTACATTGTTTGTCTCTCTAAGGTTCATGTGTTAGAAGCTTGTTTGCCTTGAGTGTGACAGTGTTAAATGTGTTTGGGACCTTTAAGAAGTGAGGCCTACTGGAAGGTCCACCAATCTCTCTGGGAGTTCCATTCTCTGTAGAGATTAAACAAGTTCTTGTGGTACTCTAGTTGCCCTTTTAAGAGTGAATAGTTAAAAATGAACAGGACTGGTCATTCTTCGATCGTTCTGTCTTCCTGTTGTACTGTGCATTTCTCTATCTGCCATTACACTATCTGCCATGAAGACTCTGAACAAAAATTGGGAACTAAATGACCTTTTCTCTTTTCTGTGTGTGGACTTTTCTGTTTTAAATAATATATTTGTATATAATACATTCTTGTTACCGAACTGCCCAAGAGCCAATAGCTTTCCATTATTTATGATTGATTTTTTTTTCTCTTCTGTGTCCCACAGAGTTCAACCAGGGTCATCTATGTGATCATGGAATTTGAACTATCCATTAGAGCTTAGTGGATGCACCAGTGGGTACATACCTGGTTACTATGTCTCCCTCTCTCTAAGCATCTATTAGTTTACAATGTGGAGAAGGAGGAACACTCCTCCATTGCTGGTGGGATTGCAAGCTGGTACAACCACTCTGGAAATCAGTTTGGTGGTTCCTCAGAAAATTGGACATATTACTACATGGGGACCCAGCTATACCACTCCTAGGCATATACCCAGAAGATGCTCTAATATGTAATAAGGACACATGCTCCACTGTGTTCATAGCAGCCTTATTTATAATAGCCAGAAACTGGAAACAACCCAGATGTCCCTCAACAAAGGAATGTATACAGAGAATGTGGTATATCTACACAATGGAGTATTACTCAGCTATTAAAAATGATGAATTCCTGAAGTTCTTAGGCAAATTGATGGAACTAGAAAATATCATCCTGAGTGAGGTAACCCAATCACAAAAGAACACACATGGTATATACTCACTGATAAGTGGATATTAGCCCAGAAGCTCGGACTACCAAAGATACAATTCACAGACCACATGAATTCAAGAAGAAGGAAGACCAAAGTATGGATACTTAGAAGGGGGATCAAAATACCCATGGTAAGAGATACAGAGAAAAAGTGTGGAGCAGAAACTGAAGGAAAGGTCATCCAGAGACTATCCCACCTGGGGTTCCATCCCATATACAGTCACCAAACCCAGACACTATTGTGAATGCCAAAAAGTGCTGGCTGACAGGAGCCTGATATAGCTGTCTCCTGAGAGGCTCTGCCAGTGCCTGACAAACACAGAGGTGGATGGATACTCACAGCCAACCATTGGACTGAGCACAGGGTCTCCAATGGGGGAGTTAGAGAAAGAACCCAAGGAGCTGAAGGGGTTTGCAATCCCATAGGAGGAACAACAATATGAATCAACCAGTACCCCCAGACCTCCCAGGGACTAAATCACCGACCAAAGAGTACACATGGAGGGACCCATGACTCTAGCCACATATGTAGCAGATGATGGCCTTGTGGGACAAGAGGAGAGGCCCTTGGTCCTGTGAAGCCTCGATGCCCCAGTGTAGGGGAATGCCAGGACAGAGAAGTGGGAGTGTGTGGGTTGGTGAGCAGGGGAAGGGGTAATAGGATATGGGAGTTTTCGGGGGGGAAACAAGGAAAGGGAATAACATTTGAAATGTAAATAAAGAAAATATCTAATAAAAAAGAAAAGAAAAAAATAAGTAGTAGGGCCCTCTAGGTCGCTTTGCCACCCACAGCTCACTGCTGCATAGGCCTGACTTGCATAGGTCTAGTTACAGTAGACCAACTGATCTGGGTTCATGATTCCATGGCATGTTGCACTAAGAAGGTAGCATTTCACAGCCCTTCTTATCTTCTATATTTTTTAGACCCTATTTTCAATTTCCCTTAATTTTTAAGTAGTGCGTAAATGCTGTTTGGGTGTGCGGGGGAGAGTGGACCATCTACTATCTTTTGTTTTCAGCATCTTATACAGCCACGGGTGTCTTTATTCACCTCCATTCAAAGGGATGCTTCTCCAGGTAAGAGTTCAGTAACCTTTGTCTGTATGAAATATAACATAGATATGTAGAAAGCAGTTTGATGCCATGTCTATTTAGCTAAGTAGCTAGTCGTTCTCCTAGGACCTAAGACCTCCTTAGTCCCAGTTTTTTGTTTCTTTGTTTAGTTTTGTTTTTTAAAGTTTTAATGGACTTGGCTTGCTGTTATCAGGGAGTGGTTGGTAACCACCACAGTAGTGCCAATGGGCATATTTTGCCTATCAGGTGGGTATTTTATTTTGTAGAGTCCACAGCTGGATTCAACCTCTGCTTCTCTTTCACACTCCCCTTTAAGCCATTTGCATAGCACTCTCTGTCATTATAAAAGCTAGGTATCAGAGAGGATGCTTCCAGTGATGTTCCAGCTTGATTTTGTTTCTTATATATAAGATATATAGTGTTTTCTGCACTAGGGTCTTATAAATTTGTTCTTTTGTACAGCCAAGAGGAATGGCAAGAGCTTGTATCATTTGAAGGGCTTCCATAACCTCCTTACCACTCCTATGTAGATATGATATATTTGGGACTGGAGGTTTTTT
This sequence comes from Mastomys coucha, assembly GCF_008632895.1. NCBI lineage: Eukaryota > Metazoa > Chordata > Mammalia > Rodentia > Muridae > Mastomys > Mastomys coucha. The sequence goes on along the minus strand of NC_045030.1, from coordinate 51,155,411 downwards.
CTGTTTGTTTTGTTTTGTTTTGTTTTGTGTGTGTGTATGTGTGTGTGTGTGTGTGTGTGTGTGTGTGTGTGTGTGCGCGTGCGCTTGTTGTCCTATTATTGTTAGAGCCAGCATTGTCTAGCACTACAGGGAATCTGCCTCCAAACTTTCTTTTATGTGTTTTAATTGACTTACCAAACAGTAGCTTTCTCTGTGGCTTTTTCAGGTTCTCTTTGTTTTGATTAATCTTCTCCCCTTGTCTGTCTGCTAATCTCCCTTATCTCACCTCCCCATTTGAATACTGCAGGAAAGGTTCAAAGTTTTCTTCTTTTTATCAGTTCCTTGGTCTCAGATATTGCAATCAGATTAATGGATATTCAACTTTAATTTAAATTTTACAGATGTGTGAATTATAGACTCTACAGCACTCATTTAAAAAGTGTCTGCTTAATGACTTTTAACACATCTATTCACCTGTGTAACCACCACCAAATTATGATATAGTACATTTCTACTATCCAAAAGTTAATTGGTCCTTCTTAGTTAAACTTCCATTTTTCAGCCCCAGGCAACCAGTTAACTGCTTTTTGTTGTGATGGATTAGTTATTTTTCCCCTGGTGCTTCATATTAATATAACTAATTGAATATAATATGTCCTTTAATTATTTTATTTCCATATAATTTGTCCCCTCTCTTATTGAAGTATAATTGACAAATAAAAATTGAATAAATTTAACTTGAGCAGTGTGATGACTTGATGTGTATACATTGTGAAATGATTGTTATAATCAAGCTAATTGGCACCTCTGTCACCTCACATAATTACTGTTTTTTATTTAAATGTGTGGTGAGAATACTTAAGACTTATTTTCTAAGAATATTTTTAGAACACAACAGAATTAACTATAGGCATCTGTCTTTATATGAGATCCCCAATGTTTATTTATATTATACATACATATTTGTGCCTTTTGACTAATATCCTTGCTTTCTCCCCTGACCAATCTCTTTCCTTTCCCCACCCCCTGTTCTTTTCCCCTACACCCAACCTCTGAAACCATTCTATTTTTTTTTTAGTTCAATTAAAGAATTATCCATTAAATTATGTATGAGTGCATGCATATGTGTCTTGACCTGTGTGAGTATATGTGCTCTTGTATATTCTTCTGCACATGCTCAGAATCCAGAAGCCATTATATGTCCTGTTTTATTCTCCACCTATTTTTTTTCAGACAGAATCTCTCTCTGAGTGTGTGTGTGTGTGTGTGTATTGTCTGGTAGGCTGGAAACCAGTGAGCCACAGAGATCTATCAGACTCCAAGCCTCAAATTTTGAGGTTATAGGCATACACCAGATGCCTGGCTTGATATGTGGATGATGGCATCCAAACTCTGATTCTCATAATTGTACAGCAATTCTTCATAACCACGGAGGCGTCTTACAGTCTTGTGTCCAATTTTTTTTTTTTTTTTACCATTTTCATTTGTGTTATCATGAAATAATCTATGTCTATGTTTGGAGAATGCCCTCCACGTTCATCGAAAATATTACAAGCAAAATGCCACATTTTATATACTCACCTATGTTTTATCTTTACTCTTTTTACCACAGTTTCTGTATATTATCTGCAGGAGGTGAAGTTGCACTGAACATGAAAATTTAGATAGCTCAAGATACTGACTTGAATTTACACAGTATTAGGATTACTCAATTGTGGTGATTCTATTTTTATTGTTTGGATGCCACACCCATACTCTTTTCCATGTAGCTATGCTAATTTGTGTTTCTACCAACATATGTAGTGGGTCACTTTTCTTGACACTGTCCTCACTACTTAACCTAGGTATATCTTATCTGTTTGATATTATCAGTGTAACAGGTTTGGTCATGCTTTTCATTCACATTTCTTTGATATTAATAATGATAACTATTATATGGTGGTATTATATATTCTATTAAATTGTATGAGTCCACATACACTTTTATACATAAGACATTCAAGCACAGTGCTTATTCAATTCTTTTGTGTTCTCCTGTGTTTCAGCAGATGGTCAGAGGTAGAGTTTTCATTGATGCCTTTAATAATGTTGAAGAAGTCTCTTTGTATGACAACCTTGCCAAGAATTACTTTTAAAAATCAGGAGTAGAGGTTAGATTTTTGCCAGATGTGTTTTCTGCATCTTTTACAATAACCATGTGTATGTTTCTTTTGTATCTCCTAGTATGTTGCATTATTTTGATTGATTTTCACATATTAACTCAACCCTGGAATAATGGGATAAATAACCCTTGTTCATGATTCCTTTCATTTATTGTTGTGTTTGTCTTAAGTAAGAGTGTGTCTGTTTCTGAGAAATATTGATTTATAGTTTTCTTATAGTTCTTTGTGTTTTCATAATGTCATTGCTGGCTTCATAGAATGAGTTGGAAATATTCCTTCTTTCTCAGCATTCTGAAAGAGTGCATATTGAATCAGTACTGTTTATTTAACTGTTTGGTAGAATTTCCCAGTGATCTGTGCCTAGAAGTTTCTCCCTGGAAAGGCTTTTAAATATAATTCCAATTTATTTAATTGGTATAGGGCTATTCAGGTTATCCATTTCTAAGCATTAATACTAGCTATTTGAACTACTTTGGTAGTTCTATATTGCAAAGAATTTTTCAATTTTTCTTTGGTTGTCACATTTATTACCAAAGCTATTTATAATATCTCTTAATATTCTTTTTAATATTTGTAGAATCTATAGTGATGTCCTCATTCTCATTCCAGACTATGTTAACTTATTTCAAACACCTTTCCTATTCATCCTAGCTATAGGTTTAATAATTTTATTCATCTCCTTAAAAAACCATTGATTTTCATCCACTGTCTTCTATTTTCTGTTACAGATTCCCATGCTGATTTTTATTACTTTTCTATTGCCTATGATTTTGAGTGATATTTGCTCTTCTTTTATTTTATAGGTGCTTATTATCTTTTCAAGCAGATATATTTAATGCTTTAAAACTATCCTAATTGCTGTACTACTTTTATCTCGAATCCTATGCTGTCTTGAAACTTCTTCTAGCAAACAAATTAGTCCATTACTTTTGAGTTCAGCCTGTCTTGAATTCCCAGGACATGGGTAAAACATAGCCATGTTCTTTGCTAGAATTTAACATGAATGGCCTCTAGCCTGGTTCCTGATTGGTTTCTTGTTCCCCTCTGAAACCTCATAAACCACGTTCACTGTCTGTCTATCTATCAGCACTCTGATCTTCTGAATGTGTCAGAATGGCCCATTAATCTCTGCTCTAGGCTTCCTTGTGTTTCTCAAGGCTATAGCTACAAACTCTTCCAAATTCTTCTCACAAACCAGTTGGAAAAACCCATGAAATCCTTGGTCAGCTTTATCACAGCAATGACCACATTTCTAAAAACCAATTTCTCATATTTTATGTTTTTTGTTGCTGTGATAAAACTTGAAAGAAAAATAAATGATGGAAGATGGAACAGTTCTGGGGAAAGCATGGCAGTGCCTTGCAGTTGAGGCAGCAGGAGCATCCATGGGGGTTCCATTAGAGTGACAGTGAGGTGACTGTGACGTTGAGTCATAACTGGTGCCAGGTCACCATGTCAATGTAGTTCTTCCATTTTGTGTGCCTACAAAAGACATACTAAATTTTGCAACCAGCATGAGATATAAGCTGCCCTATCAGACCAGAGCTACAGAAAACCTGTGTACTTTCATGGATGTACTTTTAAACATTTCATCTGTTCAAACAAACAAAAAAATTCCCTGTAGGATGCCTTAGAGGCTCTGTGTTCCTGGACATTCTGTTTTTAGCCTGTTCATTTCAAATACATTTGCATTTTTATGCATTACAACCCTTGTTGGGTGGAATTTTGCCCTCAAGGCACCATTCCTTTTGTCCGAATGCAGAGTGCATGGTTTCTCTTTAACTGTGTTCATCCCTTTGTCTCTTTAACCATTACCTCAGCCTGTGTACAGCAGCTTTTCCCTAGCTTTAAAGGCACCCACCCTCCTTTCCTGGTAAAACTGTTCAATCCTCGAATTTTTAAATTGCATAACAATAAAGCATTAGCATCATATTTATTTTTAGACATTCTCTTCCAAGTATAGACATTTCTGACTTATCACAGGTAGTTTCCACTTGCATAAGTGCAATCAAAGCTGAATTTTTAAGTAGTCATACATATATGCTTGTTTGCTGGGTTTAGTTCTTGCTACCCTTTTTATACAATCTAGTAGCAGACATTGTGATCATTTGGCTCTTACAATCTTCCTGTGCTTGCTTCTATGATGTTTCTTGAACCTTAGGAGAGGTTGTGTTGTAAATGTATCAGTTGAGACTGAACAAAAAGCCTTCAAACAAAACTGACCAGACAATCTAAAAGGCACTTCATTCCTGTCAAAGGAACAATTATGCTATGAAGACATTAAAATCCTACACATATATGCACTGAAGTCTGGTGTGCCTAATTTCATCAAAAGCATACTACTGAAATTAGAGATATTACTTAAGCTCAGAAATAGTAAGTGATCTCCACATTCTCCAACGGACAGGTTATCTGTTCAAAACTGGCCAATTTTCACATTGTTATGCTTATTTTCTGGCTTCTTCCTGTAAATCTAGAAACAATGGTCAATAATAAGGTAACGCACTAAGTGTTATGCTGTCTTCAAAAATGAACACTCCTGCTTGGAATGCCTCATGATTTCATCTTCCTCTTCCTGTTCCTTAAAAAATTATTATTTTTATGGGGTAAGGGTCACACCCCTACCACATCACTTGTGGGAAGGTCAAAGGACAGTTTTGTAGAGGGAGTTTTCTTCCATGTTTATGTGTGTTATAAACACTGAACAGTTCATCAGGCTTGGATGGCAAATGCTTACTTGCTGAGCAATCTCAATGGTCTTAGTTGTTTTTATAATGTAAAGATTTAAAAAAAAAATTGACCACCTCTTTCCTTAATATCAAGTGTAGGCTTAAGTGATGCAGGGTTCTGAAATGGAACACAGCTCAAACAAAAAACATTGTCTCTCAGCTTCAGACCTGGCCTCATACTTTACTAATTCTCTGGTTTCTTTTTTCAAAAATCAATGCTATCCACTGTTTGCAACTAGAAACTAAGGTTGAACCTTCAGTTTTCCATTGCCTTATGATATGCAACCACACCTATGCCTGATGACAGGGAGTAGTATCAATAAAATAGTATAACACCCATGAAATATGAATGGGGGATTAACTGGCTACAGATAAAACTTATATATAAAGGAGCTTTCCCTGTTGGCCATTGATAAGGGGGACCAAATAATATTTTTAACTGAGACTCATTTGTGTCATTGTCATCCAGTCAGTCCTTGTAGCTTGCAAGTTTTACCTTTGTCAAGTTCCTTAAAACTGTCTAGTCTCTATTAATTATAACTACAGAAAACACTGTAGTTTAGCCCAAATTGAAAACTATTACTTGCCTAAACCAAGCTCCTGTTCTCTCCACAAATACTTGTTTTAATCCACTTTTAAATTATAATGATTTGTGAAGGACTTATTTGGAAACAAATGAGGTTTATTTTGGCTCATAGTTCTGCATGTTCAGTCTAGGTGCCTCATCTTATGATGGCTTTATTGTTACTGGAGACTGAAATCAATACAAAGAGATATAAATTATTATATGATAAGACTTAGGAAGCTCACTTCTGCTTTGGTAAGTCTCTTTCTTGTAAAACTACCAGTGATCTGTTATGGGGCTCCACCCTGACAAATTAATCTAATTATCTCTTTTCAAAGGCACTACCTCTGAATACCATTGTCAGATTTAGTTTCCACATGTGAAACCTTTGGGGACACCCGAATCCTATCCAAATCATAGTACTGCTATGAGAGATTTCCTAGAGATCCCTGATAACATTCTTATGCCATTGAGTCCCAATCCATTCTCAATTCAGCAGCCAAAATTATCTTTGAAAAACATAAATCAAATCAAACTATTGCCTGTTTTAGGGCTCTTTGCTTCCTCTTTACATTGAAATACAATTAACTCTCTGTCAGTGACCTTAATGCCATGCATGATTTTGACATGACTTGTCTTTCTGGTTTTGTCTTTTGCCATTCCCCTTTATTTGTGGTTTTGTTTAGATAACTTTTATTTATTTATTTATTTATTTATTTATTATTATTTTGTTCTGCTTCCTTGGTTTCCCCTCAGCAAACCCCGTATCCCATCCCCCTTGCCTCTTTGAGGGTGCTCCCCAACCCACTCACCCACTCCCAACTCACCACCTTAGCATTCCCCTACACTGGGGCATCAAACCACCATAGGACCAAGGGCCTCCTCTCCCATTGATGCCAGATAAGACCATCCTCTGCTACATATGCAGCTTGAGACATGGGTCCCTCCATGTTTACTCTTTGATTTAAACTTAAGGTTTCAAGGCAGGTGCTGCTTATTCCATGAAGTTAATCATCTCTCTAAAACTGGCTTTAGTGACTTTCCACTGTGGTCCATAGTACCTTAGACTTGCCTTTATTAAACTTATCATAGATTACTTATAATTACCTGCAAAAGGTTTTGCTTTCTGGTTTGGTTATGAAATCTTTGAAGTCAGGACACCTTTTGGCTCATCATAATGCTACTAGTGATAAACATAACATATTTTAGGGACAGTTAAATTAAACAGATAAAGCTGACTAGCATGAAAGAGAATGTAGCACTTTATGTTTGTCCCACAATGGCATCTATGTTGACCTCAGATTCTTTTCTCTTCCCAGGGCATTTACACAGCAAGGAGAACATTTTTACCCATGGATTGTGTAGGGGATACATCACAGTAAAAATCGAGCTAGATTTCAAGAAATAGATAAGGTTTTGGACAAGTGATTATGGAGTAAGACCACTTTCATACACAAGGAACTGTATGGGAAGAGTGTAGAATAATTATAAGACATAGCTTGATATTTTTGATATAATAAAAAATAGATGTAGAAAGAAAGGCTGAAGCTTGTACATGGGAATCTCTGTATGGCATACTATGGGATGTAGGATTTGTTCTGTAATCTTGTGAGAGTATTTTTTGGCATGTATTAAGATTTCTTGATGACTTGGAAGTATTGAACTATCTTGAAGGTACAATATGTTTGTTTGTTTGCTTGTTTGTTTGTCTTGGTAATAGTCTTGGCTACTTCTATTTTATGTCAATTTGATACAACCCAAACTGAAGTCTTCTGAGAAGAGAGCACCTCAATTTAGAAACTGTCTCAAGATTGGGCTGCTTGTGTAAGTTGGAGCTGTAGGTAGGTAATTCTTTAGGGCATTTTCTTCATTAGTGATTGACAGAGGAGGGCCCAGTCTTCTGTGTATGGCAACAGCCTGTTGGGTGGTCCTTGGTTATATAAGAAAGCAGGTTGAGTACTCCTTGAGGAATCAAGCAGTAAACAATGCTCCTTCATGGACTCCAGATTGCTGCCCTCATGGCTTTTGATGATGAACTGCTATATGTAATTGCGAATGAAATAAACTCATTCTTCCCTACTTTGCATTTATTCCTAGTGTTTCATCAGATCAATAGTAAACCTAACTAAGAAAGAATATATTTTAGAAAATGTAGAGTAAGTAAGGGAAGAAAAAAGACCAAATTTAGAAACATCTATTTTGCAAAGAGCATTTTTAGGAGTATATAATTTCCTGTAAATGATCTGGATTTAAAATGTAAATTAACCTCAAATTTTATTTATTGCATATTATTAATAAATGTATGTGCCATATTTTCATATATGTATATCATTGCACTTTGCTTATATTCCCCATATCTGTTTTCTCTCATCTGCTTTCCCTGGTTTGTTTCCTCTTACCTAATGACACACTGCGTATATTCATTATTTTTTAAAGTTCAATTTTACAAATGATTACATGAGGAAAAGCAAGTGATTTTAAAATGTTCCCATTTTTGAAGCATTCTACTCATATCTATTCTCTGAGAGGCTTTACCTAGCAACTGATGGAAACAGATGCAGAGACCCAGAGCCAAAAATTAGGTGGAGTTTGGGAAATCTTTATGAAGAGGAAGAGGAAAGACTTAGAGAGCTAGAGGGGTCAAGGACTCCAAAAGAAAACCTACAGAATCAACTAACAGGGGCCCACAACTGAACCAACAAACAGAGAGCATGGAATGGACCTAGGTCACGCAGAATATATGTAACAGTTGTGCAGATAGGTCTCCATGTGGGACTCCTAACAGTAGGAGCAGGAACTGCGTCTGACTCTGCTGTCTAATTTTGGATCCCTTTACCCTCACTGAGCTGCCTTGCCTAGCCACAATAGGAGAGTTACATCTAGCCCTACTGCAACTTGATATGCCACGGCTGGTAGATATTCATGGGATGCCTCCACTTTTCTGAAGATAAAGAACAGCAGGAAGGATGGGGCTGGAGTAGATATGAGAGGGAGGGATGGGGGGAGAGGAGGGAGGGAAAGATGTGATTAGATTGAAAAGTAAATAAGAAAATTAATAGTATTGACAGTAACAATTTAAAAAATATTCACTGACATGAGGACCAGCAAATGGTTTTAAAATGTACCTATTGTTTTGACCCATATTTGTCATGGTTCTCTTGATAGCAATGTATAGATTAAATTCATAAGCTTCAAATACACCAATCTCAACCATACCAAACACCTACAACTATAATGGTAATTATTAGGGTCAGATGCAACCGTGGCAGGAAAAAAGCATTGTGAAGTGTGCAGAAAAAAGAATCCTTGAAATGATTATGCCGAAGAGCTAGCTTTTTCATCAGTTGGGATATGTGATTTTGGAGGATACAAGGTCACTTTGCTGTACTCGAATATCTCCAACTGTAATATACACTTTTTTGTGTCAGTTTTTTGTTCAATCAAAACATTTGAATGTGTTTAGGGGGCATACCCTTTAGCCCAACAATTTGTGTCTAGTGAGTTTTTCTCCTGATCACTTGCCCAACTTATTTGCTTTGGATTAGTAGAAATCAATTTGCTGCTTCTGTTGAAGATGCAAGTCAGTTCCTAAGATAAGTATTCTTTATTTGGAACCATTCTCTTAGTCACTTCATCATCCTTTCTCAGTCATTCACTCTGGAGGTAACCTAACCCACTCTGGAACAAGGCTTTTACAATGTATGCATTTTAGTTTGGCTTCTCTCCTCAAACTGAGATTTGAATTTTCTTCTGCTTATGGGACATTTTCATGTAGATACCCTGTAGGCATCTCAACCTCAAACTGTCTTATATGTGAGCTTCTCCCTATCAAATGATAATAACAATGATAAAAATAAGCAAAACTCCTAAACAACTCTTTTGTGGATCCCTAAATCATTGAATAGTGTAACAGGAACATGCCTTCTTCTGAAGCTTTAGACCTAATGTTTTAACACCTCTCATTTGATTCTTCTTTTCTCTTGTAGTGTCACTACACTTAGACCTTAATTGTCTAGGCTTTACTCTGTTGAAGATACATAAATGGCTCTACTCTTTCTACTTCTATCTCCACTCTATCTTCCAATCAGAGTTATCTTCAAAAGCACAGCTTTTGTCCTGTCACCTTCCTCTTCATAAACTGCCACTGTCTTCATTCTCATTGCTGACAGAATAACATCTAAATGACTCTGCTTGATATCTGAAATGCTCCACTGTGTAACTCCACTATACTCCTTCTGACTTATCTCACTCTTGCATCCTAAGTTTGGCATATCCCATTAATTTTTTCCCCTTGTGCCTTTTGTTGATATATTACCTTCTGCCTCCAGTGTATTTTTTTCTGTCATTGCTGGTAAAAATCACTGTCCTCCATTATTATCATTGTTCCTCAAATATTTAGTGATTCTCGATTTTGAAATTATCCTTGTAGACCAGATTGCTTGCGTCATCTCTTGATGCCCCTGTTTATGCTGTTCTTCATGAAAGGCTTATATGTTTTCTGTGCAAGTAGAAATTATCCAGAAATTCCATCAATGCTGTTGTTTGGAAGAACATTTTTCATAGTTTGCAATCAGGACATAGTCATCCTTCTTTTCTTGTGCAAGTAACCAGACTCCAAGGAGACTCTTATGTATTTCTATGAAGCAAGGCATCCCTATTGCTGTTGCTTTACTCATGGTAAGGAAAGGACAAGGGGATACACAGAGCTTGGCTGCTGTAATCACTTCACTGACCTTTTAAGCAACCGTATTGTTTTCCCCTGTGTCAAGTTCTGCCTCAGGTTCATTGGCTTTCAGAAGTGGAGTCTCCTTTGTGTTGTCCTTACGTTTTGTGAAAACAGCTACTGGTACTTAATTTGTTCATGTCCTAGGCTGCCACTGCCCACTTTAGTTTGATCTGTTGGCTTTCAAGTTTTCAGGAATTTCTTCAGAATCCTGTCTCTTCATGTTTCTTCTTGATTTTGAGCATATATATATATATATATATATATATATATATATATATATATATACACTTTGTACTCAAAGAGACACACATGCACATCCTGGCTTTGAAGGAGAAAGAGGACAGACAGAAGAGATTTACCAAGTAGGGAAACGACCACAATGATTTACCATTCTGAACCTTGATGGTACACACTCAGTTGTCCTTGAAGTACTTCTTTTCTCTTTGTCTTCCCAGCCATCCTCCAGGGACTTCAAAATTCCCCACTCTTCTGTGTGAATACTCTGAGGATACCTGAAAGAATGTGCCTATTGTTTTATAGATTATACCAGCAAAGAGAACAAAACTTAGAGCATAGCAGTCTTTGGGATAAACACACTGCTAGGGCATGAGGGAGGGTTGATCAAGAGATCCTACTACACAGGCTATTGGAGACTGTGCCAACAGTAACCACATACTCAGTTTGTGGATACCGAGAACTAAGAACTTAGTCATGCCACAGAACAGGCTCCATTTAAGCTCCAGCTAAATGTCTGTATAGTGTTTTGGTTTGTATTTGAAATTTTGTTAGCAAAAATTGGGGCTTTTGTTTTCTTATCTCATCTGAGGGGAAGACAAAACTTTACCTTTTATCAAATGACACTATGAGATTTATAATTAGATAATAGCAGCTGTCTCCTGAAGGGACTGTCAGTTTGCAAATGATTCTCACCAGATTATGGTGGGATCAATAGGAGCTGAATAATTAAAATTCGATACTACTACGTTTCTCTCAATAACACTGTGGAGAATGATGTATGACAGATTTAATTGAATTTGTCAGACACCATGGCTACATGCATAGATCACGGGGGATATTTTTAGAATTATGTATTTGATTTTCTGATGAGACTTGCAATCGGCCTTTTAACATTTGAGCTTTCTCCTCTGCCCTGGCCTGCTGTACTCTGTGAGTGCTGACAAGGCCAGGGAGCACTGGCCTGACTTTGTGCTGAACGTCAAAGAGTCAAAATGTAAAATGGTATTGTGGAAGCAGCTTCTAACCAAATGCATGGAGAAAGTGATTTGGGGAGAAAAGGTCATAAGAGAGAAAAATCATCTACTAACAAACAATTTTTCTTTCTCATAGCATTTGGTTACCAGTGAAAACACAATTTGGAAATAATTCTGGCAATGTGAATTCTAGTCCCAATGGGATCATGTCATTCAAATGCCATTTCTCCCTCATAATTTTATTGGCGACAAATAAGATTTAAGGTTTTAAAGTAGTTTGGAAGTTCTGATACAGCATGATGTACTGTGAATATGTAAAGTGTTATGCCTTGTTTTTGTTAGTATAGCTACATTTCTTTCTTTGTTCATTAATTCATAATCTGATTACTTGCTCCTCTAACCATTCACTTACCTATCTCTTAATTCAATGGATTGTTACTAAGAATGGATTTTCTCAATGTCGTGCATAGTCACTATCCTTGGTAAGTCTCATATCTGTTGGGGCCAACAAATATGTATATAAGCAAGGACTGTAGTTACTATGGTAAAATCATGTCCTACATATGGGGACATAAATTTAGTCATGATAATATCACAGCAGGTGACAGGGAAAAAGCAAATATCATCTGACTGTGAGTATTGGGATTCATCAGAAAGATGGCAGGTCATGAAAGAACATTCAGTTTGGAGGAAGTTACATGAACCAGACCATATCCAATGTGATCTAAGAACTCTAAACCATTTGGTGTGCAAAGAGAAGTGCTCATGAAGTGCTTCGGTATTATGTGAGGCTTCCAGGTTTGTGTGCTTAGGGCAGGGAGGAATTACTTCAGGGTTTGAAGTAAGGAAATTCTATGGAGAGACTTGTGTTTGGGCTGGACTTCATGGCAACAGGGTAGAGAATAGATTTGGAGTCAGGCAGATAAAGTAGGTTATTATATTAGTTTTGAGAAGTAATTATGTAGACATGAGTTTTAGATTTCAATAATAGGTGAGTGATGTCTAATAAGTCATTTCGGTAAATATACCCAAGATTGGTGTAGAATTTCAGATAAAGTTTTCTGTGATAGCATCCAAATTCTCCATCATATTTGGGTTTGTATTCTATGTTCAATGTTTGGATCACCAATTGTGTAAGTTTTCATTGCAAAAGCCGGAAATCTTCCACTTTGTAACTTTTGCTATCCAGTTATGCTGATTGTCTCACCAACATCTTCAATCCTGGCTACTATCATTTAATCTCAGCCTCCTGGTGCTACCCTGCCACATTCGTCTAATCTGAATTCCACATATGGCTTCAAAGGCACAGAGTATAAGGAGGGATGATGCCTTTATACTGGAGGAAAGACAAAGTAAACAAGTTTAGAGAAGAGGACCAGTTTTGATTCAGTTGATGGGAAAGGTTAGCGTTCACTTTTGGCTCATTTAACTGATTGAGGACAGACTTCTTTTGGTATTGAAGGAGGAAAGGAGTGGTGAGAGATTCTGAGCTTTCATATAGCCTCTCCCCTTTCATAGGAAGGAGGGGGAATTTGCCTTCTTATTTTTTAATTTAACCTAAATATTTACATTTAATGATCTGTCTGTCTGTCTGTTTCTCTCTCATTCTCTCTCTCTGTTTCTCTCTCTGTGTTCCTCTCTCTCTCTCTCTCTCTCTCTCTCTCTCTCTCAGTGTGTGTGTGTATAGGTGTATAGGTTGACACTGGGTAATTGTATTTCTCTCTCCACTCTACCTTACTTTTTGAGCTAGGTTCTTTCACTAAATCTAGAGTTTGCTATTTTAGTTAGACTGGCTGGTCAGCAGTCCCTTGGCATGCATCTGTCTGTTCTTTCACCGTCCCTGGGGATACACATGTCCATCATGCAACCGCGTGGGTTTTATTTGTGTACTAGGGGCTCATGCTCAGGTCTTTGTGCTTATACAGCAAATGCTTTACCCACTGAGCCATCTTCCCTCACTCCTGCATTTTCCTCTACTGAGATTCTAAAGAAAATTAGATTTCTTTTCTTCTGTTTCTATACAGTTAAACTCAGGCCCCAAATACCCATTGCTCTGTAACTCTCATTTATAATACCCAACCTTCTTCTTTTCACAAATGTTTATGGACCTGGCACCTTGACTATGTGAAGCAGACAGCTATGTACATGGTAAGTTTTCATAGACTCATAAGTTATTAATGCTGGAAGGAGCCTTAGGGATTATCTGAGCCAAGCCCCTGGAAGCAATGCAGTCACCATGCACTGACCTGTTTGAAATCCCTCGTCTACCACTCACAAGCTTTGTGGATTTGAGCTAGCCATATAACCTCACTGAACCTAATATTCCTTATCTCCAGAGTCAGCATTGTAATAACTGCTTGAGAAGATTAAAGGAATAATTGATATAAATAGCTTTGAGCACAGGGTCTAGTACATGCTAAGAGCTGTATCAATTCTAGTTACCTTGATCTTCTTTACTTTCATTTTATTAAAATGATAAATTTAGGACACTGAGTATCAGGATATTGAGACTAAGATAAAAGTTACATCCCCAAGGTAACATAGCTAGTTCAGGTTGGAACATAGTCCTCTGTTTCCTTTTTCTATTTGTGGTGATAACCTAGGACCCCTTCTGTTGTGGTGGAAGAACAGGTAGAAATGGGAATTTGGGAGCCCTCACATTGCTGCCTTAGGACATGCAGCAGAGAGAAGGTTAGTAAGGCAATTGAACACAGTTCTTACTTTCCTTTTAGTTTTTCTAAGGACAACAATTACTGATCGCCATCCTGAACATGACGCAGTCTCATTATCATGGATGAGTTCTGCTTATCATGAATTTGCATACTGTCAGCAGCTGCTGAACACAGGGACACACATCATCCCTGGAGCTGTTCTTCCCAAGAGCATCTGGGGTGATAGGAGAAGTCTCTTGGGAGGAGTGTTCAACATCAGAGGAATCACTGAGCAATGGCTGGATTCAGAGGTTGCTTAAAAAAAAAAACAGCACATGCATGAATCTTCAATTAATAGTAAGTAGAACTTGGTTGTTTGAAATGAACTGTCTTGGGGTCATTCAAATACTCTCTCTCGTAGTTTAAATATGATACCATTAAGAGATTGGAATTTATCTTAAGGACTGTTATTTACAACTAAAAGCTATAACAAATGGCAATGGTGTTAGATGTTTCACACTTGGGTGCTCCCAAGGTTATTGCCCTCAGGCGTTTACTGTCTGTTCTATTATAAATATTTACTTTTGTGAATATTCTGACACCATGGCTCGGTTCTTCTTTTGCCAATATGAGCAGAGTCAGGGTTATGTCAACAAGCATAGTTAAAAAGTACATCTTGATGTGGTTGACAGTGAGTCTCATAGGTGAAGGGGGCTCTGCTTGTTTCAGTTTATTTGTTCATCTACAAAGACATTTTTGCTGTCCATATCTATGTCCACGTTCACCTTTTACTGATGGATTATAAATTACAGTTGGCAACATGATAGCTTTCTTATAGCAAGGTAGCACTGCTGATTAATCCTCACATAGATAAGATGTGGCCTACGATCCTTTCCTCTGCTGGTAAGAATGGGATTTTCTGAGTCTTTCCTTGTTTTTTTATCTGTTTTCCTTATCTTTTTGAGTCCAAAAGATTCTGTGACAGGGTCCTATGATGTAGTCCTGGCTGGCTTGGCACTCATGATAGAGATCAAGATGGCCTTGAGCTTCCCATCTCTTCTTCCCATGCATTCTTCCTCCCTCTTTCCTCCCTTCATTTTTTTCTTCTTATCCTTCTTCTTTGGTAATTCTGTTTTTATAACCTTGACTAGGTGTCACATGGTGGCAAGGGACAGAAATCAATCTGTGGTCAGTGTCAGGGGCTCTAGTTTGGGACCATGGTCAGTTAGGTTTTAGGTAACACAGGAAATAGTTCAGGTTGAACCCCCTGTTGACTGAACATTACTTGGAACACAAAAGTTAGTTTATTTATTTATTTATTTATTTATTTATTTATTTATTTATTTATTTATTTATGTGTTCCAGTGCTTACCACATGAAGGATGTTAAGAACTGCCAGGAAAGTAGAGGCCAAGAAAGAATGTGAAGGTAAAGATGCAGTCCAGGCTAAGGCAAGAAGCAGGGAAGTATCTTCTGTGGACAGGCTAAGGACATTCTGTACTGCCAGATTGACGATGCCAGAAGAAAGCATAGATACCTAAGGCTTGATAGCTCATGTACCTTATAACTTTGTCTTTGCAACTTTGCAAATAAATAAATTTGTAGAATCCAGCATGATTTACTGAGCAGATTTTAAAGGAGGCATTTTGGAAAACATGTTGTGGGATTACAGATATAATAATGTTCATTATCTTACCTGGTTTGCCTTTTGATGTGTTAACCACCTTGAACCATCTCCCGGCCATATCAATAGTCAAGACCTCTGCATGTGGGGACTTCAAGTCTGGTCACGTCTGATGTTTAACCTGAAGGTCTGAACCTTCTGCCAGACCTCTCGCTTGGAAGAGATCCAGGCTTTCCCTGGCTGCAGAATGTGCTACTGGATGTGATAATCAGAGACAATAAAAAAAAAAATCGTCTCAGAGGAAAACCTTTTAAAGGCATCCAAATTTAATGTCACTAGAGATGCCTTGTGTAGTTTTGTAAAGAAGACAGGAAAATGCCCTTGGTGTCTTCCAGGGATCATGCATTAGACACCAGCTGCAATTATGGCCAGGTTAACAAGATGCTGTGGAAAATCAGGCAGTCCAAAAGGACAGTGGTGGAGGACTGTTCTAAAGCAGTGATACTCAAAACACTGACCATCCCATGGCCTCTAAACACGGAGAATAAGGCCCAGAAGATCTGGACAGTTAAATGTTTCAGCTATTTTTTTTTTTTATAACATTGCTGTAGAAATGTACTGAACTTACAAGTCATTATAATTGTTCTGATGTCAATGTTTTATTCATTACAATGTGGAACAAACTGAAACTTTCATTATAGTTTGAGAAAGCAAGGTTGCTTTAATAGTAGAACACTATAAACAAATCCAAAACAGAATAATTTAGCTTCTTAGGCTACTCTGATTGTGTAAAGATCATGCTTGTAAACTCAAACTACACACTAGCACACTAGTTCAGTGTAATAAAATTAATGGTATATGTGCATCTCTGAGGTCTTTACCTCTTTTGTGATAAGTTGTATAAGGTCATACTTACGATGTTTATGTCTGCAAATTTATGATGATGCTGAATAAATGAATAGAAATCCACTTTTTGGCACACAGACATGAGTTCATAATTCAAATTGACTTTCCCAATTTGTCCAGAAGAGAAATGAACTATAGTTAAATTAGGTTTCATAGTTGAATTAGGTTTCATGAGGTTATGAGTGCAAAGGAATAGGATTATAAAAAAGAGAGACTTCAAATAAAGGAATTGTGTTTTTCTTAATGTTTTGGTTATGAGCATACCTGTTAATGGCTAAGCCATCTCTCCAGCCTGGAACTGTATTTTTCTTGATTTGGATATTGCTACCAGGTTTCTCTCATGAAAAAAATTTTCCTCATCATATCCAAAGCGTTAGAAGCAAAAAAGAGAAAAAAGACTAAAGGGGAGAGAATGAGCAGGTAGTAAGAAAGTGACAGAGGGAGACACATGCATAACACACGTACACACACACAACACACGCACACACACAGAAAAGAGACAGAGACAGAGATAGAGTAACATAGAGGGAGACACACAGGGAAAGAAGCAGGGAGAGGTGTTTAAAGAATTTGCAATGCTTAAACGCATCTTTGAGT
Organism: Mastomys coucha; assembly: GCF_008632895.1. Lineage (NCBI taxonomy): Eukaryota > Metazoa > Chordata > Mammalia > Rodentia > Muridae > Mastomys > Mastomys coucha. The sequence continues at coordinate 51,138,261 of NC_045030.1, read as the reverse complement.
CTTTGGATTTCTTCTGTTCAGTGAAATCCTATGGAATTGGTCAACTTTTCACCCGTGTGATTACTTTTTGGTGTCTAGAGCTAAGGTGAGGTATATAGGAAGAGCTGGAAAAAGCAACAGCTAGCATAAAGCCCAACCCCAAAACATCCTGTGCAATCCAAACTCCTTAAGCATTTCACACCTGTCTCTGTACTACCAAAGATGTTACCAAAAGATAATTATCCAAAATGAACCCCACATGGTGGTGATTTTTTTTTTTTGCTCATATCCCAAAGCTTGTAGGCCCAATAAGCTTCCTTTTAATTGGAGGACTGTCAATGTAGAGAACTGTACTTAAAATTAGCTGATTGCAAAATTCATGAGAAAAAACTTGTGATCTTAGAGTAGGGAAGACTGACCAAATCCTGTCTAGGAAATATATGTCCTTATATGACATGCAAATGATAGGAGGGAGAGGTTGTGGGTATAAGTGGTTAGGGAGGTACAAAGTTTTCTTATTGCTGTCTATCTCCACAAACTAGAAGGAATTTGTATCATAATACAGGAAATATGAGGGATTGGGGGGAAGGTAAAGGAGAATTTACTGTCAAAATTTCAGAAGTTGTAGGTGTCTTTTATTGGGAGAACTTAGAGTATTTATGAGAGACTCTCTCAATCTCTTATGTGAATAGAATCATTGGCAGATCTTATTTAAAATATAGACTCTAACTGTTTACTATTGAGAAGGGTTATGATATCCTTCCAAGGCATGGGTTGGACAATAAGAGAAGGCTTTAAGAAAGAAGTGGTTCTTGAGTGAGACATTAAATGATATGGTGAGGTTTGGTAGACAGAGAAGAGAGGGAAGGGCATACTGTGGTTTAGGGGTCGGAAAGATACTGTTTAATGAACTAAAGACAAAGAAAGCATGGCATATGCCAAGGGCAAGAAAAAGCTGGTGTCTTTTAAAGAAAAACCTCATCTGAGAAGCAGGTGAAGATAGGTTTAAGTAGGTAAGATAGACTCGCTTCAGAGGTAGCCTTGCGTGTGAGCCTAAGGAGATTGGGCATTACTCTATTAATAGAATTAGTGGAAGAGTTCGAGTAGATCAGTAACACATGGAAACATGTTCCTTCAGATGAAATAATCTTAGAGTCACCAACAGGAAAGAGCAGATTGAAGAGAACTTTTAGGGTACATGAATGTCAATTTCATTAACTCCAGTGTGAGGAGATAATGTCCTGGATCAGACTAGAAATAGAAGGTTTGGTCACTATACTAGGAAAGAACACAACTCAGGGCAGCTGAAAGGCCTTATCTTCCCAATTGACTCATGTGGAAATGTCAAAGGCTGTGCAGCTAAGGCCTATCTCACTAGTATATTTTTGAAGCTCTTGTTAAAATCCTAAAATCAGAATGAGAAGTGAAAATGGCTACTATGACCTTGTGAATGAACCAACCTTTTCAAATATTGCCAGCGGGGTGAAAGGGGAGCTTCTAAATGGTATATAAAACTGTGAAGAGATGGGCCAAATGGATGCCAATAAGCCTTGTGAGACAGTAACTACCTCTGAAACACAAGGTCATAGACAGACCTTGGAAAAACTAGAAGTGAAGTAAGCAATTTCGGCTGGATTTTGTTTACAAGAGTACATGCCACTGGAGACCACACTGACAAAAGTTCAGCTATAAACATAGATTTCATCTAGAAGCAATCCAAGGACAATATCTGGTCTGTTTTGGGAATGAAGAGTTAAGAAGAGTCAGTAACCAATTGTGAGCTTTGCCCTTTTATGACTTTTAAGGCCAAAGTCTTCTAGGCCAGCCTTCCTTTCCCCTTTCAAATACCTACACTATATCCCTACAACATGAAAAGTCATCCCCTGTGTTCGTATCACTGTCCAAAAATGTAAGTAAGTGATAGATGCCCTATTTTGGGGCTATGGATTAAACATGGACTCCAAATCCCACTTCGTCCATTTGTAATCTTTCTAATTATTTGTCTGCCATGGGGCCTCTTGTGTTTACTGTCCAACATACATCTATGAGACACAGGACCATAAGAAAAGGCAAGGAAGCTATGCTGGGAGAATTTACTTTCACTAACTCCTCAGTGTAAAAGAAAGCCTCTAAGGAATGCTGAGGGAACAATAGCAGAGGCAGAGAAGTGCCTGAAGAGGAGCTGGTGCTAAGTGAAGGTTCTTCAAATAGATGGCTACAGATAGCAAAGAAGACACTTCTGGGCTTGGAAATATGAGAGATTTGTGTCAATTTCATGAGTGTTCCCAAGGTCAGCCTGCAGTAGCTCCATGCTTAAGCAAAAATCTTCAGAACATCTTTAGATCGGAAGGTCTGCTGAGTGACAATTTTCACTTTAAGGGATATTGGTAGCGAGTAATGCACAAGAGGCTTATGGGAAAAGAGAGTTGATTCACAAGACAACTGTTTCTGCTGGGATGAAAAATAACCTGTTGGGCTTTAAAGAAAACAATTTAAGAACCCAGGATTAATATATGCAGACCAGCACATTGACTATAGATTCTGTCTTAACTCCAAGAGTTGTTACTGAAGGTGAATTGTAAACTGAACTTGAGAGCTCCTACTGCCTGCCACAAAGTCAGCACTCAATATATGTTTGTTGAATATAAAAAATAAATGATTGAGTACATAAAATATAAATCTCTTGAAGGAAGGCACTTGATTTAAAATTATAAGACCTGAGTTCAAATTTTTGGAGTGTCAGTTATAAACTTTTGGCTCTTTGGGAAATTTTTGTTCCTTTGTTGGCCTTATTTAACATATCATAAAATAGAAATGAGAATACCTATCCTGCTGTGCAAACAGTATGATATAAAGTAGCAAAGAATATAAAACAGAAATAACCTTTGGAAAACCCTCTTGGATAAAAATCCACAGAGATGTCCTAGACTGAAGAAGGATGGCTGCTTTTGTGGATGCTCTAGTAAAAGTATCCCAGGAGGTAATAATGAAAGGTCATTCTTGCTGTCTCTGGTCCCAGATGCATCTCCATACATAGAAACTTCTGTGTTGCCTGTGACTCAATCTGAGATTCTTCTGAAACTAGTAAAGAATTAGGTTCCTCTTCCATGTGGCTGGGCCTCCCTCCTGAGTGACTAAGAGCACTGGAAGTATCATGAGCTTTGCATGTAACATCTTTGGGAGCCATTATGTGGATGCTTGAACTGTTTCATCCCCTGCTTATAGTTCCACCCCTGGAGTAGAGATATATCCCATGAGTCCACTGCTCTACCTTTGACTATCTCAATGATAGCATTGTCCCAACAGTAAAGGAATGAAGGTATGGTTTCAAGATAGTCAGTTTCTGCCTGTCTCTCTACCCCTTCCTCTTTTTTTCTAATGATTTATAAGAAGCAGTTGATCTGAATTTTAGTCTGTGTCTTTTTGACTCTTCCATCTGAGGGCTCACTCTTCACCTTGGGCTCTGCTCAGTTGATCTCAAAGAAAGCTCATTCACACTCTTTTTTTCTTGGACACATTGTATAGAGTCCTTATTTAAATGGATGCTTTGTTCTGGGGGTTAGAGGAGAGAATGTGGGATGATTTAAAAATCTGCCGGGAGTCCTTGAGGAAGCAAACTGGAGTAGTGTTTGCAGAAGTCAATAGGCTTGTTGTAAGCAGGCATTGTGTGTTACAGCATATGCTGCTGAAACAAATCAATTTCAATTTACTTGTCCAGCAAAAGGAGCCATTATTTAGAACTGAATGGCCAGAGCTCCCATAATATATTGTGAAAACTTATTGTAGTTTTTACTGAGAACTAGCTCATGATGAAATTATTTGTTTAGACGCAAAGCACAGATGTTTACAGAATATAAATTCTGGAAGTATTGATTAGAGGCAGTTGAAGAATGAGCCACATTTCGTTTCTAAATGTGGTAGTCAAGTGATATCCATATGACATTGACACCATGGTACATTGCTAGCTAAGATGCTGACAGGATTCTTATTTTGACAACAAACAAAATTAACATCAGGGGAGGGTGTTTACTAGTTAAGGTGCTACTATAGTCAAGGCTGAAGTTCATTCACCTTTAAAGAGCAACTTGGCTCATAAATTTGGCTCCCTTACGAGAATGTCTGTCGCTAGTTCTATATTTTATGTTTGCTGTACGGCTCGGTATATTCCTAGTAAATTGTTGAAATTCCCTGTAGGAGTAACATTTAAGGCTTGATTCACTGAAGTTTTACATTTCCCTTGCACAGTTTACATTTAAGAAGAAAAACAACTAAGACATTTGTGCTTGAGACATGATTTATGTCACTCCCCAAATTGGCTGATTATACATATATGTATCTCTCTCTCCATATCTCCCTATCTCCCTATCTCCCTATCTCCCTATCTCCCTATCTCCCTATCTCCCTATCTCCCTATCTCCCTATCTCCCTATCTCCCTATCTATCTATCTATCTATCTATCTATCTATCTATCTATCTATCTATCTATCTATAATTTATCAGGCCTGTCTATATATCTTGTGTAAGATCCTATTACCAATCTTTTGGAAAATGGCTATAGTGTATATTGTGATTTTTTTCCCCACTGAAGTGCTTCTTTCAGTTCCAGTTTTCATACATTCCACAAAGTTCAGGCATGTTTACCTATAGAAAAGCACATGAGCACCACTATTATCCTCTTAGTTAAAGCATGACAGTTTTCTGTCATTGTGTGAGTACCTACACAAGTGCTATGCCCTAAGCCGGGTCCTCTATTTCAACCACCATTGTAGTTTAGAAAATATTTTGTTCTCATTGGTTTGCTTAGTTGGATAGAACATTAGTTTGTAGAATAATAACTGATGACAGCTGCTGCCTTCATCATCATTGCTTCCTACTTATCAAACCTATTTTCGTGCTGTTAATTATGCTTGTTGTCAGAATAAGGATCCTGTAAGGTTTGCAGCCAGCACTCCATTCAGAATTATACAGAAACCATTCTGTCATTTAAATGTCTACTTCTGGGAGCTCAGAGGCTATTTCTTGCCATTGCTATTGTATTTTCCTTTGACTCATGTTCTATATACCCAAACTTCCCCCATTCTCCACCTTGATGATTTCATCAATAGCACCTTACATAGTGTATTCATTTGGTGTGTGGCCACTAATATTTATATATAAAACAAATGGAAGGATGCCACAGGGTAAAAAGTTGCATGATGTGTTATAATAGAGCAAGCTTATATAAGAATGGGTGATCTTGAGTGGTATAGCTGGGTCCTCTGGTAGTACTGTATCCAATTTTCTGAGGAACCACCAGATTGATTTTCAGAATGGGTGTACCAGCTTACAATCCCATCAACAATGGAGGAGTGTTCCTCTTTCTCCACATCCCCTCCAGCATCTGGTGTCACCTGAGTTTTTGATCTTAGCCATTCTGACTCTTTTGAGGTGGAATCTCAGGGATGTTTTGATTTGCATTTCCCTGATGACTAAGGATGTTGAACATTTCTTTAGGTGCTTCTTGGCCATTCAATATTCCTCAGTTGAGAATTCTTTGTTTAGCTCTGTACCCAATTTTTTAAAATAGGATTATTTGATTCTCTGGAGTCTAATTTTTTGAGTTCTTTGCATATATTGGATATTAGCCTTCTATTGGATTTAGAGTTGGTAAAGATCTTTTCCCAATCTGTTGGTTGCCATTTTGTCCTATTGACAGTGTCCTTTGCCTTACAGAAGCTTTGCAATTTTATGAGGTCCCATTTGTCAATTCTTGATCTTAAAACATAAGGTATTGGTGTTCTGTTCAGGATCTTTTCCCCTGTGCTCATGTGCTTGAGGCTCTTTCTCACTTTCTTGTCTATTAGTTTCAGTGTATCTGGTTTTGTGTGGAGGTCCTTGATCCACTTGGACTTGAGCTTTGTACAAGAAGATAAGAATGGATTAATTTGCTATCTTCTACATGCTGCCCTCCAGTTGAACCAGCACCATTTGTTGAAAATACTATCATTTTTCCATTGGATGGATTTAGCTCCTTTGTCAAAGATCAAGTGACCATAGGTGTGTGGGTTCATTTTTGGGTCTTTAATTCTATTCCACTGATCTACCTGCCTGTCACTCTACCAATACCATGTTTTGTTTTGTTTTTGTTTTTATCACTATTGCTTTGTGGTACAGCTTGGGGTCAGGGATTGTGATTCCCCCAGAAGTTCTTTCCTGTTTTTATTTTATTTATTTATTTATTTATTTATTTATTTATTTATTTATTGTTATTCCAAATGAATTTGCAACTTGTTCTAACTCTGTGAAGAACTGAGTTGGAATTTTGATGGGGATTGCATTGAATCTGTAGATAGCTTTTGACAAGATGGCCATTTTTACTATATTAATCCTGCCAAACCATGAGCATGGGAGATTTTTCCATCTTCTGAGATCTTCTTTGATTTATTTCTTCAGAGACTTGAAATTCTTGTTATACAGATCTTGCACTTGCTTGGTTAGAGTCATAACAAGATATGTAATATTATTTGTGACTATTATGAAGGGCATTGTTTCCATAATTCTTTTCTCAGCCTGTTTATCCTTTGAGTAGAGGAAGGCTACTGATTTGTTTGAGTTAATTTTATATCCAGCCACTTTGCTGAAGTTGTTTTTCAGGTTTAGGAGTCCTCTGGTAGAATTTTTGGAGTCACTTAAGTATACTATCATTTCATCCACTCCTGGGCATATACCTAAAAGATGCTCCAACATATAACCAGAAAACCTGCTCCACTGTGTTAAATAGCTGCCTTATTTATAATAGCCAGAAACTGGAAAGAGCCCAGATGTCCGTCAAGAGAGGAATGGATACAGAAAATGTGGAACATTTACACAATGGAGTAATACTCAGCTATTAAAAAGAATGTATTCATGAAATCCTTAGGCAAATGGATGGAACTAGAAAATATCATCCTGAGTCAGGTAACCTAATCACAAAAGAACTCACATGGTATGCACTCACTAATAAGTGGATATTAAACCAAAAGCTCAGAATACCCAAGATACAATTCACAGACCACATGAAGCTCAAGAAGAAGGAAGAACAAAGTGTGGGTGCTTTGGTCTTTCTTAGAAAGGGGAACAAAATACTCATGGGAGCAAATGCAAAGACAAAATGTGGAGCAGAGACTGAAGGAAAGGCCACCCACCTGGGGATCCATCCCATACACTATCATAAAACCCAGTCACTACTGTGGATGCCAAGAAGTGTTTGCTGATAGGAGCCTGATATAGCTGTCTCCTGAGAGGCTCTGCCAGAGACTGACAAATACTGAGTTAGATGCTTGCAGCCAACCATTGGACTGAGCATGGAATCCCCAATAGAGGAGTTACAGAAAGGACTGAAGGAGCTGAAGGGATTTACAATCCCATAGGAAGAACAACAATATCAACCAACCAGAACCCCCAGAGCTCCCAGGGACAAAACCACCAACCAAGGACTTCACCTGGAGGGACCCATAGCTCCAGCTACATATGTAGCAGAGGATGGCCTAGTCAGGAATCAATGGGAGCAGAGGTCCTTCCTTGGTCCTGTGAAGGTTTGATGTCCCAGTGTAAGAGAATTTGAGGGTGGAGGCAGGAGTTGGTGGGT
>NC_045030.1:51127906-51130188 GCF_008632895.1 Mastomys coucha | reverse complement strand
AAAAAAAAAAAAGAAAGAAAGAAAAAGAAAGAAAAGAATGGGTGACCATAATTTATACACTGTTTTGTTTAGAAAGTGAAAACTTTAGACAGATAAACTGTCCCTGTGATGAGCCACACATGACAATTATCCTATATCTAAAATGGAAAATGAATGTGTGTGATTTGCACTTTTCTCTCTTTTCACATCTCTTATGTCTTGATTATGGATTTAGTTTTAGTAGAAGAAATGAATGTTCTATCAAATACAGAGTCCAGTGAATACTAGGTGATGCTTTCAGTCTCAGGAGCCAGGTATTGGTAGGCAGAGGGAAGTGGCCACTTTAACCTGGTGCTGCTATATAATCCATAGATATACACGATTATCTTGAGTCATGTCATTTTGAATTTTCAGACAGTGAAAAAGCAACATTTCAAAAACACTGCTTTAATACAGTGCAAGCATAAGTGGACAATTAGAGCAGCTCAGTGAGCAGACAGTGGTGGCAACCTAGTTAAACTGACAAGTAAAATAGAATACACACTTGATCAATCGTTAGTTTGCTTTTCTTATGGGGCTTGATAGTAACCAGCAGAATGGAAAAACTCAGGACTCCTTCCATGAAGTCATCCTTTCAAAGTCACTAGTTGAAATAACCCCAAAGAGTTCAATACATTCATTTGTTACTTGTTGCATTATGATCACCATTATATTTCCTCCTTTTGTGGTTATGCAATATTGTTTTGGTAGAATTTATTTCCCTTAACTCTAATAAATGTTACTCAGGGGTTTCTGTGTTAAATAGCTTGTTGTCCCAAACAAAGTCAAGTAAAGGTTGAATTAGTGATTGCTTTGTATTGTAAAACCATTGTAATATTTTCCATTCTGATTCTAAGAAGGAAAGGTGACACAAAAATAGATTCCACATGTGCATAATAATAATTGATGGATACAAAACAAGCCTTTTCATGTAATGAAAAGAATGCTTTTCAAAATAAGCATTCTAAAACTTTGCATCTGTTGTCTCATTTAATGCTTACAGTAATCCAGTTGATCAACACTTTGTAAAGAAACTCTGAGTCCTAGATAACATATTTTCACAATATCTACATCCAAGAGTCTTTACGTGTGGGCCATAATTCCATGTGGTTGCATAAGTGAATATTAGTATTTATGAATACTGGATATCCATTAAAGGCTTCTGAAACCACTATGATCAAAATTTTACTCAAAAGCAAAAGGGTGATGGATACCAGGTCTTTCTAACAGCAGCATGTAGCCTCAGTGCATTGACTAACTTCACCCTAACCTCATTTATGAGTATTAAACATTGTGCATGGCATTGTGCAAGGCCTCATACCGTGTAATGCCAATGATTGAACACTATCTGAAAATAGCTGAGATGTGAGACTGTTGATTCACCTTATGAACTGTACTGTTTCCACTGTCAATAGTTTGCTGCTCTTATAGAAGTTTAGAGTTTAATTATGAAAAACAAAAGCAATATCTCCTAAAATCATTCCTACACATGTCATTCTCACATTAGTATATCTTTGGATTTTAGTATATGTAAAAAGTACAGTTTGTGCTGGGGGTACATATTTCATAAAAATAAAGCCAAAAACAAGTTCAATGAACTTTGGTTTAGGATTAGAACAGAATTTTCAGACACTTTTGAAATATCTCTAGACATACTTATGCAACTTTGTTTCATATATATATGACTTTCTCATCATTAGCAATTATAAATTCAAAATATTGAGGAATTCTAAAAATGTTGAAGATTCTCTACATGCTGCAATAGCAAATGTTCAGCCATGATTTAATTCTTTATGTAAAAATAAATAAATAATTAAGTACATTTATCTCATTAGTATGGTAGTTTGCTTTTTTCTTTAATCAATGGTAAAATTATCTATCAAATTAACTATATCTGTCTATCTATATCAAAGAAGTGTTTTAAAATAAATGTCACTATGATTTATTAAAAAAGTGTTTTGATTTATTGACCTATTTTATATGCCTATGTATATATAATGTATACATGACTGGTGCTCACAGTGGTAAGAAGAGGGCATTGGATACACTGCAACTGTAATTATACATATTCTTATCCACTCTGTGGCTCTGAGAAGGAAACCAGGATTTTGTATAAGAGCAACAAGTGCTCTTAACCACTGAGCTATCTCTCAAGCCTCTAGGTAATCATGTTTTAGAAGGAACACATACACTCACATGCACGTACTCACGTACACAAAAATCATTGTTTTATGGATAAATGCATTTTATACACATGTATACAC
>NC_045030.1:51126858-51127896 GCF_008632895.1 Mastomys coucha | reverse complement strand
AGAGAGGCACTAATTGTTTAGCATCCAGTGTTCATGCAGTGTCCTTTGATTTTCTTTAAGGAGAAACAGCTTTTTGTTTGAGAAATGTCCATTTTTACCTTAATGACTTGGCCTTAGATTGTGGCAGTCAGTGCAAGATCACCAGATTCCTCAGTCACCAGTAGGCAGACTCTATAGAAGATGACAGGCGATAGAGTTTAAAAATATTATGACTAATCAAACTGAATTTTGGACCTTGAAATGTGTCCACAGACACTGCTTCTGAGAAATGGGGGATTTTACAGACCACAAACATTAACAACCTTAAAACTCTGTATGTCCAGAATGAAAAGCACCTTTTATTATAGTAAGGCTCAGCAGGCACTAACTTCAGTGATCTCTGAGTAAGTCCCTTGAGTTGTAAAGTTTCTTAGGCAGCCAAGTTGATTTTTTAGTCATATATGCTATTCTATTAAGAGAAGCAAAGAGAGAAAGAAAAGCGAATGAATGAGACCTTGAAAACTGTATGAGCATAGAGAACTGGATTTGCCTTGTTCAACCAATTTCCTAAATGATAGCTGTCACTGAATATGTTGGCTGGCTGAATTAACATAAGGATAAAAGGGTGATATGTACTCAGTATTTGATTTATACACGTGATCAGGATAAATGTCATTTATTCCATAATAACGTCTGTTGTAGTGGAATATTCTTATCATGTATGAAATGGTCAGAGATTGGACTTGTGAGTTGTCTTAGTGGGTAAGAGTGCTTGCTTATATCCCTAATATATACATTGGGAGAAATGAAGATAAAAGGTTCCTATAGGCCTAGCAGACACAGGCGAGCTTCCAGTTGAGTGAGACCCTGTTTTAAAGAAAAAGGTGGGAAGCAATAAAGAAGACATTTGATATTGTTGTCTGGTCTCCAAATCTGTGCATGCACACTGATATGCATTCTCTACAACAGGCATGAGTGGGTGTGTGTGCACAACCTCCCCGACCCCCCACACTCACAAGAGAGAGAGGTGGGGGGAATAGAGACAGCGAAAGTGTGTGT
>NC_045030.1:51108717-51126848 GCF_008632895.1 Mastomys coucha | reverse complement strand
GAGAGACAGAGACAGAGACAGAGAAAGAGATAGAGACAGATGTGGGGAACCACAGCTGCCACCCTATATATTGAACACCTGGTCTCCGGCCAGAGCAGAGAGCATTGATAAACAAGCCTTAGTTGGAAAAGCTGAGTGCCTCCAGTTTGTGATGCAAGCTGGCATGATTTCCCACAGCCTATTATAGTTTGCCATGTAGCAGATGCTGATTGGGATCAGGGAAAGTATTTAACCCGCGAAGGCTGAGGGCTACAGGGATTAGTAAGAAGAAGTAAAAATGAAGGTTCCTGAATAAACTGCTTGGAGAAGAGCTCATTGTTGCCTCCTTATTTTTGCTGGACGGAGGGGCGGCAACAGACAGAGACAGAGAGACAGAGAGACAGAAGAGAGTCAGAAATTATCATTGATGAAGGAAATTTAGGGCTGTATTCACCTGAAGTGGGGTATATGTACTCTATGAAAAAAAAAAAAAAGACTGAGTATGTATATCTGTAAAATCCTAGGAGAAGGTGCAGTTGAAAAGTAGTTTGCATTTTTTCTTCATCAAATATCACTACTTAGCCTGATACACTTATTTTAAGTTCCAGGTTAACTAGACCAGATTGAGTTACCTTGCCCCAAGATGAGAATTTTCCACAAGTCTGAAGTCTCTTGTTTCTAATTATGACTTTGTGACACTCTGTAAATCTCCCCAGAACATAATGAAATCTAAAACTAGTGACCTTTTCATTGGAAATCATAAATGGACTCACATGAGAGTTGGGAGTGGAACAGGGAATAGCAGTGATGACACAGATGATCGGGGGAACCATTGACCCAAAATAGTATGTCATGAATTGAATTAGTTGAATGAGCTCTTAGCATAGTGTGTTCCAGTGTGTGCTTCATGCTACATTGATAGGGAGTATCTTCCTCTCCCAGTCCATTGTCCACGGAGATTGCAGAGTGATCTAAAACTTAACCCATTTAATGCAATGGCCAATATCCATCCAGTCTTTCTAATGTGATGTTTAAATAATTTTGTGCATTTGACCCCACTTACATACCTCTAATGCCTCTTTTAAGACATGTTGTGTCATTTCCTTTAAATTTCTTTTCTAGACCTTCAAATATATCATTCTGTTCCATGAGAGTGCATATCTTTATTGGTGATGTCTCTTCATCTTGGAGTGCCTTTCCCAATAGTTAACTCTCTTTGTAAAGATTTAGTTTGTGTTTTATTACCCTTAGCTATTCTCCATTAGCAGTATTATCTGTATCTTTGTATTCTGTGCTCTGTTAGCATTTAAATGTATGTTTGCCTTAAATATTAGTGTAATATTCAAATGGTCTGGTTATATGTTTGTCTCCTTATCTAGATTTTCTGCCACATTTTTCAGACTTGTTGAATATCTTATGAACTAACCTGGATCAGAGTCCACATCTTAGAAATTTGAATTGAGATTTCAAGAAAGATCTATCTTTTGAATGGCTAGATTTGTGGTATATGTGTAGGAATCACCAATGTTTTTCTACCATGTTCATGTCCAAGGTGGAGGCATTGGATTGACACATGAGATTTAAGAATTAAAATATTCTATCCCTCAAACATAAGTGTATTTCTCTCATTGAGTCTCCTGTGACATCTCCATATTCTTTTAATTAAGTCACCATTTATACTTTTCTCATATGGATTTCTTGATTTAACACTAAAACAGCCATAAAGAATACAATTGAACCTGTCATCATTATGCTAGATGATGTTTTTTGAACTGGGCTTGAATAGGGAGGCTTACTATGAGGGAGCTTCCTACCATTTTTGTTCAGTAAGCAAAACTAAATTACATTGAATTATTGCATAACAAGTCAAAGCACTGTATCATCAAAATGTCAGTCTTTGGGTACAGACTGTTAGTGCCACTGAAGTACAGAGAAAATGCTGCTCAGGTGGTAACAAGGTTAACAAGAAAATGCTTTAGGAAATTTTTGTTTTGAATTTCATGGTCTCAATATTACTAATTTCCATAAATTTATATGTAAAAATCCTAAAGTTACCTGGGCTTTTGGGACATGGCTCAGAGCCTCGATGAAGGGGATTTGTGCCTATCTAAAAGACCCCTATGAAAGTCTACCCTCCATCATATCTCAGGACACAGCAAGAAAGCTTTATCTTTGGGCCAGAAAGCAAGACCTCATCACGCAATGTCAGTATTGACTTTGAACTTCCAAGCCACTAGTACTGTGAGAAGTAAATCCTTTTATTTCTAAATAACCCACTTTATAATACTTTGACAAACTCGACACACTTCATCCTAGTAGCCAAACAGATTTAAAACAGACTTGAAAGATGGTAGGGTTTTGCTGTGGTTGTTAAGAGAAAGTTTCAAGAAAGACTTTATGATGACCTCAGAAATTTTCTGCTTCTTACTCAATGAGACAAAGACGGTTGTGCCTGAGGAATGGACTATTTTAATTCTTATATCTCATCTTTCAATCCTATGCCTCTACCTTGAACATTAACATAGTGGAAAGCATTGTCAATTCTTTCATATACACTACTGATCCAACTATACAAAAGCTAGATCGCTCTCAAAAATCTCAATTCCAAAAGCCTAGGTTATTATGGTCTTGACAATGATATGAGTAACTCCAACATTATAGGGGTAAATAGCACCGCTAAGTTGGTTGCAAATGGACTGTACTATGCTGTAAGGGTCTTTGACCATATATTAGGAAATGTTAACTTAGCCTAATAGCCAAAATTATTTTATATACCTTGGAGAGAAGAGATCCTAGGGATCCCGAAGCCTACAGTTATTTTTTGATTAACCACATTCTACTGTGAACCTTGAGGATAACTCTTAATCTAAGTGCTAAGGTCTATGTGACACTGACTAGCTAGGCTTTGCTAATTTAGAGTCAGTATCTGTGAATTTGAAAGTCTCTGTTGTTAAATATGCTAGGCCCACTTCTTGCAAGTGACCTGAGACGAAGGCATAGAATGCTTGCGTGAGTGCTAAATGGCTGATTTTTTTTTTTTTTTTTTTTTTTTTTTTTTTTTTTTTGCTGCTGTTAAATTGCATGGTCTATAAAGACCATTTATTTGCTTTGTCTTCCTTCCCACATAGATTTGTAACCTTAGGTCTGAGAAAAGAAGTCTGTTAGCTTTAGCTTTGGCTGTGGCCCAGGGAGGCAAATTTTATGTAGCCTTTCAACCAGCAGCATGAAGGTTTATTAGATGTAAAAAAAATGCATTTGCTATTCTTTAGGGGCAGTTAATGGAGTTACTGCATATAAAATCTTGATAATATTTTCTATTTCCCAGAAAAAATATACACAAGAATGCAGGTTACAATAGATACACCATCAATAATTTATATTCACATGAAATCTTTGTTCAATTCACTTTAGACATCCTGTATTTACTGTTACAGCTATGAATTAAGCATTTTTGAAATATGATGCTAAATACACAAAGCCCATTTAGAGAGTTATATAAAATATGTTAATTATAGCAAAAAGAGACAAAGACATTTTCGAGATAAAGTTTGAACACAGTGGAATTGTGGGTAATTGTCCATAAGAGTCCAGGAAAGACTCCTATAGAGCGAGAGGCATACTATCTATACATGCCAGGAAGAGCTTACACAGAACAATTCAAGCCAATGAAGTTTGTTCTAGAAAACCTGATGAGTAAGAATTGGTAGAGCAGGGCTATAGAGATGGCTTAGGGGTGAAGAGCACTGGCTGCTCTTCCAGAGGTCCTGAGTTCAATTGCTAGCAACTACATGGTGGTTTACAGCCATCTGTAATGGGATATGATGCCCTCTTCTGGTGTGTCTAAAAAGAATTGGAGAGCATGAAAGACAAAGGCTTGGGTTGGGGGCTATAAAGCATGATCAAGTAATTCTTTTGTAACTTTCTTCTTCACGCAGTAAGAACTGAGTGGTGGGATTTAAACAAGAGAGATATATAGGCCAGTTTACTGTCAGCTAGTCAATCCTAATTTATTGAGTTGCTACTATGTGCCAATCTTTTGCTCAGGCATTATTGGTAAAGTCTTTCTTTTCATGGAACTTAAGATCAACTGTGAAATAGAGATATAGAAAAACCAACTCCAAATGTGATGAGTACTCTTAAGGAGAAGGGAAGAGTGTAGAGTAAGCAGACATTGTCTGGAGTGGGTATTATAGAAAAGGTTATAAAATATGCATAGATGTTAAGCAAATGGAAAGAGGAGGATAAAAATGACAGAAGAATATATACAAAACTGTTCAGGTAGGATTGATTACAAAAGAAAATCTGTCTCTGAGTAAATGAAAAAAATGAAAGAACATCAAATTGACTGAACTGTGACATAAGGGAGTGGCTTTTGAGACTGAAAGCTGGGGAGTGGGAAGAAAGGAACATTGCTGTCATCAAAATGAGATGAAGTAAGGTCCTGATTTATGATTATAACACTGGGAAGGGCAAAGGATGAGGGGACATGAAAGCTACTTAGAGGGCAAGATTCATAGGACTTAATAACGGAGTAAAGCTGAGGGCTAAGAAATGGGGAGGAGTGGAAGATGATTGGCTTCTCTGGCAAAATTGAGCAAACAACCAGGATAAGAAATAGACCACACCATTTCAGTTATAGCATGGCTTCAGATTGTTTACAGGGATTTTAAACTTCTTGAAGTCATTTAGTTAGCTATCGCTTATATCTTATATTTCTTTTATCATATACATATGTTTATATAGCTTACATAGAACTTATATTTCTTCCTTATATCAAAAGGCAGTGTGAAATGTTCTGCTAAATTAAAAACAGTGCACAAATGTAATAAAAGAACTCAGACATAAATGTGTAACAGGAGTAAACATCCTCTTTCTGACAACCTCTAGCTAATTTCCCTCCAAATAACTTCTGTTACCAGGTTCTAATAGAACAATGAGTGGACCTATCTATTAGGCAACATGTAGAGATAAGTGTGTGTATACATGCATGTGTTTTGTTCAAAAATGTACACAGCTAGAATAGAACTGTTTAAGATAATATATTTCAGGCCTGCCTCTGACTTGCTGTATAGACAAGGCTGGCTATGTACTTTTGATCATACTTTCTATAACTCTTGAGTACTAAATTACAGATATGTGTCACCCTGCATGACTCACAAATAGAACCTTAAGGACAGGTTTTGCATCTTGGTTTTTATTATGGAAAATACAATCATTCTATATTAGGAAGTACTTCATTTTTATTTAGACAGAGTCTCACTCATTGTTTAGCCTAGGCTAGTCTCAGACTCTTAGTCTTCCAGCCTCAGCCTCTTGCAGATTGGGAGCTTCACTCTGTTTCAAATATTGCTAAAAACACAACACTCATTTACTGGACATATCATGAGAGAATTAAGCACTCCATTACTGAGAGACATTAAGATAGTTTTAAAGGATATAATCCATGCATATGTGGATTAAACCTTATAATGTGGAAGGTTATGCTTAATTAAATTATGTTAACATGGAGTTCAATCTATAATATCCATTTTGAAGGTACTTTGAGAACCTGCAATAAGACATTTTACCTAGTCAGGAAGTTCAGAAAAGGAAATGAAGTAAAACAATAGCAGGAGCAGCAACAACAACAACACCCTAAATGCATTAGTCAGTGTATGACTAGTGCACAAGAACTTCTCATTATCCAGATATTAATTATATGAATCCTTAGAAATGTAGGATTTTATACAAAAATGAAAGTCATCAGGAAACAGCCATATGCGTTAGTGGACTTACTGCTTAGAAAAAAAATCCCTATGGAGTTCCTACTTGATGCAGGAGGATATCCTTGCCCAGCATATAAATATCTATGCTAGTCTTCAAAGTATAAAAAGAGTGCAGATGAAATTCAAAGGGAAATTTCAAGTAGCATAAAAGGCACAGGACTTAGTGAAGTTAATAGAAGTCACAAATGTTTGCCTAACTCTCAAATAAAGCCATCAATATGGTGGGGGCCAGACAAAGACAACATCTGAGAGCTAGAACAGACTCACCCTCACGCAGAGTGACCAAATAGATTTTGTAAAAGAGAATAATTGGAACATTGGGAGTCAAGACAGTTCTTGGGAAAACTGCTGAAGAACTTTAGTATTTTGTAAATGTTACTCATTATAATCCAACTGTGACATAATGAGAAAGATGCTTTATTGTACTATCAAGCTAAGAATGTGTGTAGTTGCACTAAATCTTGATCTTTAAACAATATACCACAAACTCCATTTATATAGTTTTTAATATTAATTTTGAATTTCTAATCAAGCATTTAAAAATTAACTAGGATATCCTGATTCTCGTTGTGATTTAGAGTTCCTTGAAGTAGCCTTTTTCCCAGTAGTGATTATTTGTGGGTATGTGGCTGCCTCAATTGCTCAATTATCCCCCCCAGAGGTAGGAAGAATTTACATTTTCACCAGCAGTATCAGACAGTGCCTATTGCTCCTGATCTCGGTGAGCTTTTGAATTATTGACAACCCAGTGGTTTGAAAAAAAGACATTCTCATTGCTGTTTTTATTTGCATTTCATTAATCATGAATAAGCTTGAGCATCTTTTCATGTGCTTAGTGGAAATTTGCATTGCTTTATGTCATCGCTGCCTAGTGCTGTTCTTTGAATCATTTTGTTACCAATTTGTACAAATTTAGTGTAAATGAAAGAGCATAGTTGTTTGTCAGTTATGCTGACTTTTTTTAGTCAGTCTGTCTTTTGTCTTTGTCCCTGACATTCTCAGTATTTGCAATGAACATGGTTTCTATTTATATGACAGACATTTTTGAGTTTTTCTTTAGAGTCTAGGGTTTGTATCTGGTTAGGAAGTGATTCCCATTTCAAGTTTATAAATTATTCCTATTATGCTTTTATCCAGCAATTTTAAGCATTTTACTTTTTATTAAAACCTCCAATCTATTAGGGATTTAATTTAGTATAATGAATGAGGAAGGAACTTAGACTGCTTTTTGTGAAGTAGTTACATATCCCATGTTTTTGATGCTCATATGAAATGTGAAATTCATCAAAGATTTCCTCTCCATATGTATAACAGTCTAATAAAGTCTGTACTCTATTATGTTCTTTTGATCCAGCCATTTCTTCTTAATCAAAATCTTTCAAAGTTGGCATGAACATAATGCCTTTAATTCCATTTTCTTAAGATTCTTTTCCAGAATTTCCCTAGATATCCTTGCTTATTTTCTAATCTACTTCATCTGTCACAGATGACAGAAATGTAAGATCAAATCTTGCTACTGTGTTTTAGACTTGGCTCACATCTTATGTCATTTATGTTGTACGTATTCTGATTCTGTTCTTTGGGACATGAATATTTATGGCAGCTATATCCTCATTGTGCATGGTATCCTTTATCAAAATACTTCCCCTTGAATTCAATCTTTGCTGGTATTAATATCATGACCTCTGTTTTCTTCTTTCATCATTTTCATGATATGTAATATGTTTTATAGCTCAGCAATGCAGTTTTGCTTCTCAATATGTTTTCTTACTTAGTTTTCTCCCTTTTCATCTTTTGCCTCCCATCCCATTGTTGTGTCATTTTTCTTTGATACAATGTTTCAATGACTCTATACTCTCTTGATTTTTTTCTCCTTTTCAAGGAATGTTTTCTTCAAAATAGAATTTATTATCTGCATTTCTTTCTTTCCTTGCTACTCTCTCTTTTGCCCTTGCTCCACATTGATTCTTGTAATATTTTTATAGAGCTGTCCTTCTGTATCTTTTCATTGCATTCATGCTTATGTTACAGAATTTTCTGATAAATTGGAATAGCAGCATGTATCCCTTTCACTCCCTTCTTGCTTTGTGGCTCATGAAGAACATTAGTTGCAGGGCTGGACATTGGGGCTACAGATACTTTTTCTTTTGAGGCTAGTCACATACAATGGAACTTTAAACTTTTTTTTTTTTTTTTTAGTTTATCTGCATTTATTTTATGCTGAATTTATTCCCGTGCCATGAGTTTTTGTTTCTTCAGTTTCTTCTGGGATATCTTTTTCTTCTGTGCCACCTCCTCTTCTGGCTTTGGAACAGTCTGCTCCTTCTCAGTGAGGATCATCTCAATGTGTCAAGGGAGCTCATGGATGGGTTGATCCGGCCATGAGCTCTGTAGGTTCGTCAGCGCATCTTAGGTGCCTTGTTCACCTGGATGTGTTCAATGACTAGAGAATCTACGTCTAACCCCTTTAAACTTTTTAAAATTTTAGTTTTTCCTAAAATGCCTATAATAAGATTCACAGTCATTTGGAAGTAAGAACCCTTTTTAAAAAAACTGAAACTAAGTTTGAGCCTCACACACCAAAATTCTGATTCACATGCTATAGCCTGAGGCTCAAGAATGTTTCTGTAGTTCTGTGAGTGATGAGTCTAAGACACAATTCAGGGTCTGTGGGGTATATCATGGGTAGTCTTTAATTTTTGGCGAATACCCACTTATCAGTGAGTAGATACCATATATGTCCTTTTGAGTTTGGGTTACCTCACTCAGGATGATATTTTCTAGTCCCATCAATTTGTCTGCAAAACTCATGATATCCTCATTCTTAATAGCTGAATAGTATTCCATTGTGTAAATGTACCATATTTTCTGTAAACATTCTTCAGCTGAGGGACATCTGAGTTGCTTCTAGTTTCTGGCTCTTATGAATAAGACTGCTATGAACATAGTGGGGCACATATCCTTGTGGTATGGTGGAGCATCTTTTGGGTATATGCCCAGGAGTGGTTTAGCTGGGTCTTCTGGTAGAATTATTTCCAATTTTCTGAGGAACCACCAGATTGATTCCCAGAGTAGTTGTACCAGTTTACAATCAGCACCGGCAATGGAGGAGTGTTCCTCTTTCTCCACATCCTCTCCAACATCTGCTTTTGCCTGAGGTTTTGATCTTAGCCATTCTGACTGGCGTGAGGTGGAATCTCAGGGTTATTTTGATTTGCATTTCCCTGATGACTAAGGATGTTGAACATTTCTTTAAGTGTTTCTCTGCCATTCCAGATTCCTGTGTTGAGAATTACATATTTAGCTTTGTATCACATTTTAATAGGGTTATTTGGTTCTCTGGAGTCTAACTTCTTGAGTTCTTTGTATATTTTGGATATTAGCCCTCTATCAGATGTAGGGTTAGTGAAGATCTTTTCCCAATCTGTAGGCTGCCATTTTGTCTTATAGAGTGGGTTCTTTTCCTTACAGAAGCTTTTCAGTTTCATGAGGTCCCACCTATCAAATTTTGATCTTAGAGCCTGAGCCTTTGGTATTCTGTTCTGGATAGTTTCTCCTGTGTCAACGCATTCAAGACTGTTCCCTACTTTCTCTTCTATTAGATTCAGTGTATCTGGTTTTATGTTGAGGTCCAAGTGAAGATACTTAAATCCCATTTAGAAGGGGGAACAAAATAATCATAGGAGGCAGTGGGTGGGAGGGGCTTGGGTAGTAGAGAGTTGGAGATAATGGGGGGCAGGACCAGGTATTAGAGGAGATGACAGGAGAGAGGCACAGAGGGACAGGAGAATGAATGGAACTATGCAGCTGTTGGGGGAAGTGGAACTTCCTAAAGACTGGTGATGGGGGAGGCTCCTAGGACTCAATGTTGGTGACTTTAGCCCAAATGCCCAACAGCTGAAGTTTAGAACCTGAAGGGACAATCTCCAGTAGTCAGACAGGACCCCAGTGGAGGCATGGGGACACCAACCTATCTACAAAACTTTGCTCCTGTCTAAAAGATATGCAAGCACAAAAAAAAAAAAAAATGGAGCAGAGACTGAAGGAAAGGCAATTCTGTGACCAACCCAACTTGAGATCCATCCAATAAGCAGTCACCAATCCCTGACACCATTACTGATGCCACGCTCTTCTTGCAGACAGGCACCTAGCATGGCTGTCCTCAGAGTAGCTCTACTCATCAGGGACTGAGACAGATGCAGATGTTCACAGGCAGGCATTGGGCTGAGGTTAGAGAACCTTACAGAAGAGTTAGGGGAAAGATTGAAGGAATGGCACATAAAGACCAAAGGTGTCAAGTAACCTGGACCCAAGCAAGCTCTCAGAGACTAAGCCACCAAGCAAAGAGAATACATGGGCTGGTCAGAGGCCCCAGGACACTTGTATAGCAGAGGGCTGCCTGTCTGGCCTCAGTGGGAGAGGATGTGCCTAATCCTGTAGAGATTTGATGCCCCAAGGGTTATACCCCTATGGGGGTGTAGAGCAGTGGTCTATTCAGGCAACCTAGGCCCAGTTGAATAATAGGCCTAGAACACCTAAGCACCCAGTGGGCAACCTCTGTTCACAAGGGACAACAGGAGTTTGGCTGTAACTCCTGGGACCTTGGCTCAGGTTTCAGTTACAACCTCTTACAGTTGAGCCTGCAGGAGATGTGTGCTCTGTCAGGTAGACAATGCCCCAAGATCCCAGCATTCTAGTTGGACCCTACCCACAGTCATCTGACCACAACCAGGCATGGCCCACCCCACACAATATAAGAGGAGGTTCTCCCCCTTCCCTCTCTCTTGCTCTTCGTCCCTTCTCCTGCTCTCTTTCCTCTCCTGCCTTCTTCCTCTCTCTCTTGCTCTTTGTCCTCTCTCTTTCCTTCTTGCTCTCTTGCTTCCTTTCTTTCTTTTCTCTCTCTCCTTCTCTTCTCTCCTTCCTCTCCTTTCTTTCTCTCTACATGACCAGCCTATTTTCTCTTTCCTATAATAAAGTATTTCACTTATGCATTGACTCCTTTTAATTAACTAAGGTGCCACACAGTCCCAGACCCCAGAAGCAGAGAGCTCCAGACAGCAGCAGAGAGACTCAGGCCTACATGGGGGGGTACCCTTTCAGAATTGAAGGGGAGGGAGCATGGGGGGAAGAACTCTTCAGGGGTGGACCAGGAGAGGGGCCAATATTTAGAATGTAAATAAATAAAATAATTAATAAAAAGACACAACTCAGCCTGGAAGTCACTGATGCCAATGTAACAGCATACATTATATTGTAGAGTTCCTTCAACTTGGAGTTCAGGGTATACCCCAACTCAATTTAAAAGATGCAGCATGCTTATTTCTAGCAAATATAAACCATGTGAATGTTTCCTCTTTTATTCTCCCATCTTAGGTGGTAGAGAAAACTGTATAGGACCTTTGGATCTTTGCCATAGTGTTATTATCCTGCATACCCAAAGGGGAAATTCATCCTGACATGGCCAAGAGCATCTTCTTTCTTCTTTTTACTTGCATACAGTCTTATTATGATTATGTGTATAGAGTTATACACATTGGCCTGGAACTTGTCTTGGAACCCAGGCTCATGTCAAACTTGCAATTCTCCTGACTCAATCTTTCACGTTGGAGGGATTAGAGGTCCGTACATCATCACACCTAGCTTACATCTGGCTTAATTGCTTCTTTCTGTGTCTTTCTTTCCTTCAAATGATTTTGTCTTTTAAAATTTTTATTTGGTTTGGTATTGCTTTTAGTTTTCCTTTTCTCAGTTATTGATAGGAAATCTTACTTATAAGTGATTATGATTGTTATGTCTTCTTACAAAGTCTTCTGTCCTAACCTGCAAAATAAAAATGAAGACTCAATTGATTTTTAAACCTTTGGAGAATATACTGATGTTAGTAAGTAATAATATCCATTCTTAGATTTCTCAGATCTTTCTTTCGTTCAAGCTTCTTTCAGGGTTTTAAAAAGTCCATTCACATTCTTTTTCCTACAACAATTCATAGGCATTGAAGACAGAATGAAAGCTGTATCAATAAAAACTCTGATTTTAATTTCTTTTGGTTGCACCTTTTGAGATAGTGGAATGGATATAAATGATTATTTGGACACTGTGTATTTTTTTTCAGTTTTTATATTGTTCCTCTCATTAAGTTGTGGAGAAATGCTTTGTATGAACATATAAAATATATCACCATGCCCTCAGAGTTAATTTCACTACCTTATTTATCTGGTTTTAGTTACATAGAAACTCCTATAATTTTTGGTCCTTTATACTCCCCCATTATAATAATCTATATTTTCTAATCTGTGATGTAGTTTAAGGCCTTTACAGTAGTACTAGAATGGCTTTGATTTACAGAAACTAGTCACTGTAAATTAATAGCATATGTAGTCCACCAGGTTAGTGTGTTATCAAACTTGGAAATATCCTATTCTTATATTTTTTAAGTGATGTAGTTTCAGAGTGTTAGACACAGACATCTTCCAGAAACTTGTCAAGATAGAATAAATCTCAGGGTTTGACATTTCAGAGCACTATAGTTCAAATCTGCTTACAAGGGAATTAGGAAAGGGTACTTTGATCCTTTGAAAGATTTTTTTTTTCTACTTTGAATGATATTCAATAGTATTAGTCATTTGGGCATTTGGTCTTGTAATGCTTTTCAGTATCATATGACACAAATGGTGTTATAATAGGTATTTGAAATGATTATTACTTAAAAAATATCCACTGTTTTTTAGTCACTATCCTCCTACACAGCAGAAATTACAGTCATGTTAGTAAAGAAACATAAATCTTACTCTTACAAGACATATTTCCTACTTAGAACAATGGACAAAAACATAAAAACAGAAAGACTGTATCTTAGTCAGGTTTTGATAAATCTCATGGAAAAAATAGGTAACATGAACATACAGTTATAGAATAAAAATAGGGGTTACTTTCAATAAAATGGTGTGGATAGTGCTTTAGATTCTCTTACATGAAAACAAACTTTTGGGGAGCAGCTTGTGGGATCTGAGCGTGGGTGTCAGTTACCCATATAAGCTTTTGTTTGTAAAATATTGTATTATTATGTACTTGAGATTTTGTATGCTATAGTTTCCACCAGAAATTTTAAGTGAAAATTAAAACAGTAAAGGTTCTTAGAAAACCTTCAGGAAAGAATTCGATGGATGTTCATCTCTTTCCTTCCTTCCTTCCTTCCTTCCTTCCTTCCTTCCTTCCTTCCTTCCTTCCTCCCTTCCTTCCTTTCTTTCCTTCTTTCTTTCTTCATTTTTATTAGTTCTTTGAAAATTTTATAAAATGCAATTTGATTATATTCATCCACAGAACTCCTCCTAGATCCACCCTTTTTTACCACCCACCTGACTTTGTGTCCACTTTTATTTTAAACCCATCAAGTAAAGTTAGTGCTGCCCATACAGGTTGGGATGTGTAGCCTTTCATCACAGTGTGCTCAATCCACAGGATCCTGTGTTCTTAAAGAAAATTGACTCTCCCTTTCCCAGCACTATCAATGGCTGATAGCTCCTTAGTTAGGAGTGGGACTTTATGCCCAACCCTATTCTCTATGTTGGGATTTTGTCTGGCTTGAGCTTGTATGTTTCTTGTGCATGCTGTTTCAACTGCTGTGAACTTATATGTTCAAATTCCCTGCTGTGTCAAGAAAATGATATTTTCTTGTAGTCATCTACTGCTTCTGGCTCCTACAATCTCTCTGCCCTATCTACAATGATCAGTGAGCATTGGGAGGAGAGGTTGTGATATAAATGTTTAGAGCTGAGCAGTTTGCAATTTCTTATTCTCTATACCTTGACAAGTTGTAGGTCTCTGTACTAATCATCATATATTTCAAGAAGCTTTGCTGGGGCTGGCGAGATGGCTCAGCGGGTAAGAGCACTGACTGTTCTTCCGAAGGTCCTGAGTTCGGATCCCAGCAACCACATGGTGGCTCACAACCACCCACAATGAGATCGGACGCCCTCTTCTGGTGCGTCTGACGACAGCTGCAGAAAATTACGCCAGAGCGAGCGGGCCGAAGTGAGCCTGAGCAGAGGTCCTGAGATCAACAGCAGCCACACACATGGTTGAACACAGTCATCTGTACAGCTACAGTGTACTCATACACATAAAAATGAAATAAAATAATTCTTCAAGAAGCTTTGCTGATGAGAGTTGAGATGTAAGCTAACAAATGGATTTAACAGTAAGGCATAGGAGTTGGTTAAATACCTATCTCCCTTTAGCAGAGTAGAGGTAGTGGAGTCTTCCTTAAGAACTTGCTTAGACACAGTGTCTTGCCCCTGATAATCAGGATCAGGCTTGGATTTCAACTAGAACAGTAAGACATGTGCAAGAAATAAAGAAAATAAAAAAATTGAAGTAAGAAATCAGAGTATTCTTATTTATACATATGATTTTATACATAAAAGACCCTAAAGGTCCCATCCGCAATTTTCCACAGCTGACAAACACATTCAACTAAATAACAGGATACAAAATTAACACACAAATGACATATCTTTCCTTTATCCAAATGACAGAAATCAGAGGAGCAATCCTATTGACAATTGCTTTAAAAAATTTTAAATACCTAGGCTTGCTCATGGATCTCAAAAGACAGGCTTACTTGAAGGCAAGCTGATCAACTCAGCTGCCATCCAAGTCTAGATACAGTGCTTTTAGTATACCACAATATCTCCTCCATCAATGAGCTGCTAGAGTGAGTGGAGGAACCCGTCCTGCAGGACTTACCAGATGTCATTACTGAGTAAGTCAGGGCCTTGGCTCACTGGCTGGACCCAGGCATGGAGCTGCTGTGGCTGCAGCTGGAGTTGCTTGCCCTACTGGGAGACAAAGAGCACAGGGCAGAGGTGCTACCTGGAGCCTACTAGTACAAAGGTCAAGCCCGGCAAGCCTTGGGATGACCTAAACTGAAGGCTTTGAGGTGTGTAGTAGCCTGGAGCTTGCCTACAACCTGCCCCCATCCTCCCTGACAAGCCACAAGCTCCGATTCTGGGCAACAGCAGGATATCCAAGATAAATCTCAGCAATGGTTTTATATTTATGGTGTGTCAGAGACCAGAACCCTTGAACCAGATCAATGACTTGTTGAAATGAATATGTATGTACAAAGCTATTTGTACAAAAATATATATTGGGTGACACGGCAGTTTCCAATGCCACTATCACAAAGAAATGCAGGATGAAGAGTTGGAAAAAATGGAGGAGTGGGGCTGTGGAGGGAGGCAGAGCTGGAAACTTGGGGGTGATAGGTGTGAAAGAAGGCTGTAGTAGATGGGGAAGCATGTTATTGCCAAGAGTGGTCAATAGGGTGCTGTGCAGCAGCCTAGAGCTTGTATTCTGGCTTGCCCCCACTAAAATGCTGCCCAGTTGCATGATTGCTCTGGTTCTGAGGATATCCAAGATGAAGACCTACTCCAAAGAACTCTATGTCCTATGCTATTCTTAGAGACTACTTTGGGTATCAGTGTTCTAATGCCCCAGGCCATGTTGAACTCAAAAATTCATGTGTAAATCAATGGTCCTACAGCAACTGGAAGCTGTTGATATCCCTAGCCCAAGTTGTCATGGAAGGCCACATGGATGCCTTTGGTCTGGTCTGCTGCCTGAGGCCATCCTAATGTCTATGAGCAATGGTTCCACAGGGGAAAATATATGAGTTGTCCTGTGTAGACACCTGAGGCTATGTTGATATCCATGGTCCTTGCTGTCACCAAGAGCTATGTCTGTGTCCATGGTTCTACTAAAGCCAGGTCTGTGTTGATGTCTATGGCCACATGATCGTCTGTGGTCTGTGCTGCAGCCTGAAGTGATATTAGTGTCTAAGGGCTGTGCTGACACTGGGGACCATATTGATGTGAATGGTTTGCATTGCTGCCTAAGGCCATGTGGATGTCCTTGGCCTGAGCTGGGCTGGGCCTGAAGCCTAGGATGATATCCATGGCTTATGTAGTAGCAGAAGCCTATGATGATTTCTATAGTAACAACTGCCATTGGAGACCATGTTGAGGTCTGTAGCATGTGCGGATGCCATAGACCACATAGTTGTCTGTGGTCCATATTACAGCTGGAAACCATATGTAAGTCCATGATCACCCTCTCTTTGATTCTAAAGGAAAAAGAAGCTACTTTGCAATAGAATTCATGACTTCAGACTCGCAGTTGAGAAAGAAGGTCATAGAAGGCTTTTGTGACAACCCTTATACCCCATCCTCGAAAGGTAAGAGCCTAGACAGAAAGCTATTGAAGAGAACTTTTGAAAACTGTCATGAAGATGCTGAAGTATAGCTCTCCACAACTGATGGCTTTGGGTGGTGGGGGTGGGGGAAAGAATTCAGATTTCTTTAATGGCTGGTTACAGGGAGTTTGACCATACTCTAGTGCATATATGGGGGAAAAATAGGACATTTTGATGTTGTCATTGTTTTCTTTTTCTTTTTTTTGGAGAGGTGTCACAAGGTTTGGGGAGCAGACTTGGGTGGACTGGGAAGAAGTGAAGGTGCTCCAGGTTTATGATATGAAGTTCTCAAATAATCAATAAAAGTATTATGAAGAAAAGAAAAAATTAAATTCCTTGAAATAAATCTAACTAAAGAAGTAAAAGGATTATATAATGAAAACTGTAAGGCACTAAGGAAAGAAATTGAAGAGGATGCGAAAAAATAGATACAGCTCTCATGTTCGTGGATTGGTTGAATTAATACTGTGGAAATGACCACACTGCCCAACATAATTTACAAATTCAACACCATTCCCATCAAAATTCCAACTGAATTTTTGACATATATTGCAAAATAATTTCAGAATTCATATGTGAACATGAAAGAACCAGGAGAGCCAAAACAATCTTAAACAGTAAAAGTGTTGCTATAGGTATCACCAACTTTGATTTTAAATTATATTTTAGAGCTATAGTAGTAAAAATGGCATGTAACTGGCTTAAAAGTATATATATATACATATATATATATGTATATATATATACATACATATATATACTATATATAAAATATATATCTCCATCAATGGAATAGAACAGCTGAGGATCTACATATAAGCTCACTCTCTTATGATCACCTGATATTTCTGACAACAAGTCTAAGTGTACACTGAACAAAAGACAACATCTTCATCAAATGGTGCTTATGAAATAGCACATCTACATGTGTCAGAATGAAACTAGATCCTTATCTCTCAGTCTGCACAAAATTCACCTCCAAATGCAACAAGGAGTTCAATCTATAAACTGATATTATGAATCTCATAAAGGAAATAGTAAGGAAACACTTGAACTCATTTGCAGAGGAAAGGGAACTCTAAAGAGGACGCCAATAAAGCAGGTATTAAGACCAAAATTTAATAAATGAGGCTCCATAAAACTTCTTTGTTGTTGTAAGTTCTTCTTATACAGCTTAGACTGTCTTGAAACTTGATACATAGCCTAGGCTGGCTTCAAACCTTTGGTGGTTCTGTTTTATCAATCTCCAGAATTCAGACTATAGGCAGGAAACATCATATCAGGCCCAGTTCACATTTTAAAAAAGTATTTTATTAGTAAATATAATTACATGTAATAAAGTCCATTGTAACATTTCACACTTGAATACTATGTATCTTGATCATATTGATCTCCAGTCTCTATCTCTTGTTCTCTTCCCATGCCAATGTATTCCCCGTCTGTTCTCAACTAGTCCCCCTTTTTACTTTCACTTTTAAAAATGTAATTTCATCATTTGACAGTTTCATACATGCATAGAATAGATTTCAGTTGATTTTACCTTACATTTTACACTCATGTGAAGTGAAAACTTAAGGGTTCTTTGGAAAGTCAGTTGTGCTGGACTGTGTTTTGCTGGGGTAAACACATGAAGGAGTGATTTCCTGACGTGGACATGGTAAAAGACTAAGGCCAGACTCGTGAAGGAACTTTTAGCTGAAGCAGATACAGGAGGAAAAATGTTCTGCTAAATCAAGCACATGAAAGAACATATGATGGATGATTCTTTGCTGACAACATGCATGTATTGGTCCACCTTACATTGCGTAGCTGAGCTGCATTTGCTGGGACTCCATAGAGAGAAACATGCCAAAAAACTTCTGGTGGTCTGCTGCAGTTTCTTGTCATTTCCACAGACTCTGGCTGATTGGCAGAGTGATGTCAACTGAGATAGACACACATGCTGAGGAAAGCCATATGTTTAGGTAAGACCTGTGGAGGACATGTGATGTTTGGAGGCAGTATAAAAAGGACTTGATTCACTCTCTGATAAGTGGTTATTAACCCAGAAGTCTAGAATACAGGAAAAATAACCCACAAACCACAAGGAACTCAAGAAGAAGGAAGACCAAAAGGTGGACATTTCATTCCTTCTT
>NC_045030.1:51105483-51108544 GCF_008632895.1 Mastomys coucha | reverse complement strand
AAAAAAAAAAAAAAAAAAGGACTCGATGGATAGCGCAGGAGGCTGAGTTAGGCTTGCTTATCGAGCTAATTGGGCAATGCTTGTGGACCTAGCATCTTTGCTGATCTTCACTTCTCTAAGAGAGGCACAGCCAAGAACTTCTCCTGGTGTCCCTTCAGGTCCACCAAGGGACTGCTGACTTGAGCCAAGGCTGAGACCTAATTGTCTCAGCTAGGTAGTGCCACCACTGCTGATTGGTGTTTGTTATCCCAACTCTACCAAACTAGACTGCTGGTATATCTATGATGTGCTTGTGAGTGTATTAAGCTGCTGCTGCAGACTCCTATGAACAGAACTGCTGATTTCCTGACAACACTGATAGGGTTTGCTCCAGTGGTGGCACACGCCTTTAATCCTGGCACTTGGGAGGCAGAGATAGGCGGATTTCTGAGTTTGAGGCCAGCCTGGTCTACAGAGTGAGTTCCAGGACAGCTAGAGCTACACAGAGAAGCCCTGCCTCAGAAAACAAAAACAAAAACAAAAACAAAAAACATACCAAAAAAACAAACAAAAAAGACCTAGTCCTAAACAGGTCCACTTCCCCTGTATCCTTTCTTTCCCACTACCTCTGGTGGGTAGTGGGTTAAAACGGAAGTTAAAGTGTTTAAGAACCTTCATTAAAAGTAGCCTTTGAAAATATTAAAGTTATACTCCTGCTCTTTCTCATTTCCATTTAAGCCTTCTTCTTAACAACTTCTATTTTCTTCTTGTTTGGGGACAATCAAGTTAGTTTAACTAGGGCTGCCTACAGGAACAGGGACAAAAGGTTATTTATAGGAGTATGGTTACTTACAAGTGGCTACACCATGGAAAATTGTCTTTTCTCCTCCAACAATTGTTTACCAACCTATATTCAGGGATGGTTGCAACTTCATGAACCCCTCTTCTGCCATAACAACAGGCTGTCTTTTTCTCCATCATGATGATGTGCTCAATCTTGTGAAGATCTTGAATGTGTGATCAGAGCTTTTGCAATTTCAGGAGGGTCCAAGACATATCACGTCTGGTAGACAGCATCCCATAGCTTTCCATCCTATCTGTCACTTCTCAAATTCTATCTGTATTCCCTTCTAGGAATATTCTTGAGCATGTGCAATAGAAGTCCTGTTTGTGACTGGGTGTCAAAAAAGAAGAAGAAGAAGAAGAAGAAGAGAAAGGCATAAAGTTATATTAGGAAGAGGTTTCCCACAATGGGATTTGTATACAAACTCTATTTTATATCTTGCTAACTAGAAATTATAAAAAGGCTCTACTCATCTATTTTATATTCTTTATTGTAAGAAGCTTGCAAAGATAACCACAATTGAATAGGTATGGTCATGCTATTTCATTCTTTATGTCACAGTCTAGAGATAATGCTGTCAGAAAAGGCACAGCATATGCAAATATATTATATAATATATAGTAACAATAGGCTTTATTGTTGGGGAAGAGAAAACTTGGAGTGCTGAGGTTTCTTCCTCCAAACTGCTATACATATGTTCCCATATGTTTCTACATTCTTAGGTACTCTTTTCTTTCCAGCATTTTGTCAATGAATGAACAAAATCCCCCTTCAAATACAGAGTCTTTGGCAACAAAATAAAACAAAACATAGTATCAGTTAACCTTCAGAAGCATTAATTTTGGGGTTCTCACACTTGATTGTATTATATAGTCATTTCCTGGGATGACTGCTAAGAATTTGGTATCTAGTGTCTCCTTTCCCTAAAAATTACAGTCCATTGACTTTGCTTTGTGTCCTTTCTACCTGGGTTTGTGATAACTTCCAGGTGATTCTGAATCAGTAAAACTTAAAACTTGATTCATCACTGTCCCATTCTATGCCAGAGGCCTTAGTTGTGGAGTGCAGCCATTGAGATTCATCTGCTTCACTCACTAAGCATGGCACCAGCACATCAGCACTGTGGAGCAGGAAAGCTCTGTTACAGTTCGGATTGGTATTTTAGTATTTGGATGCCTGACATCTCCTTCCTCTTCATCACATAATAAAAATTTATTTCACATTTCTATATCTGCTTTAGAAACAATGAGGTTTAAGGCCGGAGGATTCGATGCTGTTAAAGGATAGTTACTAATGAAGCCTTTAAGACCTTTATAACTGATTTTAAAACCCAATTTCTCAAAAGTCGTGACTTTAAGGCCTTCATAAAACAACTTTAGAATAAAGACTAAATGTTTTTGCTCTCAAAACTCTGCTTGGGAATTGCCACAATAATGCAAAAAAATTAAATAAAATATGTCTTCTTTACTGCTCTGGTTGGCACTGTAAACCTGGGAGAGTGTGGTCTAAAAATAAGGTGGACTAAAGTCTCAAGCAATAGCCATTTTTTTTTTTTCATATCATCAGGTAATTTGACTCTGAGGGTCAAGAAGAATCACATGAGTAAGGAGTTCAATCACAAGGACAAACCACATATGGCAAAAACATGTTTTTTTCATAGAGGCACACAATGACTGATGTGTGTTCACCCCATCAGGTATGCCTGGGAGGAGCACAAAACACATTCCAAGAACAATTTGGGTTTGAAAAGACTGAGATCACAAGATGTGTTTTGTTTTCTTGGAGTTTTCACTCAAGCATTCAACATTCTCACCAAACTGTATTGTTAGACTGTGTTCTGACAATGTCTTTGTAAAAAAAAAATGCTTAATAATCTGGGCAATTTACTTTTAAAGAGGAACTGTCAGTCTTTTGACAAGCTTCAAAATCAGCTTACTCTTAGAAGTGTGAAGGTTGCGAATCAAGTTTATCTCATCAAATTTTGTAGTTCTACAACTGGGAAGAAGCTTGCTAACATTGCCTTAGGGTTGTGAAAATAGTACTAAAGTGAGTAGACATAAATTTTTTTCTCTTATTGGTATTTTATTTTAGTTTCTGATCACCAAATATGGTGTCTCAATATTAGAGGGAAAGATACACAAATACAATTTCTGTTGTGTGAGAAAACCCAGATATTAGGAAGAAACTCAATTTCACAGTATATCAATGATATCTCAAAGGTTGAAAATTGAGCTAACT
>NC_045030.1:51101501-51105473 GCF_008632895.1 Mastomys coucha | reverse complement strand
TAAAGGTGTGCACCACCACTGCCTGGCTGTTGTGTGTGTGTTTTTTTTAAACAGAGATTTTTATTGGCAAACATTGCTCAATTGCTTATAGCATAATTAGAATGTTCTGCTAAGAGAATATAAGGAATATTTTGATTTTCCTTATTTAAGACATCAAGCAATATTTTCTCCACTAAAAAAATAATTTATGTTGAAAATTCCATATTTATTCATTAAAATGTATATATGTAGATGCATGTATTTATGTCAGGAAAGAAAATCAGAATGGCATGGTGTTATTTATGGGCACTTAAAATGGAATGGGTGAAAAATGGAATGGGGAAGCCCTGTTCAATCAGATTTCAGGCACATTCACAGATGAACTTATGAACTGAGTTTTCTGTACTTTCTCAACTAAATGTGTCTGTTGATGTTGTAAACTGTGATGACCTAGTGTCTGGAATGGCATTCAATCACCATTATAAACAGTGTGGAAAACTGTCACCATTGCTTCCTTAAACTTATAAGGTACCTAGTACCTTATAAGGTATTTTGACCTTTGACCTAATTCTTGACAAGCAAGACATGTAATTAACATTCTTACCTTGAAGTTTAAGCTATAAAATCAGCTACCATCATGTAAAACTTTGGACTGCATTGTTTAAATTTGTTGTCATCTTAATGACAATATTAATCAACCATCAATAATTATATTTTCTCAGTAACAAGTATTTTATTATAACATATCCATGTCCAATATATAAGCATTATTCTCACCCATTAAGGTAATCTTTTAATTTTTTATTTTTTATTATTCAGTGTATGTGTATGTACATGTATGTCATGACACATTTGTGATGCAAATAATAGGAAAATTTTCTGGGAGTCAGTTCTCTCCTTTCACCACGTGGGTCCCAGGGATTGAACTCAGGTTGTCAGACTTAGCACCTTGGCTGGATGAGCCATCTTACCTGCTTACTAAATTATTCTTAATTTGGTTATTTTGTTCTCTGAGCTTGAAGCTGGATAATAGAAAAATAAATTAATAATGGCTATATGGTTAATACCTTTATCTTATTGATTATTATGGAGACAATTTTTATTCAGTATCTTAACTTTGATTTAAAGTTATGACCATCTTTTCATTTGATGATTTCTTTTGATCATGAAATGATTATATATGGAATCAACTAAAGATATGCAAGTCTGTGAGAATATTTAGAGTAGGGATTAATTGAGGGGGGTCATACTTTCCTACAGAGGTGGCTAGCACCTTCTCTCAATGGCCCATACCTAAAGATGTCTGAGGGGAAAGTAGCATGACTTGCTTGGATACATTCACTTCTTGTTGATGAACATGTCTATCTCATCCTTCAATATCAAGCTTCATTGGTCTTCCAATGGACTACAGACTAGTAGGAGTCTAGGAATTCTCTACACACTCATTACAGATTGAGACTGCTAAAGCATGCAGCC
Organism: Mastomys coucha; assembly: GCF_008632895.1. Classification (NCBI taxonomy): domain Eukaryota; kingdom Metazoa; phylum Chordata; class Mammalia; order Rodentia; family Muridae; genus Mastomys; species Mastomys coucha. The sequence continues at coordinate 51,104,018 of NC_045030.1, read as the reverse complement.
TCATGGATTGAAAAGTTACTGAGTTCTCAGCCTCTCCAATGTCTAGACAGCCATTGTTGAACTACCCAGATCATATCATATATGCCAGACAATCTTCTCTCTGAAATGTATACTAAGTTATTTGTACTTTTCCCACAGAGAGCTATAATATACTTCTTTTCTTTGTTTCTTCTAACTATTGCATAGGATTTAACCTACCTTGTACTTACAAAGCAAACTATAAATCAGCATGTATCAATGTATCAGTATGCTGGGCTTTGCATACGTTGTAATGGTTATAGCTAGCAAGGCATCCATTTATGCTCCATTTTACAATACATACTTCATGGTCAGGTCATTTATTGTTTCAATAAGTAATATATTCATATATAGGCTATGTTACCATGCTATTGGGCAATAAAATAAAGTGACATAAACTCAGCAAGTTGCAAACCAACTTACCTATACTTAAGTGTACTGGGTATGAATGTTCAGAAGTATTGTGAAGTCCTTTCCTTAGAGCAAATGTATGAATTTAAATGTCTTTTTTAAACCTTTTTACTTATCTCCACTTAAGTCATCTAGCATTAATACTTAATAAAATTGGATTTTCTTATATTAGATCCCTTAGAATTAAATATGTGGGCCATATAATGTTCAAGTAAGGAACTTTGTGAAGTAGAAATGAGATTTATTATTTGCACCCTTTTTTGTTTAAGGGAAGCAGATCCCTGTGTGTTGTTTTAGTGCTGCATGGCTGTTTTATCCATCACACAAACTAGAGTCTGTGATTAGGAGTCAGCAGCCTGCAAACTGAAACCCAACTGGGTTGCCGAGAGGCAGTCAGCTGCAAAGGAAAGCTTAGGCAATTATGGCTTTGAAAGAAGAATAAAAAGCTTTCCCTAGCCACTCAGGATCATATAATCAGATCTGTGTCTGTCAATTTCTAGAGTCGGATCATGGAGTTTGTCTACGATTATGTAATCTGAAACTCAGAATGTGAAAAACCCATTAAAAAGAATACTCAAGAAAATGAGCATGGGCACTGGACAGATTTTGAAATTGCTGTTCCTGTTACCCACAAATAATTAAATCTAGGGAGGAGAAGAAACAAGGAAGAAGTGACAGATATTGTACAAGAGAATAGGCATTTCCTTTTTATTGTTCCTTCCATGAAATGATGGATCAGATAATGATAATTTTTAAAAATCTGGCAAGAGATCTTACCTTTACCACTTGCAGGTGGGAAATAAACAGAGTGCTTTCTAAAGCTTCTGCATTGGCTCAAACTCTCCTCCAAAGCCATACTTCCCATTTGATCTTTCCCTTTCCACTCATGGGTTTTATTCTACTAACTTTTACATTTTGCTTGATGCTGATTTTCTTTGATTCTCTGGGTTTTGCCACCTGTCAAAGGCAGGTGTGGAAAAGGTACTATGGATAAGATAGAACCTGGTCTGTTTCATATCTCATCAGAAGATGAACATATTCATGCCAATAAACCTGTGTAGAAGGCATCCAGTCAGGCTCCCTGCCCTGTAACTTATTGTTGATTCCTGTGCCAAGGAAATCATTATCCTCAATGTATAGAGCTTACTCTCTTGGTCTAAACAAAACTTTTATGGTAGCCATATTGGCAAAACACTACTGACATAAATTTTATGTGAGGATAAAAATATGCTAGGAAGGGTGTAAATTTTATATGGATATATAGATTTCAGAATTCAAAACTTGACAAATTGATGAGATGGCTAGGGAGAGCTGGATTTTCTTCTTTAAAAGGTGATAAAAATAACGCTAGGGCTGTAGACTAAGATAAAAATAAATGCACTACATAATGTATCTGATTTAATTTATGATGTCTTTCCTGTGGCTGTTCTTAAAAGACTCGAAGAAAGTGGAGCTGTAATGTCAGTGGGCTCTGCTTCCAGCCAGCAGAGGTACTATTGATCCTTGGTGACCAGAGATTCCTCCTCTGGGGTCAGGGTAAGAGGTGCACTGAAAACTGGAACCCACTGTCTAGATCCTTCTTCAAGAAAGGAATTTCAGGGAGAGAAGTCACTGGACAGCCTCCAGCTAGGAACCTCTTCAAGGTTTTCTTCAGCTTGAGTGACTTACCTCATCCTATGTCATGTTTATCCCCCAGATCACTGTATATCTACTGTTTGAGATAATAATCTTGATTATTTCAGGTCAACCTGACACAACTTTGAAGGCCATTTTACCCCCAGATTTCCCTGTGTTGTTTACTAAGACTTGTTGAGTTTGTCTTGCAGAATAACTGTCCCCTCTGTTTCTTTGGGCTTTCTTTTCTCTTTTCTACAAATGTTGATACTCCAGACATTTCTTAATATGTACTTCAGATGCTAATAAACCTTTTCCTCAATAGTCATTGGAGTTGGAGTGAACTGTGTTGGAGAGAAGGTCAGAGGGGATTTGAGAGTAAGGAGCAGGTATAGGAAGAGCCAGAGAAAATTGGACATAGTTCTACCGGAGGACCCAGCTATACCACTCCTGGGCATATACCCAAAAGATACT
>NC_045030.1:51079423-51101191 GCF_008632895.1 Mastomys coucha | reverse complement strand
AAAAAGAGCCAGAGAGAGAGGACCAGGAGATTGAATGGAAAATCAGCAGTAGGCTGCGTTACAGCATCTCTAGGACATGCCAGAGACCTGTAATTGGGGAGGCTCCAGGGAGTCTATTGGAATGACTCTAACTGAGACTCATAGCAGTGGAAGATATGGAGCCTGAAGTGGATACCTCCTGTAGGGAGAGGCAGGGCTCCCTGTGGAGAGATAAGGACACTAACACACCCATAAAATCTTTGACTCCTAATTTTTCCTGCCTATAAGAAGTACAGGGACAAAAATGGATCAGAGACTGAGGCAATGGCCAACCAATCACTGGCCCAACTTAAGATCCATCCCATGAGCAAAAACCAATCCCTGACAACACTATTAATGATACTGTTATGCTTGCAGACATGAGCCTAGCATAGCTCTCATCCGAGAAGCTTCATCCAGCAGCTACCCAAAATAGATAAAACAATTCACATCCCAACATTAAATGGACCTCAGGAGACTTGTGGAAGAGTTGGGGAGAAGGATTGAGGGATCTGGAGGTGATAGGGACTTCATAAGAAGAACAACAGTGTCAATTAAGCTGAACCTTTGAGGGCTCCCAGAGACTGAACCAGTAACCAAAGAGCATACATGAGCTGGTCAGAGGTCCTCCACACATATGTAGCAAATGTATAGCTTAGACTTCATGAGGGTCCCCAAACAACTGGAACAGGGGATGTCCCTGACTCTGTTGTCTGCCTGTGGATCCTATTTCCCTAACTAGGCTGTCTTGTCTGGCCACAGTGGGAGAGGATATGCCTAATCTTTCAGTGTCAGGGTGGGGGGAATACCTGGAGGGGTCTCCCCTTTATCAAAGAATGGTAGGTGTAAGGGGAAGGAGCTAAGTGAGGAGGTGACTTGGAGAATATATGTATAGTGAATAAATATATAAATAAATGGAAAAAAGATTAAAATACACACAAAGCCTGGTACCAGTTCCATACTGTAATTTTTTTGTGCCCTAGGAACTTTTGCATTCATAGACTTCTTCCATCTGAGAGTATATTTAAAATCATCTTACTACCATATTTATATAAATATGGGAATATTATTATTAGATGATAAATCATTATTGTAAAATCCAAAAGAAACAACTTGCTAACTGTGGTACATACCTATTAGTATACCAAAGTACATGCTGGCCTCAAGGCTTGCTTAATACCTATGACTCACCTCAACTCTTCTCACTTTGTCTCTGCTCCAACTTCTGTCACTCATGGGCTTCCTTTCCCCCAGCTTTCCCTTATTTTGTAACCTTGCCATTTTGGCCGTGTACTCTCTCTGCTTTCTTGGTCCTCTTGGCCCTTTCTCTTCATTGTTCTCTCTTTCTTTCCCTGCCCTCCATGGTTCAGTCTAGTCTACTTGCCATGTTGTCTACTACTTTCTCTACATGCTCTGTCTTCTTCCACATGCTTCTGGCTATATCCTTATTCATATCTATAATAAAACCCATCTCCTTAACCATACCTTAGAGTGATCATATACTCACTTTATGCAATATTTTTATTGCATATTAATCTTTCTCTTTCTTTTCTGTTACTAAAACAAATATAAACATCTACCCACAGGCCCTGTGATGTACAATGGTGTTCTGCCTGCAAGATATCCTTGGTGCAATGGTGGCACAAAACTTGTAGGAGGAACCAACCTGCATCTGATTTGACTTAAGATCCACTCTGCAAGATGGAACCCATACCCAACAGTGCTTGTGTGACCAAAACCTGAGACTACATAGCTCAGAGACCCAGACTAAAACCAAGTATCAAATAGTACTGCTCTAAAAATAAAACAAAACAAAAAAGCAAACTAACTGACAAACAAAAAACAAAACAAAAATGTAACAATAAAATAACTCCTAATGATATTTTGCTATACTCATAGGTCAGTTCATTGCTCAGATATCATCAGAGAAGTTGCCTCCTGACATCATGCAGAGAATGAGAGACATTGGAATACTCAACCATTAATGGGATGTCTCTATCATCACTCTCATCTCAGGGATCAGTGAACCACAGAGAAGAAGAGGCAGAAAGAATGAGCCAGAGGTGATGGAGGACACCAAGAAAACACAGCCCTCTAAATCATTCATGATCAATGCTCATATGAACTCATAGTGGCCAAGGCTGCATTCATAGAGCCTGCACAGGACTGCAGGTGATGGGGGTCCTAAAGCTGAAAGGAAAATTGGACACAGGCTCTCATCCTTTACCCAAAAGCAATTCACAATTGATAACCACTTGCAAATGAAAATTTAGTTTTCTTCAAGGGAGTCTCTCTGGGGAAACTGACTATTCTTGAGAGTAGGCTCCATGCCCAGCAGTAAGTGGCCAACTGAAAATGAAAGCTGCTCAGTGGCAGCTTTGGAAGTTTCTTGTCTCATAATGTCACATCAGATCTTTTTATTTTCTACTTTTATCTTTTCCTTTTAACTCTAGTCTTCTTTTCACCCCATAGGTCTTTTGCATAAGTATCATGGCTTCCTGTTTAGTGTTTTAATGCAATTCCAGAGTGTGCAAACAAGTGTGTCTCTGTCTTTATCTCTTTTGTGGGCTCCTTTCCTTTTGTTTGTTTTTCTTTTTGTCCTATTCTGATGTGTTAGTTTTATTTTATGTTATTATATTACATTTCATTTTATTATTAGCATGTAGATGGCTGTCTGTTTTCCAATGAGAGACAGAAAAGAGGTGGATCTGGATGGGAGGGGAGATAGGAAGGAACTGGGAGGAGTATAGGGAGGGGAACTGTAATCAAGTTATATTATGTGAAAGAAAACTATTTTCAATAAAAGGAGAAAGAAAAAAAATAAGGTAATGGCTTTTATAGACCACCATAACTATGCCAAGTGTAGCTAACGGATAGAGTAGTCCTGCCTGTGACAGCAACCATTGTTTAAAAAGTACAAGACAAATTCTTGAGAAGAATCTCTGTTTCTTTTCCTTCCAAACTTTAGTTGTTAGAGTCCTTCTCTATTTCTCAAGAAAGTCAGTGTAAGTTTACTTCTTTTAAAAGGATGATAATACTAAGATGTGAATGATTGATAACTCTGAGGTTTATTTTTTTAATTCTATAAAGGGGTAGTGGTATGGTAGTGGAATTTTAAAAACTTAGTTTTTTTTAAAAACAATTTTTAAAAAAATATTAATCATTTTATTTTTTTACATTTGAAAGCTGAGAACATATTTTTTTTGTTTTTGTTTTTGTTTTTCGAAACAAGGTTTCTCTGAGTAGCCCTGGCTGTCCTGGAACTCACTTTGTAGACCAGGCTGGCCTTGAACTCAGAAATCCACCTGATTCTGCCTCCCAAGTGCTGGGATTAAAGGCATGCGCCACCACAGCCTGGCTTTTTTTACATTTGAAATGACTTTCCCTTCTTAGTTTTCCCCCCCCTGTCAACCCTCCTCCCATTTGCCTCTATGGGGGTGCTCCCCCCACCCACTCCCACCTCACCACCTTGGCATCCCCCTACGCTGGAACATCAAGCCTCCACAGGACCATGGACCTCACCTTCTATTTAAACTAGGAGGGGAGTTTTATCTAGTTATTTTGACTACTTTTAAAAAGTAGTTGCTTTTTTAAAAAAATAGCTTTTAAAATTCTTCCATGTATATACTGTATTGCCATATTTCTTATCCTCCTCCCCTTCTTGAGGACCCTCTTAAAAACTACAGGATTATGCCTCCAGCTTTTAAGCCCCAAGCTTACTGATTTCAGTTCTCAAGGTAGGAGCTATTTGTACAGCCCTAAGCTTAGAATGCCAATACCCAGGGGTTAGAGTTGCTGATCTGAATGTTGGCAATCAGAACCCAAATCTCATTCATCTCCTTTTTTCTCTTTAACTGTATTAGTGACTGCACCTTGCAGCTCATCATCTTGGATCTCACTGTCAGCTCTGCATACCCTTCTCAGCTTCTGAGCTTCTTTATGTTCCTAGTGCTTTCACTATTCATTGTACCTTTAGCTTCTTGCAGTGCCTGCTTATGGCCTCTCTGAAACTCTTTACTTCTCTCCTACTCTTTTAGTCCTGCCCTTGAGTATGAGGCCCTGTTCTCCTGGTGGATCTGGATGCTGAGCTGGTTTTTGGTTTTAGACTTTTAAGCTCAGTGTATTAGGAACTCTTAGCTCCTGGTCACTCCCTGGAACTTTGCAATTGTCTCCTTACTCCTGCTTCTTCCATTACTGCTATCATCACTGAGATTGAAAGGTCTGGAAATTTTTCTCCATTTTGCCACTCTATGCACACTGCAGTCTACAAGTGGGAAACAATTACTTGGGAGAAGCTTTTACTGGAGTCTACTTGGGAATTGTACACAGGCAAGAAGCCTCTCAGGATAACCTGAGCACAATGGAAAATAACCTACTTATATAGAAAGCTACCTACATGATATGCTTTCGTTTGGATTGTTGTACTACTAACACTCCCCTTGTGTGCAACATGCATGTACTTCCTATATTAACAAGCTCACTTAATCAATCCCAAGCCCTATATTGCAATACCATGGACCTTTTTGCCAGGGGAGAGAATAACCACAGATAGAGCACGGCCATCTACATTTCAACCCTGTTCCTCTTGCCAAGATCAGTGTTTCATAGCTGCTACAAGTTTCTGGTTGTGATTTCAGCAACAACCATGTTTACAGTGTTCCTTGCAGCTGGACTATACTTTCAAAGAGGTGACTATTAAGTATTCAAAGCAGCTACGATGCCATAATGACGGAGTCTTGCTACCATTTGCCAAAAGAGCAACTGCTCTATTGGTTGATTTTTCTCTACTAAAGGCAGCTGAGCATAAGAGAAAAGCCTGGCAGCTCTCAATCTAAGGATTAAATTGGTCTGAATCCAACAGCTTAGCTTATTTCAAAGCAAAGTGACAATTATATGATGCTTAAAATGAAGACCTATCATTAACATCAACATTGTTAATATTATTTAACTGTGATTGACTCTTAAGCAAATGCACATAGGGAGAGATTGGGTGTTTCTGATTTGTCTGAAGTTAGCCTCCTTTACTGTATGGAATGTAGTTTGCTTCGTGAAACTGTCTTCTGATGTCCTGTAGGTTTACAGACATGAAGAAGCAGGTCTCCGAGCAGGCAGGTTGTACTTTTATCTAGACCTGTCTCATGATGCCAGAAAACAGAGTCAGGATGAATTCTAACTTGTGGCAAGAAAGTATCAGGGGTAACTCAGGCTGCCTGGCTGACCATGCTCCCTCTAACAGGTTTATACAACCTGATTTGTGTAAGCCCAAGAAGCTTGATTTGGACTGGGAAGAGCAGCAGCTGTCTTTTTAAAGAGACTGCTTTTAGTTAATAAAATGCTCAACTGATTCACCCTATGCATATTGTATCTCAGACCCATTGTGACCAGTGTTGTGATCCCCTCTAAGTGAGCCTGTATCTGGAGACAAATATTTTCTGGAAGGCCAGTGTATGGAGACCTTGTCATAAATAGGCTTATTAGTCAGACAATGGGATATGAGGAGAACTCTGAAGGGGGAAAATGTAGGGGTCAGTATGTGATAATTTCAAACAAGCATCTTTGCCAAAATAAAATAATTACTGTATCTAGATAAAGCAGACTAAGTTGGAACAGGCAAATGTTCTTGGCAGGAAGTCGATCACATGCTGCACAATTCAATTTATGGGCAGCTACAGACAGCTTTAAAATATTCTTTTGGCTTAATGTGATGTTGAATTATTGAACCCCCTTTTGTTAAACATTTATTAACAATCCAAAAATACGAGTAAGTGGATCACCAGTTTATTTGTCTTATTCTTAAATAATCCCTCTTCTTTTCTGTCAAGTTCATCTTTCAGAAGTGTCATTACTATATTTCTCACAACACTGGGGAGCTAAATTTCTTTTGTGTAATACATGACTAGACATCTGACTTTTTCCTTTGCCAGTAGAGATGCTGGTTTAAGGTGACCTTGAAAGAGATTGCAACCAACATTTAACACAAATCTCTCATGGTCTAAGAACAGAATGTCTTCCTTGATTTCTACAATTCTGTTATTCCTTTTCTTCTCATTTTAACTTCTCAAGTAGGTTGTATGCCTTGTCTTTGCTTTCACACCTGTATTCCCTCTTCATTCTGCTGTAAACTGGTTCCTTCTGCCATTATCAATGGAAACTATATTTGCCAAGGTCAATACTCTCACTGGCCAATGTCATCCTCTTATCACCTATGTGCTGTTAATTCCCCAAACTATATTTTTAGTCCAAACATCTCCTAAAATGTCAGGCTCATACATTTGCTGTCCTGCAGGCATATCCCTCTGAATGTCTCCTAGGCAATTCAACTCTGTATGTGCAAAATGAGTCTCACCTTCCTCCCTCTCAATCCCATTCCATTTGATGTCTACTTTGTTACCCAATAGAAAAGATATATCTTATCCACATCTTCATTTTACCTCCACACCTAAGATATCTCTCAGGCTAGTTGATTTTATCTCCTATATATTCTTTGTATCTGTCCTCTCTACTTCATCTCTACTAACTTCTGGGTTATTATAATAGTTTTCTAATTGACCTCTGGTATTTTCCATCCAATACATCCTCCTTGCTGCTACTAGAGAGGTTTCTAAATAATGACACCTGACCTTGTCACTCCTGTGGTATAAGTTGCAAAGGTTCCCCATTACTTAATAAAAGACAGCTATCTAATATGACATATGACCTTATCCTCCTGACTTTTCCAGTCTTACCTTGGAAACATTTTCATTCTTCCATTTAGATAATTCTTGCCTTTTATACATTGCATTTGCTGTTCATTTTGTCTAGAATACATTTCTTTCCCTATGTCTTCCTGACCTATATAATTTGACCTGTGTTGAAGGTTCAGCATGGTTCTATGTTCCTAAGAGAAAAGTTTCTGCATGATCTCTTCACACCTAGGATAAGTCAAAAAGTCTTCTTAAAAGCATCTAAAATATATGTTCACAGTTCTGAACACACATTTCTGTTGTCTATTTTATTTTTTATTGGATATTTTCTTTATTTACATTTCAAATGTTGTCTCCTTTCCTGGTTCCCCCTGGAAACCCACTATTCCATCCTCCTCCCCCTGCTTCTATGAGGGTGTTCTCCCACCCACCCACCCACCCTATACAGGGGCATCAAGCATTCACAGGAGCAAGGGCCTTTCCTCCCATTGATGCCCTACAAGACCATACTCTGATACATATGTAGCTGGAGCCATGGGTCCCTCCATGTGTACACCTTGGTTGGTGGTTTAGTCCCTGGGAGCTCTGGAGGTTATGGTTGGTTAATATTATTGTTTTTTCTATGGGGTTGCAAACCCCTTCACCTTCTTTAGTCCTCTCTCTCACTCCTCCATTGGGGACCCCATTGGAGATCCCATGCTCAGTCCAATGTAATTGTCAGGATTTGGCAGAGCATCTCAGGAGTCAGCTATATCAGCTCCTGTCAGCTTGCACTTCTTGGCATCCACAATTGTGTCTGGGTTTGATGACTGTATATGGGATGGATCTCCAGGTGGGGCAGTCTTTGGATGGCCTTTCCTTCAGTCTCTGTTCCACACTCTGTCTCTGTGTTTGCTTCCTTGCATATTTGGTTCCCCCTTCTAAGAAGGACCTAAAGACCCACATTTTGGTCTTCTTTCGTTTTGAATTTCATGTGGTCTGTGAATTTTATCTCGGGTATTCTGAGATTTAGTTGTCTACTTTATTTTACTTATTTGTTTACATCTGTAGTCACCCACTCCATGAATTGTTGGAGCCTTAAAGACAATGCATACATGCTCATAGCTTTCCTCCTCCTTCAGTACCATCTCTAGTGTATACATTGGTGTTTATTAACTGCTTGGTGGATAAAATAATTATGGCAGTATATAGTATAATAGCATTATGTTATGTGTAAATGCATGTCCCATTTATAATTCTCATATATATATATATATATATATATATATATATATATATATAAATTACTCACATGTTGAATTGCTAGGATCAGATTTAGACAAAGTAAAAGCTATCCTAAAGGGAAACAGTCTAGTTGAGTAGGTACTGGTTTAGATTTTAGAGTTATACATGTACAGCTTTATGAGAACATTCCTTTTTCTATCTAGCTTTATCATTTGGCCTTTTAAAGAGTTCTTTCTTCCCCTCTCAATAAGTAAAGTGGATCCCTAGGTGGGGAAGTCTTTGGATGTCCTTTCCTTCAGGCTCTGCTTAACACTTTGTCTCCTTAATAATTTTAAAAGAATTGTATGTATGTATGTATGTATGTATGTATGTATGTATTATGTATGTATGTATGTATGTATGTGGTATTGCGGGAGGTTAACATACCACATTATACATGCAGAGGTTAGAGAACAACTTTGTGGAGTCAGTTCTCACCCTTCATCTTATGTAGGTTCTAGGTATTGAACTGAGGTAGCCAGGATTGCACGATAAGTGCCTTTTTTGCTGTTGTGCCAGCTCACCAAGTCTATCATCAAATGTGCTCATGGGGCAAATAAAACTATAGCTTAGGATGAAAAATAGTTTTCTTTTGACTTCTGGAGAGATGAAATAATCACCTGTCCTATTCATACAAAGAAAGCACAACTCTTACTTATTTTGAGTCAGTGTTAAATAATGGCAAAGAATCATTTTCTCAAATAGTTAAGAAAGAACTATTCCAGATATTCAGTGTAAACCATTTTTCCATTCCTAATAATATTAAAGACTCAATTTGTTTATTGGTCAAATAGCTGTTGAAAATCTATGCTGTATACTATGTTTTAAATGTGACATGTCTGAAATATGGTCATATTTTTGAACATTTTGTCTCAAGCTTTTGGTGCCATTGTGAGAAGTTATGGAATTTCTGTGAGGTGAACACTTACTGGAAAAAGTTACTGGTGGTGGGTCTTGAGGGTTCTAACCCAGCTCTGTTTCCTGTTGGTCATCTTCACTTCCTGTTACACATAGAGTTGAGGACATAAGGGAAGCTGGAACTTAAGTCTCTGCAGCCACAGTCTCCCTGACATGACTATACCTTTGATTCATGAGCCAAAGCAAACAATTCTTCACTGAATGTGTTTCTTGTCAGGTTTTTATTATAGCAACGAAATGAAGTAATTGATACACAAACCTAGTAGCAAGGAGTGAGGTTATTCCTATGACTTCCTAACTAGTTTGCAGGAGGGACAGGGAAGAATTTGGATGTGCAGAATAGAGAAGATCTAGAATTCTACAGACAGAGTTTAATGGTTAATTGTAACAGGAGTGTGAAGGACTGTAATGCTAATAGAATTATGGCCAGTAAAGGCAGACATTGTGAGGTTTTTGTGGGCATTGATAACTTTATTGGGAATTGTGATAGAAGCCTGGGTCCTACTAGGGCAATAATCTGACTGTGCTTTCTACGTGTACTAAAATTTAGAGTGAAACTTAGTGTAGAAAGTTTCTTAAGGAAATTGCAAGGCAGATTAATTTCTGAGCTATAGCATGATTTCTGCTAACATCTGTTACTCAATTTGTGTATGTGTATTTGTGTGTGTGAAGAGAGGAAAAGAGGGGGAGCAAGAAGAAGAAAACTACAAAAATAATAAAACAACAACAACAACAACACAAATGTACAATTTAGCAAGGAAAGGTGCTTGAGGGGAGGGACAATGGATGGCAACATAGATACTGGCAAAGTGTCTGTGCTTAATAAAGAGAGTGATGCAACTGAAGAGAGGCCTTGCATGTTACACCCAGGAGAGGTTCCTTGATGGCAAGATCCTGCCCATGCTCCAGGATGTAACATTATGAATTTATTTGTAAAAGTTTTATTTGCAAAAGAAAGAGAACATCTGGAACATCCTCCTCCAACAGGACTATAGAAGGAAGTTTTCCTAGCTTAAGCTAGGCAGGTACTCAAAAGCAGCTGAAACTGTGGTCTAAAGGGACCAAGCTACACTTCTGCTGGCCACATAACTTGATGTTATTGTCTACATAGTGCTAACTTTGCAAGCATATGGAATGCAAGAGTTATAGGATCGTGGAGGTTTGCACTAAGGTTTCAGAAAGCTGCTGAGGCCAGATAATGTAGAGCAACTTCCGATTCTTGTAGTGGACCTCCTGAGTGAGCTGTGTAGGTAAAGCCTAGATTGTAGTGCAGAGCTTAACTCAAAGATAGGAGTATGGGGCATCTGGTGAAGAAAGCTGAAGATAGAAAATGGAGCTGGATGAAGAGGGAAAACATGTGTCATGTACAACTTAACAACAGGTAAAGACTACCCAAGCCTGGAGCACAGATGATGCCATCAAAAATCTCAGAAACATGCACTTGGTGGGTTTTAGTCTTTCCTTGTTGATTCCTTCTTTGATATACTACCCTTCCTTTCTTTTGGAATGAGGATGCTCAGTCCATGACTTGGGACTTTTGAACACCTTTAAACTGTTAAGAGAATGGGAACTTTTGAAGTTGTACTGATAAATTTTTATATTATGAGATGGTCACACACAGTTACGTGTATTGAAGTCATGGCCCTTTGGGAAATGAAAGTAGGCCAATGGAGGTAATTTTCCATTTCCCTCCTTCTATTTTAGTTTTTTTTCCTATTACTATAGGAACACAATGGGGGACATCATGGCCCACCCTGATTGAACACAAATCCCAGCCAATCATCAGTTGTTTCCATATCTATGGCCCAATATGGAATGAGTAATTTCAGTTGTTTCTGCAATCCTTAGATAAGGGACCCTATCTATCTATAGACAAATGGATATAGATGGACAGGAGTGGGAAATCTAAGCTTACTGCCATAAATGGCACTTGAAGCAGTGGAAACCAATAAAATAAGAAAGGAGGAAAATAAGTGGGAGTAGGGCTAGCAGAACTCAAGGAGAATCCAGACCCTCCTTATGTAGATGGACTATCAGGTCTTGGATCCCATTTTACTCAAAAAATATCCCATCACTCTGTCACTTGTCAATAAATTGTGTACACACATGTTTGCATGTAGGCTATAATTTGTTCTTTTAAAAATATAATGATTTCTTACATGAGTATAGCACATTTTCATCTCTCTCACTTTACCTCCCCCTGTGTCTATATAATAATCCTCTCTTTAATTCATTGCTTCTTATACACACACACACACACACACACACACACACACACACACACACACCATTCTGTCTAAATAGTGTTGCTCTTATTTACATGTGCCTAGGGTTAACCACATAGGATTGGTATCTTGTTTGTAACAATTCACAGAGGATGCCTGGTTAGAAATTTGTTGTAATCTGTTGTGGATATCACATCCACCATGGGTATTGACTTGTATTTCCTTTCTTTTCTTATTAAAACTTCAGACTATTGATAGAACATGATTGCCTCTAATTGTCACATGACTGCTTCCTGTATGTATGGTGGGGATGGTAGAACAAGGATCTGCCATCCTAAATATTTATAGCGAGTATCAGAGAGGTGAAAATAAGAAACACTGTCAAAGTAAGGATACCCACAAGGAGAGAGATGTGCTTCCTCTCAAAGTGGGTTATTGTTAGGGTAATGAGTGATACTAGATAGCTTCTCTTCAGGACCCCCATCTCATTAAGTTCTTATGCTTACATTTCCAATGAAGTGGTTCATAAATCTGAAGAAGAGTTAATAAATTGTCAAATGCAGGGGCTCTACTTCAGCTCTCACTGGGTTTGTGTTTTCAGCAGTGCTTGCTTGTTATGGAGCATCATTCTTTCTTCCATGGAACATGCTATTTATGCACCAGCTTATTAAGGTATAATTCTATCCATAGTCAGGTTTCTACCACTACAGAAATAACTATGATGATCACTTTATAAAGAGAAAAAAGCTTGAATTTACAATATTGGAGACATCCATTTAAAATTATTTTTAATTTCAGTTAAATATTTTCATAATTGGTTTTATCCCATTGATTTTGGGCTTAGAGTGAGAGGCCCAACACTGTAATGGGGGTTCACGATAGAGCAAAACCATGTAGTATTTTTAGCTAGAGAACAAAAAACAAGATCATGAAGAACTGATGTCTTACTATTCTCTTCAAGGGCTGCTCTGTTTGTGCTGAAGAATTTCAGCAAGTCCTCACCTTTTAAAATATTCTAAATTCACTCATTCACCAAGCTCATCCAGTAATATGGCTTTAACCACCATTTATAATCTGTTGATAAATTGCTTTTTTCGTCATTAGTTGAGACTCTTCCTAAGACTCAAAATCAAATGGCTACTGGTATAATATTCATTTTCATTGCATTTCTAACAAAGCATCTCAAATATAACATATTGTAAATTTACATCTTATCAGTCTCTCTCCAAACTAATTCTTCCTCCTACCATTTCTACCTCCTTTCTCCTGCACTGCAGCTTAATCAGTCACAATATCTTGTTATTACATTAAAATGTATATCCAGAAACTTACCACTTCTTGGCATTGCATTGCTACTCTTTTGATACTAGGTGACAGCCATTTTTACCTTGATTATTTTAAACTGTTGAACCCTGCAGCTCATTTACTAAGGTATTTATTAACAAGTCAGAGTGTATCCAGAGATAAGAAATAACAAGGGCCATGCATGGATGTGTAATTTTTCAGCGTTTACTACACATTGTATCTGTTATCTGACTTTTATTTCATCTCTCTATTTGATTTACTTGGTTTTCAGATAAAAAGACACCTAGGTTCAGAGAAGTTAGGGGCCTTTTGTCAGATCCTATGAGTAATAAATTCACTTAGATGGTTCAAAAGATCTGTTTACTCATCTCATTGTATTCTGACTCTCTGATTTATATTTCTTAAAGAAATCATTGTGACTTTAGTAAAGCCTATGTAAAATCACCGTAGTCTTAAGGTAAAAAAAAAAAAAAACAAAAAAACACCTCAGTGACTGAGCTATTTGACCCAAATGTTTCATGCAACATTAACTAGGAAGTATTCAGCCATGGTACAAAAATCTTCAAGTTATGGACCAGGTTCCCCATTGACTGTTTTAACTGCATGATACTGGTCAAAGAAAGGGGGAAGATATACGTATAACTCAAAAATAGACTTTTTTTTGCCATGATATTTGGAAATTAGATGTGTTTTATCAGAGGACAAAAGATTGAACAGGACTGTCTCCAAAATACAGGCTATAGGAACTATATAAACAGGGTCATTTCCAACTAATTAGACAACTCTGAAACTGTAACTTCATGTTTTTGTATACTCAGGACTCATTTCAGCCTCGAAATTGAGTATGTTGTTGTGGAAAGAGTCATGGAGGTCAAGAGCATCCTGATGAATAGAAGGAAGCAGTAAAAGTTTGTTAAATTTAGCACATCCACAAAAAAACAAGTTTGGGTCCTTAGATTCACAGAAAAGTAACAGGTAAAAAAATCAGTTATACAGATCATTATTGTACTCACTAATATTTGGTGACACTGACAGGAACAAAAAAGAAGTAGAGTTCTAAATTGGATAGTTGATGAAGTGCCTAATTTGAGAACTGAGCTTGGGTTTGTAGGACATTCTCATTATTGAGTGCTAAGCACACAGGCAGAAAGCAAAGATAATGACCCATGTTTTCAAAATGACAGGGTTTAAAAAATGTGGAAAATAAGTTAGCAGACAGAAGATCTACAAGCAATTATTGGAACAAATGATTTCTGAAGATTAGGAAATTAAGTATACAACTGAAAAAGAAAAAAAAATGAGTAGACCATTGGTGACAGATCCTGAGATTTTAATCAGGCTATAACCTAACTGATGTGTTCATATTTGCAGAAAAGAAAACTAGGGGTTGTTTTTCTCTTCTTTTTGATTTATAATGCAACCAGAATTGATTTCTGAATAAACTCCCCAAAGAGATGAGCTTGATAAGATTAATATTGAGGTCGTTTACTGACATCAGAAAAAAATATTGCTAATTGTTTCCTTGTATGGTAGCAGGGTAGGAGAAAAACCTTGTGGATGATTAACTTTCAATAAAAGGAAGGCCATCAGATTCCAAGTGACAATTTCATTCTTTGTCTTTAGTAATAAAGCAAGAGTTGCATAGACAGAAGCAGCTGCAGATGTCTGTATGAAATAAAGTGGGAAACATGAATATGGTTTAATCCTTATAATGATGCTGGCTGCTACAATTCAATCCAATACATATTTATTGGGCATCAACTGTGTGATAGGCATCATTTAGAGGCACCAGGGGATATAGAAGTGACATAGCTCTTGCTTGAAGCTGCTTGCAATTATACTAATGGTAGAGGTAAGAGAAAAACCAGTCATATCAGTAGAGTTTATGCATGACCCTAGGAGTACAAGTTACTGCTCGTGTATGGACTAAAAGTAGGGTGTAGTTTATGAAGAAGAGGTGTTTCTTGTTACTGATTTCAGCTAGGGGCCTATTGGGACTGGCAGGGAAAATGATAAGGAGGAGCCATTTCACAGTGGTATACAGATTGAGTGGGCAATCATTTTGGTATAGAGGCCTCATGGGAATGCACAGGAAGGTTGCTGTTTGTCAGTTGTCATGGGCATTGCTACTCTCTGTGATCATGTATTTGAGCCAGAGGGGAGAGACCAGAGACAGAGAAGGGCTGAAGCTTCCATAGGTCTTGTGTTTGCTATGTGTGCGACAGGATTTCCTTCTCACTTGTGATCAGGATCAACGGTTGGCTAACTGATTGGGAGACTGTGTCCTAAAGAGGCCTTTGGAAGATGTGTTGATGTGTTGGCATTCTTTCTTTTCTTTTCTTTTAGGACAGCAGTGTCCTCAGGTCCTTCGGGCTATAAATGCTCGGGGCATAGGATGTGCCTGGTGTAATATGAAGCAGGGAGCGAAAAGACTCTGGAAGGACTGACCTGTGAAGATGACTACTTAGTCATTGAAAACAGCAGAACAACTAATTGATGTGTCTGCACCAGGGACACTTTGCCATGTGCATATGAAGAAGTCACTGTGTACAGGAAATAATCAAGTGAGTCTTTCTGTTTTGCTTACTGGACAAGGAGGATGTGTTAGGCTAGAGAAAAATAAGTTGAAGAAAAACTCAAAGAAGAATAGAAGGCAAGCTGTATCAGAAGAAATCAGAAACAAGAGTATTGAAAATAAGATGGAATGTAAAAGAAAAAAAAGATGGTAGTTAGTGGTGGGCATATTACTAGATAAACATTTATTTTCAGTATATAGCACAGTCTAGGTTCAATAAAATAAGGACATGGAGAAAAGAGAAAAGAAGGAGTGTCAGTAGCATAAAGAATAAAGATAAATGGGGAATATTTGCTTATTTTGACATCAATAGGCTGAAGCTGTAAGGCTGATACAAAATTATTAGGTTTCCTTTGGGACCAAGGACAGGAATGTTGCACTCACACAGCTCCAGTGACATTCTGCTTTAACTTACCAATAACATGATTCTTGGATGACAGCTTTTATTCATTTGGAGCATTATGCAAGTTATCAAAAAAAAAAAGCCCTAATATAATGGACAATGTTCCTTGATTGCAGCAAGAAATATGTCTGGTCTCCCAGGCAGAAAAGTCACCCCATATCCATGCAGCAGCAGTTCACAGGAGTCGAGAGAGAAGATTATAAATTGCACTTTTGAACCTGGCCTCGAAGCTCCCATGCAGGCAGCAGGGCCAGGCTGAAGCAAACAGGAGTTCAGCACTGGAGAATAATGATAAAAAATATCGTTTGCAAGTCTTCTCTGTCAATAACAAAGCTCATCTTTTTGTGCCAGCAAGGCATTGCAGGCAGCCCACATTTCAAATTCAGTTAATCTCAAAATAATTCAAAAATCAAAGAGCTTATTCAACCATCAAGATATATCAGATTGACTCACTGCGTACTCATAGCGGAGGCTGTGTTTGTAAGAAGGGGAAGGGAAGAATCCAATATCAGAATCAGTCAAAGAAGCACTAGTTTTTGTTCAGTTTAAATTGTTTTCAGACCACACAACTGCACTCTGAATACTAAGAAATATTGCCAAAGAATAGTTGATGATGACATCATTTGCATTCTCAACTGGAAGTAAAGGATAGCACCTTGATTTCTCCAATTAAGTGGCCCATGCATCTCCCTCCCAGTGACATATTTCCATCTCAGTCGTTTTCCCTTCTAGTTGTTAATTTCACACTCTATCCTTGCTAAGGATACACTGGCCTGTTCTGGTACAAAATGGTAGCAGATAGGTGAGCAGAGGCCTTAGGTCTGCAACTTGTTCCTAATACTGTCCTCATTATTCTCTTGTGCAATCTGGCAGTTTTGGTTCTTGCCACATTTTCTCCTTTTGTTCCTTCTACTGTTTTTCAACAGAGAGGAACTGGGTTTGAATTTTGTATCCCTTTTAAACACTAGCTCTTTTATCTGTGAAAATATGAGTGACTGAAACACCCTGAAAGAAGGCTGTTAGCTATCTATCCATATGTGAAGTGTATTTGTTTTTTTTACTCATTTTAAAGAAGAGGATGTGTCACTTAAGAATGGTGAAGGTTTAGTAAAGTTATGGTTATAGGTGCTGCTCAGCCCTGCACAGAGAATTACAGGCAATTGGAAAATGCTTAGAATAGGAGAAACAGTTGTCCTCAGGGAAGAGCACACCAATTTGTTATCCAATACCAAATGGTCAGCCCTGACACTATACCACTCCACTATACATAGGAATATCATAAAGACTGAGCAGGTTCTGTTTAAGAATCCTCTCTCTCTCTCTCTCTCTCTCTCTCTCTCTCTCTCTCTCTCTCTCTCTCTCTCACACACACACACACACACACACACACACACACATACTCTGTGTGCGTGTGTGTGTACAAGTACCAACATTTAATGAAAAAAGA
This sequence comes from Mastomys coucha, assembly GCF_008632895.1. NCBI lineage: Eukaryota > Metazoa > Chordata > Mammalia > Rodentia > Muridae > Mastomys > Mastomys coucha. Next base: position 51,084,354 of record NC_045030.1, on the reverse strand, counting down.
AGCCATGACTTTGTGAAATAGTAAGGAAAGCCATGTGGGAGGGTTTGTAGGGGGCAAATGGAAGGATAAACTGCTGTAATTATATCATAATCTCAAAAATAAAATGGTGAAGGATCTTGCTTAAGGTCACATTTCTGTGCACGGCAGACTTGCTAGTTGCTAGCTTTAGTTTTATAGGTGTACCCACAATTTTTCTCCATATACTTCTTGAAGCTAAAATACGAATTAAAGTAAGATAATGGATTCCTTTAAAATGTATATTGAACAGGGGATGCCTGTGACCATTGGGTGTTCATTGTTTAAATTTGATGAAAGACTTAGAAGGCCAACCTGACCAGGGAATTAGATGTGTTACAGTTTCCTGCTCTAAAATGGATCCTAAGAGTAAAGATTTGTCTACTCCTACTTATTTTGTATAATACAGATCCATATGCCTACCCACAGTCTTAAGATCTACAACATAATGTTTGTTTTTGTATATCTGGTACCACAACTGATTTGTCACCAAAGTGGCATCTGTTTTATGAGGCATTTTGCATTCTACATTATTTTAACTTGTTTAAATTGTTTCACTACAGGTGGATTATTAATATGTTGCATTATTAGCTGCTGCTTTAGCTAGATCTTACTGTGGGTATGTCTGATTGTGTATACTATACTCCCATGTTATCCTTCTCAAACTGAGGAGCTATTTTAATTTCTAAGATACTTATGGACCCAAGGGTTTTATGAAATTTATTATGACTTTCTAAATAAACTTGTAGTGCCCTTGACGAACCAGATGCATTCTTAGTTATAAGGAATGTGGCTAGAAATGAGAATAATGAAAATGTTGCTCAACAAGTATAGAGCACTTACAATGTTCTAAATGCTTACTCGAAATCCTGTATCTAGTGGGAGTTATTACCAGTTAATTACTGTTCCAATCCTGCTAATTATTGTTAGGACCTTCTGGACTAGATGCTATTGTAAAGCATGATTCTTGCCCTCAGAGAGCTTACAGTCCCAGGATAAAAACCTCACAAGTATGTGAATAATGCTAAAAATGTAGAAAGAAAATTCATTCATTTAAGCCAGCACTCCTATTAGTATCATAGCCAGTATTATCTATTGTCACCCATATGTTAATAATGGAGCTTAAAATGGTTAAAACAGCTCAGTACAAAGAAGAGAGGACTTGGCAAATGCGGAAAAGGCTGGGAAAAAGTGACAGCTAACTCAATAGACCATAGGCATCCAGATATAACATTTAATGGCACATGCCAGCCTCAATTGTAAATTGAAATCTGAGATGGTGTTACTTACAATGGAGTTCTGGTTGTAAGCTTTTAATACTCTATTATAAGCAATGGTGACAGCTAAGAGCTTATTAGACTAGCCAGCATGTTAATGTTCAGAAGGTTGGTGAGGGGACATTTTGAGATGTAGCATTTCATGTTTGTCAGCAACTCTTTCTGAAGGATGACAAGAGGTGAAAGGGGCAGAATCCCTCCCACCTAAGACCTGATGATTGATGCCCAAATTCTTCAAGCGAGGGTGGATTCCCCCATGAGCACATTGAATAAAGCATTGCCAGGCTGCAGAGCTACGGTCAAGTTTTAAAGAAGTGGGAGAGAGTCCAACCTGATGGAACACCTGCCTATTTTCAGTACAACTTCCTTTTTAATGGCTCATACTTAATGTGAGACCTGATTTATGCTATTTCGGTGACTATCAATTACAGATCTTCCCTGGCATCTGGCCATGCTGCCTGCCCTCCCTTGGCAGTAATTGATGGGCTGAAGCAATTAAGTGTGATATGCTACATCACAACCATCATTCCCATAACCAGGAAGACATGAGCACACAAAACATCCTCAGTCCTTTATTGATAATTCTCATGAGCTGTCCAGACAGAGACCATTTATATGTTTGGTGCCCTCATTTGTCTCTCCTCCCTAGGGTTAGATGGTACAGCTGGTAGGGCCATTAGCCCCTTGTCCCTGCTGGTGAATTCTGGCTTGCTGCCTGCTTGTCTGTCAGTACAGAAGCCTCAAGAACACAGGGAGTAGTAGAATAGGACAGGTAAGAGTGGATCTAAAGAGAAGCAGTCCTTGCCTGGTAAGCCAGAGACATTGCCACTGACCTAATTGTATGTTAGATGATCATGCAGTTTGTAGGAGGAAACAGTAGCAATTATAATATTAATAGCAATTGCTAAAGGTATTGTATACTATAGCTTGAATATGACCTATAGATTTAATTTATTATAAATGAAATCCAGAAAACTGTGGTAATGTATTGGAACCTTGCCTTTTAGAGGTAATTAAATGAAATCATGCTGGTGGAGGCCCCATGATGACACTAGTGGTTTCATAAGAAGAAAGACCCAGGCTAATATGTAGGCCCTCCCTCACTGTGTGATGCTTTCTGTCATGTTATGCTGTGGTGACAAGGTTCTCTCCTGTTGCTAAGCAGATGCCAGTGCCATGATTTCACACTTTCTAGCTTCTAAATTCTGGAGCCAAGTAAATTTCCTGTATAAATCACCTGGTTTTAGGTATTTTGCTCTAAAAGTAGAAAGTGGAGGAAAACATTGTTATAATAATTATAATAACAACCTGCATTTTTGAATGCTTCTGTTGTGCCATGGTCTTTATAGTCATTATTTTACTAATGGATCCATGCCTGGAAAGAATGAATCTTCATGCCTAGTTACCAAGTGCTGATCAGCAGAAATGTTGCAGTACCTAGGCTGCTTCTCCTCTATTTCTTTCCAAAGCATATGGTCTTTTCACTATACTTTATAGTACATTTGGGAGAGTGTCATGCAGTGAAGGTAATGTACTTAGAATTCTCTGTGAGCAGAAGTAGATTGAAGGAAAGCTTGGCCAGATGGCTGGCCTGAGCAGCAGGCTCTAAGGGATGCTGATATGACAGCAACAACAACATTGGAGATAAAGAGTCAGTTAATTCAGTGAATCCTTATACTCTTGGCTCCACCTCCTATAGAGAAGACTTCAAAAAGAAAAGAAAGAAAAGGAAAACATCTCTTATTAGATTGGACACATACTCATTGGATAATTTCAAAATGCATGTATGAGTTACATGAAGCACAAGAACCCTCAGAACAGCCCTAAAGTGACAACGACAGTCAGCTGAAATCTAAAAGAGAATAATAATGCACGGTCTATTGTTGTGTGCCAAGAATAAATAAGATATTTCATTTCATAAATTTTAAATAGATTGAATCTGCCTAACAATATTTCTGGTTCAGAAAATAGCATTTAATAAATCCCTTGGCAAGAATATAAAGCAGTATTAATTTTGATAAGAAATCAATTAATGTTCACTTTTTTACTATCTGCACTATTTTCTTTAACTTGCTTTGTGCCTCCTGTCCTCTCTCCTTGAACATTTTAATTCTCCTTTCCCTTTTCCTACTTCTTGTCTCTGCCATCACAGTAGTCTATTCTCTGTATTGCAGCCCAGTTAATATTAACACGTGGGTACCCTACCCAATTTTTTATGTGGATGACCTTTGGCATCTCCATTCTGGTATCTGGCACCATTCTTTGTCATAGCAGCAGACAGTCTGTGCTGTCTAAGCCTTCCAGAAGATAAAAGACTATCAGTATGAAAAATAAATGTGTTCTGGGTAAGAGCCATTGGATGCTTAAATAGTATTCTGTTCTTCACAAAGCAAGGCCCTAATGACAGAGAGAAAATACATGTTGCTTCTCTGTGGCTTCAGATTAATTCCTGTAACTTGATATAGTCCTGTCATTATTTCGTTCTCATTCCAAGCTCCCTAGTAATTTTCATTTATTAATAGGTGATGGTTTTCAAATTCTTTTAGACACCTACACCCACAAAGCAGCACAAATCCCGAAATACTGACATGGCTCCAGACTCACTGGTGTTTGCTTGATATTAGCATCCTGGTGTTACCATGAGTGGCTGAATGAAACTAAAGGATGGTGTCTTAGTTAGAGTTTCTATTGCTGCAACAAAACACCATCACCAAAGCAATTTGGAGAGGAAAGGGGTTGGTTTGTACTTTCAGAGCACTGTTCATCGTCAAAGGTCAGGGCAAGAACTAAAGCAAGGCAGAAACCTGGAGGCAGGACCTGATGTAGTGGCCATAGAGGCTGCTGCTTACTGGCTTGTTCATCATGGCTTGCTCAACCTGCTTTCTTTCTTTCTTTCTTTCTTTCTTTCTTTCTTTCTTTCTTTCTTTCTTTCTTTCTTTCTCTATTTCTTCCTTTCTTTCTTTTTTCAATTTTTTTTTGTTTTTTGTTTTTTTCAAGACAGAGGTTTTCTCTGTGTAGCCATGGCTGTCCTGGAACTCACTCTGTAGACCAGGCTGGCCTTGAACTCAGAAATCTGCCTGCCTCTGCCTCCCAAGTACTGGGATTAAAGTCATATGCCATCTCCTCTCCTCCATCAGCCTGCTTTCATGTAGAATGCAGGACCAACATCCCAGGGAAGGCACCACCCACAATGGGCTGCGCCCTCCCCTATCAATCACTAATTAAGAAAATGCTCGGACATTTTCTCTCTGGTGAGTTTCTAAGACTGGAACAGCCAGACAGGAGGCACAGGCCCCAAGAGTCCCAGGAGAGCTGCAGGGCAGCAGGGACAGGATCCTCTCAGCTTCCAAGTGACAGAGGAGGATCAGCATCCTTCTCTGCCCCTTCCCTGCAAGTGGAGGGCCTACCTCCAGGGAGCGCCTTAACCCAGAGACTTGGGTGAGAGCTGCCATTTTCTCTCTGGTGAGTTTCTAAGACCAGAGCAGCCAGCCCAGAGGCACAGGCCCCACGAGTTGCAGGGGACTTGCAGGGAGGCAGGGACAGGACAAGTTCTAGTCAGAGACACTAAGACCATCTAACACTAAAAATCAAGAGATGGTGAAAGGCAAACACAAGAATCCTACCAACAGAAACCAAGAC
>NC_045030.1:51065954-51073501 GCF_008632895.1 Mastomys coucha | reverse complement strand
GGTTTGCAGCCCCTTAGGACGAACAATAATATGAACTAACTAGTACCCTCAGAGCTCCCAGGGTCTCATCCACCAACAAAGGACTGCACATGGTTGGTCTGATTGTTCTGGCAGCATGTGTATAGTAGAGGATTTCAAATTCGATCATCGATAGGAGGAGAGGTCCTTGGCCCTGTGAAGGTTCTGTGCTCCGGTGTAGGGGAATGCCAGGGCCAATAAGTAGGCGAGGGTGCGGTGGCAGGCATGAGGAGGGGCGAGGCAACAGGGGTTTATTTTTGTTGTTTTTGTTTATTTCTTTGTTTTTTCGAGGGGAAACTGGGAAAGGAGAATTTTACATGTAAATAATGAAAATATCTAATAAAAAAAAGAAAAAAAAGAAAATGCTCTATAGGTTTGCCTATAGTGTGACATTATGGAGACATTTTCTCCATCATTGTTGTCTCCTCTCAAAAGACTTTAGTTCGTATCAAGTTAACATAAAGTTGTTCAGCATAGATAGGGTCCATATGCAATTCTAGGTGCATAGATTGGGGAAGTTTGCAAAGAACTCATATACTGCAAAAATCAGGGTTAGAATCATGCATGTTTAGAGCCAAAAATGTTCTTAGACATACCTAAATTCCTCTTAAATTAGTGGGAGACATGGAGGTCCAGAGACAAAGGATTTTACTAAACTTACAGAATGAGCTATTTTGTGGCCCTAAATCTCTCATATCCTAACTCCAAGGGGAGTGTTATTTCCATACTCTCATAAGCATGGCCAGCTCCTAAGCATCTGAAAGAAATTGCATGAGACTGTTGCTGTGACCGGCAACTATTAAAACACAAAGTCCCCTGGATTTTCTTTCCACTTGTGCACAGTCTCTCCTCTTAAGGTAAAAATGTGATCTAAATAACTCACTGATCTCGCTAGGAAATGGCTTTGCTATCGAGGATTATTCTAGAATTCAAGTATATAGGATTCAGACCAATATAACTCTCTTTGCTTTTAAACTGTCATCCCTTAGTAAAAGAGAGTGGAGATGGCTTAAACACAAATTGTTTGCTGGTATCTGCAATATTAATGAAATAGGAAAAAGCAATATTAATAAAGGCAGTGGCAGTGTGGACAGGGTCCTGGCTCCGTGCTTATTGATTTGTCTCTAAGATCCTGCAGATAATAGGGGAAATGGCATTATCTGACATGGGCTTCTTGCATTTTTGAGGGTCTTTATTCTCCATGTGCTGTAGTTTGTTATATCAAAAAAGACTGAGTACTATTTTATATTATGTGGTAGACTATGATATTGACTTCAAGACTCATGGTTGGCTATTTTCCAACCAGTATATTTTAAAAATGTTACAAGATGTGTCTTTTGGCCTGTTAGGTTGTTGAATTGAAAACAACAACAGCAGTACCACCAGCAGCAGCAGCAACAACAAGTACAACAGAGCTGTTAAAGATTTCAAATTGACATTCAGTTTTGAGGGCAGGACAAGGATAGAACACAATTTGTTCTTTTATTGGTTCTACCATACCTCAGCCTGACTAGTTTTGCACAATTAAAAGTGTGTATGTGTGTGTGTGTGTGTGTGTGTGTGTGTGTGTGTGTGTTGTGTAAGCAGATATATGTAAATCAGATCAGGGCAGGGTATCTGTGTCTACCTCAATTATTTTTTTCCTTCTTTATTGTCTTGAGACAGCTCTCTTTGAATCAGAAGCTTGCTCTTTGGCTAGGCTAGCTGGCCAACAAGCTCTTGATATCTTCTTTTTGTCCCCAAGGACCCTCAGACATGCACAGCTATGATTGGCCTTATATGTGTATTATGGAGATTTGAACTGTGGCACTTGTGGTAGAGCAAGTGATCTTACCCACTGAAGTTCCTTTTCAGCACCTTCATTCACTGCAGTTTTTAGAATGTGTTTTATAATGAGTAAATAGCAATGTACTTTATAACTTTGTTTTGTTGTCCTTTCTTCCTCTCTTTATCACATCCTTCTCTTTCCACCTTGCATCATTCCATCCATATTAGCTCCTTTCCATTCTCCTGTCACATGTATCCTGTTACCATTTCCACTCTCTTTGCTAAAACCTCCTTTGCCCCTCTCACTGTCTCCATTCTAATTTAAAAACCTGTATCATGACATTTTCTCCCACATAAAAGCAAATATATATGTATATATATATATATATACACACACATATGGAACAATATATGAGAAAGAACAAAAGATCATGGGATATTTGGTTTTCTGACAACACTGGATATTCTTTGAAGAGTTTTCCTTTTTAGAACTCCACATCGGAATAGATGTGTATAGAAAGAGGTAAATTATTTCCAAGATAACTTTACAATAGAACACTTATGGTTATATATCCTTAATTTATTTTGTAATGTGTGGGTTTTAAAGTAAACAGGAAGGTATTACTAAACCAGGATTAGAATTTCCATTTCATAACCCCTTGAAGGAAGGATTTCTAATCCTTTTATGGATAACAAGATGTCATCTAATTTTCCCCAAATATTCATTCACACTTTAGGTGATTATATTGCACAGTGTACTTAGAATTGTTTGGGTCCAGATGCAGACTGATATTATGCCTGTTAGTGACCTGTGTGGGACACATAGCAAGTTATTTACATTTTTTGTCTCATTTCCTTCTTTGGTCAAAACAATGAAACAATACCTGCTTCATGTAGCTCACCTGAATCTCCATGTGATGAGCAATTGAAATTTAAAACACTGCAGATAAAATTTTAACAGTATCAATGAGTTTAACATATTCCCAGATTTTTATAATCAGAAAAGTCAGGCTACTTGTATTTTAAGGAACAGTGTTTTTTTTTTTTTTTTCTCCAGCAATGGGTAGTTTCATTAATCTTTTTCTCCATAAAGTATTAAAATAAATTTTATGACTGCATCAGATAAAGAAAAGAATATGTGTTTTATATATCATACCTTCTTTAATCTAAAAGGTTTTCTTTTAATTTTTTATTTACTTCTTTTTTTTGAGTTTGTAATATAATTGCATCATTCCACCTCCAAGTCTCCCATCCCATATACTTGTCCTTGCTTTCTTTTAAATTCATGGACTATTTCCTCAGATGGCTATAACATGAATATACGCATGTGTGTATATATTTAAATAGAACCTGCTAAATCTGTGTAATGTTATTAATATATATGTTTTCAGGGATGATCATTTGATATTTGATAACCAACTTATGTGGTCGTCTTCCCTGGAAATGAATCTCAGAATTCCTTCATTTCCTATAGTTCTTTCTATATGGGTTTTGCCTCATCCACTTAAGCATGTCTATTCTTGTCCTTCTTTAGCTCATGTTTAGGCAGTCAAATTGGTGTATTTGTTCTAAAAATGGTATGAACCTTAGATATGGGATCTACTAGCTGCAGCCTATCCTCTAGTTGAAGAAAATGAGAAAAAATACAAACCGAAACAGTGTTCTTTTTGACATAATAGTTATCCAAAAGAAGAATTAGAAGAATTACAGCAAGGGAGTCAAATACACCCCCCAAGCATAGTATTTCTCTGTGTGTGTGTGTGGGGGGTGTGTATCTATGTGCAAATGTGAGCAGAGGCCAGAGACAATTGTTAGTAGGTGTCTTAGTCACTCTCCACCATATTTATTTTTTCCAAGTTCATTTTATTTCATGGTCACTTTTTCTTTATACACATTTAACACACAACCTGCTGAATTCATTTCCTGTTGCTCATATGTATATGTTCTTAGGACTGACTACTTGATATTGGATGACCAATTAGGGCAGTCATTTCCTGTAACTCTTAGGCTAGGAATGAGGCCTTGGGAGATTTCCCATCCATGTCAACTGGTAGCACCATTGTTCAGAACTTTCCAAAGTACCTTTATTAATTCTTGGAGAACTGGAGAATTTTGTACATTCTATTTTGATCACATTCACCACAACCCCCATCTCCCAGCTCTAGCCCAATTCCATACCTAACCAACTTGTTTTTGTTTTTAGGACACTTTTAATGGAGTCCTATTAGTACTGCCTAAAAAACTCTTAGGTTTGTGGCTATCCCCTGGAGCATGTTAGGCCTACCAGGACCACATGTTTTTTAAAAAAGAACTAGCTATGGTTTGGTAGTGCTGGCACATGTGTTTAAACACAACACTCAGGAGGCAGAGGCAGGAGCAGGTGGGTCTCTGTAAGTTCCAGGAAATCTTGGTCTACAGAATGACTTCAAAGTTACACAGAGAAACCCTGTCTCAGGGATAAAAGAAAGAAGGAAAGAAAGGAAAGAAAGGAAAGAAGGAAGCAAGGAAGGAAGGAAGGAAGGAAGGAAGAGAGGAAGAAAGACATAGTAAAACTAGCTGTGCCTCTCCTAGTTGCTATCAATTACCAATAACTCCACAGCTAATGATGAGACAAAAACACAGTCCTCTCACTGAATATAGAGCTCACAGATTTTGATAGAAAACTGAACAGTGAGCATCAGGTATCTTCCATTATCTGCCACCACAGCACTAGGATGATAGATGTATACCACTAGATCTGGCTTTTTACATGGGATCTAGGGAGCCAACTCAGTTCAATAGGTAAAGTGCTTACATTGCAAACATGAGAATCCATTTCCCCAGTCCCCTGCAACATATTTCTTGATTCTCAAAATGTAGCTAAAAGGTGAGCTATTGGGGAAAGAACATACACATGAAGCCCAAGGCCTATCAAAGAGGAAGAGTCTGGAAAGGGCCCCAGTTTCAACTCAGGACCCTGACAGAAAACATCCTAGGTATAAACAAAATGAATAGTCCCTATAGGGATTGAAACCTACTATATGGTCATTTTAAAACTGACCTGACAAATACAGATGAGGATGCTTGCAGCCAACCATTGGACTGAGCACAAAGACCCCAATGGACGAGTTAGGGAAAGGACTGAAGGAGCTGAAGGAGTTTACAATCCCATAGGAAGAACAAAAGTGTTAACCAACCAGACACCCCAGAGCTCCCAGGAAATAAACCATCAACCGAAGAGTACACATGGAGGGACTCATGGCTCTAGCTGCATATATAGCAGAGGATGGCCTTGTAGGACATCAATGGGAGTAGAGGCCCTTGGTTCTGTGAAGGCTTGACACCCCAGTGTAGGGGAACGCCAGGGCAGGGGGGGGCAGGAGTGGGTGGGTGGGTGGGAGCACCCTCATAGAAGCAGGGGGAAGTGGAAGGGGATAGGGGACTGGGGGGAACAGGTAAAGGGGATAACATTCAAAATGTAAATAAATAAAATATCTAATAAAAAATCTGAATAAAGTGCTTTGAGGTTTTGAGTATCCTTAGAATGTTAATGTTTACCATAAAGAAACATAAGTATTTTCAAAAGAAAGTTAATATAGTCCAGATCCTCCTTAATGGTTCTACATTTTCACATATAATCACTTGAATATTCATTTAAATATTCTGGCATAAGAAAAGTTTTGACAATATCAGACACTACAGTAGAAAATGGATTAGAGAGACAAATCTACAAAGGATCTATAAAGGCATAGGGAAATGCAATTATCAAGTATAACCAGCAAAATAATTGTGATAAAACTCCTTACCATGAGGATCATGGACTAAGCCTTTGAAGCAATCCCACTGTAAGCAATCTCTCAACTGAATGGTTCCTTTTCTAAGAATTACCTTGGTCATGGTGTCACTTCACATCAATAGGACAGTGACTAAGATCTATTTCTAGTGGGAGAGCATAACAGTTATCCTTATAAACATGATTAAAGTTGAAATTCATTGGAAATAGAAAACCCTGGGTTTTATCTTTGCATCCAATGCTCAATGACAAAACAAGTTGATAGGAGGATGCTAAGTTTGTGAAGAAGCTGAATCCTTCTTTAAAAAGCCAGTTTGTGCACCTGCCCCTCTCACAAGTAATAGTCTGATTATAAATGAGTCAAATCATCTCATAATTAAAACTTATCCAAGGATGTTTTTATTTAAGCAATTTATTAGTTGTTCACATATAGTTTTGCATAACACTTGACAAAATTATTTCCTTTAATCTTTGTCTAAAAATGAGCACAAATTCAGTTTAATCCTCTTCCCAAGTAATATGATTTCACAGCACTGACTTTTCATTAAAAAAGCAATGCTAAATATTTTATTTTATTTCTTGCATTTTCACAGCTGGCCATTTACAAAGCTTGCGAGATACAGTAAGTTTTTAGAATGATTTAGAGAAATAAGTAAATTATTTTACTTATTTTTTTTTAAAATTTCATACATGTACACAATGTGCTTTGAGACGTGATTACAATTATTATTCTAAGAAAGACAACTCATGGCTGAAAGAATGCAATGTGTCTTTTTACTATTCAAGTTAGACCAAGTATAACTAAGTATTTGAAAAAAAAATAGACAGAGAGAGGGAAAGGGATTTAGAACTATTATTTCAATTGAATGTAATAAATACAGTTTCCCATTTGACAATCAGGAGGCTATTCAGGAGCTGCTAACAACACAGGCTTTCCTACCCCTCCCCTTTCTTCCCCTTACTACCTTCCTCTCATACCTTCTTTTCCTGGATGTTAAGTGCTCCCTCAGGAGGCTGTCATTGGCTTGAGTAATCCTGTTGCTTTCAAAATTATGCCCTTTTGCATTATTGTGGACTCCAATGGGAATAAATTTAGCCCCGAGATATCTTTTTATAGCTATTTTAGTTCTCTCTCAGGAGGCACACTTATTTTCCTATGAACTACAACATAGGTACTGCCATTCAGGTACAGGAGGGGGTCATGCCATTAATTCAGGAAATTTGTATTTTCTGGGTTGTTACATTTCATAAATCATGTGTAATCACATTTCTTAAAGTGCACTCCAAATCCTTGTTAACTGGATGTGACAAAATTTAGCTCAGTCCCCTGACAAAAATGGGCACAAAATGAAAAATATATTACTGAGCACTATCTATATGAGGAATGCATGTTAAGAGCTGAAAGGAGACCGAAAGGAAAGCACAGCAAGGAACTGTCTTTTAGGAGTTGATGACCAAATAGTTGAGAGTGGATTTGTGTGAGGAAATGGTGTGTGGTCTTTCCTTTGCTCTATATTCGGACTTCATCTCTTTAGCTCCCACTGTGCTTTACGTAGTGTCTGTTGTATGTTAGCCATTCAATAGTGAGATGTTAAGTACATTAGCAATCCGAATTAGTGTGGGCACTAATTCAACATTAAGCCACAAATACCTCAGGGATAGAAGTCATCCAAGGAGAGCTAATGCAGTGTTCATGAGGAGGCAAGGGAATCTGATGGTTCACTGACCATCAACTCAGCAGTAGACTTAGGACCATTTATTGTTGGATAATATGAGAAACACTATTAGCATTTGTTCCAGAAAAAAATATGGATATATGTATAAAGTAACTTTTGAGTAAAACTGAGGCTCCTATAAATTCCTTAATGTCTGCAGTCATCTTCTTGGAAGCCTTTGCTATATTGAATGCAGATTATGAATCAGACACTGTATGTTGAATAGCTTTGAGTGTACTGGGAGGCCAGGAGAGGGGCAATGGAGGAGAAGAAAA
>NC_045030.1:51052566-51065570 GCF_008632895.1 Mastomys coucha | reverse complement strand
GGAGAGAGAGAGAGAGAGAGAGAGAGAGAGAGAGAGAAGATATTGCGACATTCTTCCTAATCTGGTTATTGAGGGTAGACTTCTTAAGAGGTAAAGTCTAAGGCTGAAATCTGTGGGTGAACAGAGAAATATTAGCAGCAATTAACATGCAATAATTACCTATACCTTTCTATTTATCTTGGTGAAAGCAACACCATCTTCCCTATCTTACTATTCTCCCTGAATTTCTCATAGCTATTATCATAAGGACACTTGTAATTACATTATTATATACGTATATTTACTATCAATGCCCACTAGGATATAAATGGGCATGATGATAAGTGAACTATGTGTGTTGTGTTTATTGCTATATCCCCAATATCTGAAACAGTGAAAGGTGTGCTCAACTATTTGTTAACTAAATGAGTATTTTCTAGGTAGAAGGAAAAGCTTGAACAAGCATAATAAAGTATGTGAGCACTGAGCAATTCAGTATGTTGAGGGAAAGTGTAAGTGGGAATTATGGAGGAGGAGATTAAAGAGGAAAGGAGTATACATGTTCTGGAGGATCTTATTAATGTAACTGATTTCTGTAAGTCCAACATGGAAAGCAAATCCATATAGACACTAGTAGGGACAATGTCCTAACTTAGGGGAAAAAGAACTGGGGGATTGGGTATAATAGTAGGAAGAACAAGGTTAAGTGTGTTGCTTAATATCTATTATCAGTTTGACAGGGCCTATCACCTAGTAGTATCAAACACTTGGCCATATCTGGGAAGACATTTCCAGATTGATTTAACTGAGATGAGGAGACTCACCTTAAATGTGGGTTGCACAGTTAGTTCCATGGGATGGGCTTATATCCTGAACTGAATAAAAAGGAGAATCTGAGCTGAGTACTAGCATTTGTATCTCTCTCTGCTTCTCTCTCTGGATGCAATGTGACCTCAAGGTCCTGCCACAGAGAATTACCTTCCATTATGTTATATATTCTTAAACTGTGTTACCCCCAAAGTGCTTCTTTCTTTTAAGTTGTTTCTATTAGGTATTTTGACATAGTAACAAGTAATCAATACAGTAGAATAAAGCAAGTCCAATTCAGGTTTACTGGTAAATCTTTATCATAGGAACCCTACCGCCGCAAGTCCCCACCTTTATTTTTTTGCTTTTGACACTGAATTGGATCTCTCCAGGCTGGTAGGTACCTTGATCTCTATTAATGAGAGATGTTAATGATCCTAAAAAGGGAAGTTTAATGGTGTTACAGATGCTGCAAAGAACTGTGTAGAAGGATTTGTTATTTCATCTTCAAGACTAACTTATAAAGGAGTTTTGTTACATCGATTCTATGATTATACAATAAAATTAAGATTTTGGTTAAGCAACTACACTTTAGGAATCCTCCAGTAAAAGGATAAGGACACCAACCCATTTACAAAACCATCAACCCAAAATTTGTCCTAACTACAAGAAGTGCAGGGACAAAGATAGAGCAGAGACTAAAGAAATGGCCAAGCAATAACCAGCCCAACTTGAAACGCATCCCATGTTTGTGTTTCAAGCATCAATCCCTGACATGATTAATGACACCTTATTAGGCTTGCAGACAGGAGCCTAGTATAACTATCCTCTGAGAGGCTCCACCCACAGCCAAACATTGGACAGAGGTCAAGAACCCTTATGGCAGAGTTGGGGGAAAGATTGAAGCCCTGAAGGGGATTGAAACCCCACAGGAAGAGCACAGAGTCAATGAACCTGGACTCCTGGGAGCTCCAGGAGACTGAACCACCAACCAAAGAGCATATGCATGCTGAATCAAGGCCCTTGGCACGAATGTAGCAGGCAAGTAGCTCAGTCTTCATGTGGGTCCCCCAACAGCTAGAGCAGAGGATCTCCTTAAAGCTGTAGCCTGACTGTAGTGTCTGTTCCCAACAGTGCTGCCTTGTGTAGCCTTAGTGTGAGAGGATGCACCTAATCTGGCAGAGACTTTGGTGTGCCTGGTTTGGGGAATACTTAGGGGGGCAGGACCCTCTTAGAGGAGAAGATGAGGGGGTGGGAGCGGGGCTCTGTGAGAGGGGGATCAGGAGGGGGAAACATTTGGAATATAAATAAATCAAAAAAGAAATTTAAGCTGAAGATAAAGAAAAAATTTAACATTTTGAGCTAATTTCCAACAAATTCTCTTGCTTTCTGCTAGGCTTTGGTGAATGTCTTTATGCTTAGTCTTTGGACTTAGTTTTGATTTTTTTTCCCCTTAGTTTCCTTCCTCAATACTACAACAGAAGCTTACAGGTATTTAAGCAAAGTACTTCTCTAGTCTGTGATCTGTGATAAAAAGGCATCACAGAAAGAATAAGGTACCTAATGGCATTCAACTCTGAATTCTCAAGAGATAGTTTGAGTGGATTAAAGGTTGTCTGGCCCAACTCTTGCTTTCGAATTAGTATTGATGCTGTCACTTTTAAGTTACTTGTTGACTGAAATAGGATCTTTGATTAGCCTAGTCTAGCAAAGACCTGTTCTAAAGCAGTTACTGGTCTATTCCAATGACAGAGGGCCCTATAGTCTATGAAGCTCTCATTCGAAGCAGTCCATATCATAATTGATGCGAAAGTATATAGTTATGATAATGACTACTATTAATGATTAGCTTTTTACTACTTCTCAGACATTTCTTAAATCAGATAAGTTTGCAAGGTAAGGGTATTTGTTATTTTCACTTTATAGATGTACAAACTTAAATATAAATAAGTTACTATTTAAATTATCAAAATTCAAAAACCAAGATGGAAAGGCTACAATAAGAATCAAATCAAATAGGAGTCCAAAGGCTTGTATGGCTAGGTGCCTATGATATGCATAATGCGCTTCAAGGAATTGAATCAAGGTCTTTTTGCATCATCAAAGATTATACTGGGGTACAGGGGAAATGTTTGTGAGTGAGATGACAATATATATAGCATTGCACAAAAGTGGAATTTAGTTACTTTAAAACTATATATGGCATAGATCATATTTATACAATAAATATGGAATAAAGTAATGTTGCTTAGAACACTTATCTAGTATGAATGAGGCTCTGAGTATTTTCCCCAATGACTGTATCCATTCATCCTCAAAGTGTTTGAGAATCATAAGTTCCTCTGTTGTAGGAAAATTAATGGAGATGACTAGTGAATACTTGATTAAACTGAGGCTAGGAAGAAGTATATGAATAAAAAAAAGGCAAAAAAAGTTCATTTACATGAGGAGAGAAAAGTGAGATAAAGGAGATAAAGTGGGAATTCTACTAAGTTTTTGGAATATACCATGAAGAAGATTCTATAAGTGAGCCTGAAAATAGATGGAAATGGCTTTAAGGTGAGAACCAAAAGAAAGTATGATAGTAAACCTTTGCTGGAATAATGATGAGTATACTTTTAGCTGATTATTTAGAAAATACCATTGGATAGGTAGTTATGGAAACCATGTTTACATTTATGAGCATGGTAGCCATGGTGGAGACAAATGGTTGACTGAAGAGGGTAAATTGTGAGCACACAGTGAAGGAAAGAAAGCAGCGATCTTAGACTAGTCTTTCAAGATTCTGTCAGGAAGGTGACGCCAGAATGTAAATTCTTACTTGCTGAAGTCTAAGTGTGTTTCTTTTCACATGGGGTGCTTAAATGAACCCGTGTATGGGGTAAGGTGTACGGATTCTAGGAGTATGAAGAAAGAAAAGGGTGGTGTTGAAGGAAGGACCTGATTAGTGTGAGAGATCAGAGCAGTGACGAATGACTCCATGTTGCACATTGAGCTAGAAATGAAAAACAAGGCGTTTCCTATAGAACGGCCATGCTTCACTTAGTGGAATGAGTGATAAAACCTCATCCACTAAGACTGAGAGGCAACCAGAGGCTTTGGAGGGTAGAAAATGCATGGAGGAGACTTGAGAAGAGAAAATAGTAATGGACGAATATGAAATTGTATTTTAACAAATGATGTCTTTCAGAACATTATTCCAGAAGACAATGAGGAAATTCTTTCTAGGGCAAATACATGGGGAAATGAATCATACTATACCTTTCACATTATATATGGGAATTATTAAGGACTCAGAATTTCTATAGTAGAAAATTAACTGCCTTCATTAATCCTGCATTTCCAAACTTATTTATTTCTTTCACAGTCACTTATTCACACAGAAATTATTAATATCCCACATTATTGGTGTTCCAGGGAATGAACTTCAGGGGATGCTGACACAGATACAATATGAGCTAAATCAAAGAGCAGGTGAAGTACACTGAGAGCCTGAGTGCTGTCCTTAAAATATATGGGAAATGGAAGCATTCTTGCTGCCTTGTACTGCTGCTGGCGATGCTTTGTAACCTGGAAGCTAGAGCGGAGAAAAATGGAAATATTGTCTGCTTGAGATCTGCAAAGGGAAAAAAACAACATTAGGCAGACAAAGCACAATAAATGTAGCTTTAAAGAGGATCCTGTTGATGCAGTCGATGCTGGACAGAGAGGCAGGCTTTGAAAGAAAAGGGACAAAGTAATGGGCATCGGACAATGTTACCACAATGTGGCGATGAAGTCAAAAGATACAAGGAAAAACATATGCAAAACATACAAGGAAAAATAAAGATGAGGGAATAGCAGTCAGGGGAGAGAAAAAAGTATTTGTCTATGTTAATTAGCAAATAGTTTGGGAAAATGTTGAGCAGCTGAGTGGTGTGAACCTAGGTAAGAGGTTGCTGAATGCATTTGTCCAAATGGGGGTCATTAGCTAGTTACTTTTCAGTAAAAGATTTGCACAGTGCTAAATGTTAATAGGGCAATGTCTAATTAAGAGGTGTACAAAAGGCAACCTCTTTCTTAAAGCATGAAAGTTGGTTAATTGAAGGGCTGCTTAGATTTCAGAGCTAGGTTTGTTTCCTGTCTCTGTGAGAATAGGCTGCTGGTACAACCATGTTCCATCAGAATTTCAGGAAGTCCAAGAAACATCCAAGCATGATGCCTCTCCTTGTATTTGTGGAAGTAAGAGGGGCTGGAGCATTAGTGTCTGAGATGTATCTGGCATTATTTAATCCTGATGTTAGTTGGTACAGGAAGAATAATCCAGAACCTTAGAAAACAAACTGATCTTGATGACCAATACATACAAATTCAACCCAGTGAATGTGGACTAGTAAACTGAAGAGAGAAGGTCCTGACTTTTAAACTACAGATTGAAATCCATTATGCTGCTCATGATAAAGGTCATTCAGAAGATACCCACATGATTTCCACTTAGCCAAGAGAGGGTTTTCCTGTGAATGCATGAAATCACGGAGTTTATTGCACTGATCAATAAATCTCTGAAACTTGAAAACAAGAGGTGTAAAAAATGAAACATTATTGATTCTTTTTCTGTAAAGGAGAGTTGGTTACTTGAGAAGAGTATTCATGGTTGCAAATGTTTTTAAAAATTACTTTGTTGAAAGTTGAGCAGTGGTGGCATCCACCTTTAACTGCCTTTAATCCCAGCCCTTGGGAGGCAGAGGCAGGTGGATGTCTGTGAGTTTGAAGCGAGCCTGATCTACAGAGGGAGTTCCAGGACAGTCAAGGCTACACAGAGAAAGCCTGTCTTGAAAAACATTGTTGCAAGTGTTTACTAAGGAATAACACAAATAAAACTCCCAGCAGGAGTGAAGGCTAGCTGATGGAACTTAACAGAGATTTACCTTATGGCATATTTCTATCTCATGTTACCTGACAGCTATAGAGTTAGGGGATCATCCTGACTTGGGGGCGGGTGGCAGGGGGCGGTTGGCAGCAGGCAGAACATCCAAGACTAGGAAATTGGAGAGTTGCTGTAACTGTGGTGATGATGGAATCAATGACCAGGCATGTGAAAAGCAGAGAGCAAATCCAACTGTACCTAAGAAAGCAGAAGCAAACTCTTCCTTTCTCTTCCAGGTTGTGGCTGTTACAAATTTTGGTCAAAAGGAAATGAAGCTTGAAGGGAGTAGAAATGAAGACTTGCAGAATAGAAACAGTCAAGGAGTTTCTGGGTGAATTGTGCATTATTAAAAAAAAATGCTGATGTCACGCTGCACAGGAGTCTGTTTGGAAGGAAAATTTATGAGAAACAGTTTTGAGAGAGAGGCGATGCCACTGTGAAGGATGGGAAAGCAGAGGCATATGGGATTACAGTGTGCTGGCACAATGGAGGACTACCAGCTGAAATCAGTGAACATAAGAGAAAAATCACATTTCCCTTATATAGATTGGTGTAGCTACCCATCCGCATTAGAGATTCTTTGTATAGTAGATGGTGGATAAAGCAGAACCTCATGACTGGTCAACATGCAGAGAGTGTCTGTTAAGTGCTCACAGATAAGACATTTATATTATACTGTAAGAGCCAATGTTACCCTGTTAAGCCTCACCCATCCAAGGACCAGGTAATTTCCTAGAATGCTGGGAGTTGTAGTTCTTGGAAAATAACAAAGCCATATGGTAAATGTGGTAACCATTTTGTCCTTGAGAAGCAGCTACTGAGACATATCTTGTTGCCATTCACTAGCAACTTGTATGACTCTGGTTAGCCTCAGCTTACCAGGGACTCCCTGAGTGAATCGATGCAAAAAGCAAGAGGAATTTATCGTTCCAACATGTTGGGGTCACCCTGCACATGGAGAGTGAGAACGACCATGAGCAGCCAGTCCGGTGAGCCTTTACGCAGTTCTCCAGGCAGCAGCTATTAGGCACAAAGTGATTGGCAGAAGAGTGTGACTTTTAAACTGATTGGTCTATAGGGAATGAATTAGATGACCAAAGGTCCCAGAATGTGTCTATCCCTCCCTATGGGGTCCAATGGTCAGTCGCTCCTCCCTGTGGTCTGAGGAGTGTAATTAGCCCCTCCCTTCCAGAGGGGAGGGGTACCTGTGTTCTTTATGACCTTTCACTTCGGGGGGGGGAGGGGTGCTGTGGAATTTTCTAAAGTTCCTAAGCTGACCTCTTCAAACTGAGGAATGGACAAGACTAGAGTCCATTTTTCTGGTTAGTGCTTAAGGCTTGTTTCAAGTTTAACTCACAATTGTGGAACTGGTTTTTCTCTTGCAAATCTCAGGATTAACAACACCCCTTTCCCCCACAAGAATCAGTGACTATTCCAGAAGTGAGAGCAGAACATCTATAAGAGGATCACCGAGAGATCAGGGAGACCAGAAACAAAAACGGTATCTTCTGGACATGATAGGACTAGTACGCTGGACCTCACAGCAGCTGTGCCTACCTGCACAAGTCCTACACAATATTAATAAGTCAACATTCTATCATGGAGTAGGGAGGAGCTTATGAGCCCCAAAACCTACTGAGGAGCTATTGACAACTGGTAGCTTCAGAGGTAAGGAGAGTTAATTTTCTTTTAAGGTGTGGTCCCAGTAGAGTGAGCACATTCCTGTGGATGTACCCATGAATGCATAAATTGTACTTGGTTTGTAATAACAAGAGGCCACAAGTTGGAACAGTTTGGGTGGTAGAAAGGTAACAGCTGGACCTAGGAGGAGTTAGGAGATGAATATAATGAAATTACATTATATATAAATATGAACTTGTCAAAGAACCAAGAAAATGCTGTATTTTAAAGAGTAAAAAAACTGAAGCAGAGGCAAACATGTTAATATCTCTCAATTAGAAAAATAAATCTGCTAGATATGTACAGAGTAGCAGATGTGCAGCTTGATCTTCATGTGAATCCCTAACAACTGGAATGGGGGTTATTCCAAAAGCTTTTGCCTGGACATGGGATATGTTCTTCTAGCTGGGCTGCCTGGTCTGGCCTCAATGGGAAAGGATGTGCCTAGTCCCACAGAGAACTGATGTGCCATGATGTGGGGATACACAGGGTATCTTTCACCCTCTCAGAGAAGAAGGGAAGGATCGTGGGAGAGGGTGACTGGGAGGCAGACAGTGAGCGAGATGCAAAGTGAATAAGTAAAAAATAAAATTAAATAAAAAATAAATCTGATATCTTTATACTCAGAGTGTTGTCTTTTCTTAATTTTTGTTGAAAATAGATTCTTTTTTCATACAGTACATCTGACCATAATTTTCCCTTCCTCTGCTCCTCCTCCTTTCCCCAACTTCCCTGCTCCTCCAGATCTACTCCCTCCATTTCCCTTTAGAACAGGACTCTAAAAAAGGACAGCCAAACAGGATAAAACAAGATACAATAAAACAAAGCAAAAAACCTCATATCATGGTAGGACAAAGCAACTCAACAGGAGGAAAAGAGTCCCTAAGGCAGACAAAAGAATCAGAGAAACACCTGCTCATATTGTTAGGAGCCCCACAAAACATAGGCAGAAGACCCAGTGCAAAGCCATGCAGGCCCAAAGCTTGCTATTTCAGTATCTGTGAGCAAATACTACCTGGCTTAGTTGATTCTGTGGGCCATGTTCTCCTGGTGTTCTGTATTTTAATTTAATCTTTTTTGAGCAACATAAGCTAAAGGCAAGAAACACCTCATTATAGTGAAAGGAATCAAATGCTCTAATGTAGAGAAAGGTAGAGTAAAAATAGGGTTTTCTTGTTTCAGTTGGATTCACAGGAATGCTGGAATGGCTCTGCTTTCTAGTACAATTGGTATTTCCCCTGGTTTCCTGTGGCCTAGAAGTAATACCATTCTAAGTTTCGTATGTATGATAATGGAAGTCTTTATGTTTTCCTTCTTTGACCCATCTGTTGAGGCAATTGTGAATTGTGTGGGGTTTCTCCCCTTGAAAACTTTACCTTGAGGCATACATCAGCTCAATCTTACAAAGAGCCTTAGAACTTCTCTCTAAAATCAATGGAAAAAAAAGCTTTGAAAATAGACCTATTAAGTGGTTTTAACTGTGAAAGAACAACTATATAATCAGAGAAATCTAAACTTTGAACACACCAAAATCTGACTTTCCTCCTTGTGTTTAATCTTCCCTGGGTGCTCACTGATAAATGTAAACATTAAGGTGGGCTAGGGAGTGACTCTTGTGCCAATGGTCCTATTGGTTTCAAGAAATGTCTGAAAGGGCTTGTAAGGGTTATAAGCAATAACATGCCTAAATAATCAATATATACAGAGCTCATAGTCACCAAATGCTATCCAGGGCAGTGCTCTTAAGTAAAAGGAAAAGAGTAGTTTCTATTCATCCATATAATTTCTGCTTTACATGAAGCTGGATATTATCCGTATATTTCCCAGAGTTTTCAGTACAGAATGGTAAAATAAAGGAATTTTTTCATCTGAGTTTCCTTTAATACCCTATTTCTTCTTTAAATAACAATTAATATATTTGAGCATTTTTAAACTTGGTGCTTGCTAGGCACATTATGAATTTAGAACATCTCTCAAAAACTCATGTTTCCTTAACCTGCACTCTTGGGAGATTACTTTTCTATTGCTGTGAAGAGACACTATAACCAAAGAAACATTTATAAAAGAAGAAAATTGATTTGGGACCTGCTTTCAGTGTCAGAAGATGAGTCGATGCCCATCATGGTAGTGATCATGGTAGCAGGTGGGTAGGCATGGAGCTAGAATAGTAGATGAGAGCTCACATGTTACAACAACAGTCATGAGGCAGAGACAGACAGACAGACAGACAGACAGACAGACAGACAGACAGAGATAGAGAGAAAGAGACAGACAGAGAGACAGAGAGACAGACAGAGAGAGTCAGAGAGAGACAGAGAACTGGGAATGGTGTATGCTTTTAAAACCCCAAAGCCCACCCCTCAGTGACACACTTCCAACAAAGACACACCTTCTAAACCTTTACAGCTATATCCATTGCAGACCATGCATTTAAATATATGCGCCTTTTGGGGGTCATTCTCATTCAAAGCACCACAGGAGACAATAGAAACTCTAATCTAAACTGTAGGCCTATTTGGAAAAATAGAACATATGTCTGTGAATGGAACATTTGTCCCTGACTCCACACTCTAGCTAGCCTCTTCCCTCTCTTTGATACTGCTAGCATGACATGAGCAGCCGCTTCTGATCCATACTAAAGGCTAATGACCTAAAAGCCTTAGATGCCTGCAGAAACTCTAGATATTCCTATCCAGTTCTTGTAGACATGCTAATGACATCTACTGGAGGCTGCCAGGATCCAGGAAACCTCTGATAAGAAGAATAACATACCAATCTCTATTGTATTGATATTTACAATGTTGCAGTTGTAGTGAACTAGATCTGTACATGAAAACTTCCACCCCCAAAACTGCCCGTCTTCACCTAGAAAACTCTCAAACACCCTTTACCTCCTTGCACAGTCTCTGTTCCGTGGAGATACTGTTACCCTTCCTGATTCTTTTTTTTTTAATTGAATATTTTAATTATTTACATTTCAAATGCTATCCCCTTTCCCATTCCTTCTCCAGACAACCCCCATCCTATCCCCCTTCCCCTGCTTCTATGAGGATGATCCCCCACCCAACCCCTACTTCCACCTCATCACCTTAGCATTCCTTACACTGGGGTATCAAGCCTCCACAGTACCAATGGCCTCTCCTCCTATTCATATCAGATAAAATACTCATAAACAGATACTCTGTT
This sequence comes from Mastomys coucha, assembly GCF_008632895.1. NCBI lineage: Eukaryota > Metazoa > Chordata > Mammalia > Rodentia > Muridae > Mastomys > Mastomys coucha. The sequence goes on along the minus strand of NC_045030.1, from coordinate 51,055,012 downwards.
ACATATGCAGCTTGCTCTTCTGATTGCTATTCTAACTCTCTCAATGACCTGGGGTACAAGTTTATGGTATGGGTTCTGAATTGTCTATGCCTAAGCCCAAATGGCAGGCATCTCACATTTGCTACTTATGCAGCTTTATGTCCAGTTCTCACCTTAATATCAATTACACACGGTTCACACTTTGCCTGAATTCTGTAATGCAGACTTCTAAGTTATCACTGGACTTAGATAACTTGGAGGTTCCCTAAGTTCAAGATTTCTTTACCCTTTGGGCATGTCATTCCTTCTGTCAAACCTTAACCGCCTGTCAGATTTTACTATTCCTACAGCCTCTTTCCAAATGATATTCCCATCCACCACAACTTACTAGCTCACTTCCTCCTTCCACTTTCTCCAATTGCACCCTGTCGATGAACCATTCCCTTACCCTACCAAACAGTCCCCCTCCTACCTCTTAACCTCAATACCCATAATGCCCACATCTCAAGTCCTACCTTTTCCACTTCCCACTTCCGTTACTACCTACCTCCACCCTCCTCTCACCCATTCCTCCAAGAGTCCTGTCTCGCATGCCTTCCTTCTCTCCTGCCAAGTACCCCACCACATTCTTTCCCCCATTCTCCTCTCCTTGTGCATACTCTCATACTCATAGGCCGCCTTCCCAATATCTCTACCCATATGCTTCTCCCAACAGAGATTGCCGAATATGACAGACCTTCCACAAAACCAAGTCTTTTTTTTTTTTGCCCTTTTAGACAGGAACCAGATAAAAGAAAGACTAGGCTCCTTTTCAGAAAATATCCTCTATTTTAGAAAACTATCTGTCGAAAATGCACCACTTCACTTGACATGACATATACTATATACTAATTTTTACTCTCATCCCAGACCAAAATTAGAACACATCTGGCATTTTACTCTGGCCCATGCAGACCATTTATAAACTTTAGATATAGCTATAGCCCTTCTGCAGAGGAGACAGTTTCAGCCACAAATCCCTGCTGGAATTACCAGCTCCCTAGTGATGTTTCTACCTGGCTTAATCTGATGATCACATGCCTTTTGGAGGGTATGAAAGAAAAATTCTCATCTCACTGTCAACTAGGCTCCAATGGAAGTCCAGCACTATTCTTGGCCCATCTCATCGAAACTATAACTAAATATATTAATCTAGCTGAAACTGCTCTAGCTAGGGCACTCTTTTTGGGAATCCCCTTTCTGGGACCTTTTTTCTCCTTGTTCAATTTATTAGCCAATCTTTCTCAGACATTTGCAATAAACTCAGGCATTTAAAAAAGAGCCCAAGATATGCAAGAGGACCTCTTAGATACAGCATTGAAGGTATTTCAATAGCAGGTAGGGTAAGGGAATGAAAATGAAAAAGAACAATGATGGTAAGAATTAAGAAATCTGAGTGACCCTTTCCAGTTCCTTTCCTCAGTTTGCTCACTGTCCACCCTGTCATGACCATAGAGTTTCCTAGAGAGAGAAAAATATCCTATAGGCACTGCTTCAGATACAACCAAAGGGGCCACTGCACTAAGGCCTGTACCAACACAGGCCTCCCACTTGAGCCTGACCAGCTTGTGGTCACTGGAGGCATTGAAATATGGACCAATTTCAAGGATGCCCTGGTGCTGTCCATTTATCTGCTTTCCAATTCCATTTTACAACTACCAAAGTGAAGGGCCCTTGTTCGCAATCCTCAGTCCTGCCTACTTCTAACTTATCGAGAAATCTCCTGGTACTAGAGACATTACCTGGGCAAGAAGTCTCCTTTATCCTATACATGAGGATTCATTCTTTCCTCACTTTCTAGAAAGAACAAAGTAAGCCCTCATGCATCATGGTAACTGGCATTACCATGGGGTGGACATTACCATCACACCAAGCTTATACCTCATTCTTCACCAATTTTACCCTATCACCCTCACACTCTCCTTTGTAGTCATGCTAAAATGCCTTCAAATACAATTATTTTTATTAGATATTTTCTTTATTTACATTTCAAGTGATATCTCCTTTCCTGGTTTCCCCTCCAGAAAACAAACAAACAAACAAAACAAAACAAAACAAAACAAAACATTTCCTCCTCCCTCCCCCTGCTCACCAACCCATCCTCTCCTGCGTCCTGGCCCTGACATTCCCCTACACTGGGGCATAGAACCTACACAGGGTCAAGGGCCTCTCCTCCCATTGATGACTGACTAGGCCATTCTCTGCTATACATATGCTGCTGGAGCCATTAGTCCCACCACGTATACTCTTTGGTTGGTGGTTTAGTCTCTGGGAGCTCTGAGGGTTCTAGTTAGTTCATATTGTTGTTTGTCCTGAGCTGGGCAGTGGTGGCACATGCCTTTAATCCCAGTACTTGGAAAGCAGAGGCAGGCAGATTTCTGAGTTCAAGGCCAGCCTGGTCTACAGAGTTAGTTCCAGGACAGCCAGG
>NC_045030.1:51043138-51052326 GCF_008632895.1 Mastomys coucha | reverse complement strand
ATAATCTAATCACACCACTTCCTCACTCCAAATCCTCTCATATACCACTCCTGGCTCTTTCAGATACAAGGCTTTCTTTTTCTGTTAATTCTTGTTTCATGTGTATATACGTACATATTCCTAAATAGAATCTGCTTAGCCTGTATAAAGTTGCTTGTGTGCATGTTTTGGGGGCTGACCATGTGTTATTGGATAATTTGTTTTTTCCCTGAGTAAGCTTTTTTCTCCTACTTGCAGCATTCATCACGTGCTTGTCATTTGTTGTGTAGGGTTGAGGCATGATTGGTTTTCCCCCATCCACTTTGGTATGTTTATTGATGCTGTCCATGCTCACCTCATATTTAGGCAATTCCTTCAGTAAAACTTTATGGGTGTAACTTCTGATATTACTGGGAGACAGAGTCCTACATTAAATTTCCCATTTGTCTTGCTTTTACAATCTTTCTGTTCCTTCTTCATCAATGTTCCCTGAGCCTTAGGTACAGGGGTTGTTTTATAGATGTATCTATTGGGACTGGGCTCCACAACACTGCATTTTGATTTGTTAGAGTTTTCTATAATGGTCTTCATATGTTGCAAAGCAAAATTTCCTTGATGAGAGGTAAGAGCTCCATTCATATCTGTGAGTATGATGACAAATGTTTAGAAATTAGTTACAGATTATGCTGTTTTAGTAACAAATGTCTGAAATGTAGTTAGGGGTTATGCTAGTTTAATAAAGTAGTGGTTATAAGTTATCCTCCAAGATCCATGACTTTACTAGCCTTGGACAGCTGGCTAGGTTTCCGTGTGAGGCATAGCTTCCCTCTGATTGATCATGTCTTAAGTGTAACTACAGAGTTGTTCATTACCATCAATGTTTGCATGCCATTACTACACCCTTAAGGTTATCAGGCCATGCTGGTTGTTGTTTTATGAACGTAGGTGCCATCATACATAGGATTGTTGTTTTCTTTCTTTGCAAGCTGGGACTGTGAAAGCTAGTTGTCACGTAGAAGGCATTCTGGTCAGTTCCAGATCAGAGGCCTCTTGGACCTGGGTCTGAAGTCCATGGTGGCTTCAAAAATAGGGACTTGCATTCTATTCACATGACCAACCAAGAGCAATAATGACAGCCTATAATGTTTTGGGCATCCCTTGGAAAACCATGATCAACAACTCAGTAGAGGGTTTCTTATGCCTGGTACTAGTGGTTTTGTTATGTGGTCTTTGGCTCTTGGAGGGAGCATTGTGAACCAAGAGTACATTAGTTCTCTATTTTCTCCTGTTTACTTCCTGGGGTGCTCAGTAGTCCTCTGTTGAGGCTGTTAAACTAATTTAGTGTAGCACTCCTGGTGTTCAGATTAGACTTCTGCTTCCAAAAAGACTAGACCCAGAAGGAAAATTTTCTCCTAGTATCCTTTTACATTGCTTGTTTAACAATTCTTGACTTCATACACTACTACATTTTCTTCACCCCTGTTAGGGTATTCCTCTATCTCTAGTTTTTTCCCCAAAGTTAATGTGTCAGGACACTCAAGAGTAGTGAGAAGGTGACAAGAAGCAAGGGACAGGGATGAATGATGATTTAACTTGGGTAAGCAACAGACCATGAGCAGGGCCTGTTATCAAGATCTAACTATGATATCTAATTATCCAAAGTAAAATTTCATTTTCACTGGCCCCAACCTCTCTGTTTTTTCCATGTTCTTGCCCTAGTTATGATCCCTCTATGGACACTATTATTTTTTCTTTTACTTTTGAAATTATAATATATTTATATAATTTCTCTCTTTACTTTCCTCCATCAAAACTCTACCTTATACCCCTTTACTCTTTTTACAAATTTATCTCATTTTTTTCATTAATTGATGTTACATACATATACATAAATACACATATAGTACTAAATATAACCTGCTTAGTTTTCACAGGTGACCATTTGTTATTAGCTAAACTTTTGGCATACGCTTCCCTGGAGAAGATAATTTTCCCCATGCATCTCTCATTGTATTCCAAAGTATAGAACTGTACACATATCTTAAATCAGAGTCATCATCACTTAAGGGAAACCAATTTCATTTATTCCAGTGCTCCTGGATTGCCCCATACTGTGAATCAATATCACTTTTATAGATCCACATCCCTTTTTATATAATAGTCAACTCTTTCCCAGTCCCTGTATGTATACATAACAGACCTCCCAAGAAGGCTCTGTTTTTTTTATAGCTCTTTTCCATCACCTACTCTTTCCAAAATCCTGAACGACAAGCTATTGGTCTTGGCCAACATATTAATGCTACTGGCATTTTTCATATTTTGACCCAACTCATTTACAAAAGAATAACACTGGCCCCTCAAGACACAATACAAATCCTTGTCCCGCCCTATATGGGAGCCTGCATTTATAAACAGCACTTTCTCTCATTTGCTTCTCACTGTGTCTTCAAGTTCTACTCTTCCTTCTCTATCTCCACTTTCCTGAACAATCCCTTTGTTTTACTGTATAAACAAATCAAGTTTCAGCCTGCCAATGATTCTTTAAATACAGACTTCTCATTAGGTGCTAAGTTCTCTGGTGACCTGAAACATCAAAATGGTAAATAAAACTCCCTGCTCCCATACATTCCCTGCATATCACATGATGTCTCCCTGTAGGACCCTCATTTGCCCTTTCATGATAACATTAACCTATTATAACACCTCTGCCATTGCACCCTGGATATGCTGTCCTGCTACAAAATATACCCTAAATTTTTGGGTCTTATCCATTTCTGACTTCTCTACTAATGACGCCAGAATTTAACTGTCTACCTTATTAATTTCCAGGTAATTAACAACCAAGACACTCCAAATACTCCTTTTCACTACTAATTCCTTCAAGTGGTTCTCCTGTTAGGAGAATATCATATATTGGAAGATGAAATCAGCATCCAAATATACTAGTCTACCATCAATAAAATCTTTTCCTACCCCTTAACACACTCACTTCATTCTGCCTCAAATCAGGAGTTTTATTTCTTTTTGTCTCAGCTACATATATATGTTCTCCAGATAATTGGTCAGAAATCTGCATTTTAATCTCTCAATATCTTTATATATAGATTCTTAGGAATAACTAGTTTCGATTGCTATAATGTATTCTATTCAATGCACTACATTCAATGAGCTAAGAATGTACTACATCCATGATCAAAGAGAGCTCTACAACTCCTGCCCATCCTGGCTGTATTAGGCATCTCATCTGCTTAAGGAACATTAACAGGCAGGGTCATCAATCTCCATTTACTATTTTTCAACAGCTATCAAAGGCACCTTTCATCTTTCTAGCTGATATAGCAGCCTACCATCAACACTCTTCAAAACCAAATAGATTCCCTTGCAGGAGTCTTTCTCCAAAATAGGTGGGCCATAGAGCTCCTATTGTCAGAAAAAGATGGCATGGCTCTTTTCCCAAAAAGATCCTGCCAAAAACCTCTAAGACCTGGAATGAGAATTATACAAATATTTGGAAACAAAGGAAGGCTGGTCCATGGTAGGAAATAGCTTCCATGGCTAGTCCCCAGTGTGCCCTGAGTCTGTGATCTCATCCTACTTGCTATAGCACCTGCCTAATTAATTGTTTTCAAAAGTTTTTCCAGGAGCACATGATGGCAATTTCATGATCCACAATAGCCAGTCCAGTCAATGTGACACATGCCCCCTTAGATCTTGAGGACAGACCTTAAAAACATGACTCAGTAGGAAGAAAACAGATGAACACAGCATCCTTTTTATACTCTCAGGGTCTAGACCAAAGGGCTAATTACTGAAAAGCGACAGGTGAGCCAAGAAACTCTGGACAGGAATGCTGACATGCTGATAACATTTACTGCAGGTAGTTAGGATCCTGAAGTTCCTGGTGAGATGATCAACATACCAAACCCCCTTTGGTACTTCCAACTTTGAGATTGTCTAGGAAGAGATCTGTAAATGGAAACTTCCACCTAAGGTTGCATTTTCTGCCCTTTAAATTCCCAACCCCCCATGTGCCTCAGTGCATAGTCTGCACTCCCACAGAGAGAGATTGTCCTTCATGGCTCTGATTAAAGGACAATGTGCTTCTGTAGAATTTGGTTTCCTTTTTTATTTTCATACCACCTTGATCAATCCTGATTTAACACATGCACCTGGCACCATGATGTTCTGTCTCACCACAAATTTAAAAACAGTGGAGCCAGACAACAAAGAACTGAAACTTCTGAAGCTAGAAAGCAAAGCAAATACTACTCCTTTTAATTTGTTTATGCCATCACTATAGTGTTAGAAAGCTAAAACAATAACGACTTAATATATGCATATTGTGAGTCAAACATTGCATGAGGAATAGTGAGTATGCAATATAAAAATGTGGTTCTACCTTAAGAAGCTTAAGAAAACATGAGTGTGTCAAGTAAATTCAGTAAAATATTGTATGAGCTATGAGAGAGATATTATTAATTACTTTTTCAATTATTCAATAGATTTGTTGTTTGCCTTTGTGTGGCAAGCACCATGCTAGACTATAGTGGAGAAATAAAACAGGCCAAAAAGCAAAGAATCTGTCCTGACTGAGTTTCTATTCTGTTGCATGTACAAGGGACACTGTTTCTATAGAAGAGGAAGTGATTTAAGTGGAGGAAATTGAACAGGGCTACATAATGCTCATGACATTTGTGTTACATCTAGGAGAAGTAGACTTTTAGCAAGTCCATCCCATGGAAAAATAGCATTCCAGTCGGTAGAGAGAATATCTTGTGTATTGTATGGATGTATCACCTGTCAATTAAAAGAACCTTTGGCCTTTGGTTTAGCCAGTAGACAGAAGGTATGACTTCTAAGAGGGGAAAGAATTCTGGGATAGAACTAGGTTCAGATATTGGCCTAAATTTAGTTGTGCCTAAATGGACACATGGTACCAGAGCACAGGTAACCAGCTACATGGCAGAATGTAGGTAGGAATAAGTAAGATATTTAAAGTTATATCTAGTCAGAGAAGAGCCTAGCTATATGACCAAGGTATTTTAGAAATATATTTTGAGTTTAAGTCTTATTTTGGGGAGCATGGGGCTGGGAGAAAGAACCAGAGGCTAATTTCAACATCAGGCAGAATAAATACCATGACACAGAAGCAACAAAGTTAGGCTTGTGTTGTTCTTGAGAAATGCTGAATAATTTGGGGTAGCTGGATGCCTAAGAATATGCTAGAAGCATAGAAATGATGTTGCAAACACATTAGACAAGAAGATGGGTTGAAAAGTTTGTCAGTTCTAGTTCAGAAAGAACAAGATATAGTTTTTGCTTTACTACTTGCCAGCTATGCGGCTTTGGGAAATTCACAGAATCTCTTTCTGTGGGATTTGGTATCCTCAACTAGAAAATGGGAACAATCATTATAATAGCCTTACAGAAATGAAATGAAAATTGATTTATGTAAGATAGAATGTTATATGCTAAGCAAGTGATTTGAGCCATGCTTCCTATTCACTAAGCTCCTTGGTAAAAAAAAATAATAATAATGATAATAAATTTAATCTGTAGGCAACAAGGATCTGTTTTTCTTGGACTTTTTATTTTGCTTTGATAGATATTAAACATAGGCCCTCACAATACTGAGTAAATGTTCTACCAACAAGCTACATGTCCAGTCCTGGATTTTGAATCTTAGTGAGAGAATTGATCAAATATATTGTCTTAAAAATGATTAGAAGAGATATCATATGAGTTAGAAAGTAGATGCAGGGCAAATGTCAACAAAGTAGAGAGAGTACAAGGTTAACTATCAAATTAAAGCATGGAAGAGAAGCAGCAGAAGGATGGAATACAATAACATTATGAAAATTATTAATAAGTGTTTTTTATCAGTGATATAATCAATAATTATGACCATGCTATGTTTCCTACCAAAATATGATTATCAGAAGATGGTTGTTTTTCTGGAGATGAAGGAATCTGAGGAAGGAAGTTATTGAATGTGGACATGTTTTTCTGTTTATATGTCTCTGGAATATCTATTGGCTGATCTTTCTGGAGACTGACATAATCTGATGTAACAGGTAGTAGATGCTAATATACTTTTTGATGAAGAGTAGTAGATGACATTATCTAATGAAAGACTACAAACATCTAAGGAAAAAGACTGAGCACAGGAAGCTATCAGGCATAAAATCACCTTTAAAGGCTATGTAGAGAGAAAGGAGCAAAAGACTAGAGTCAATGGTGCAAATGGCAAGGGAGTAGACATGATTGTTAATGGCTGAAGGGAAAAAGTTTCAAAGGAGAAGGAGTAGTTCAAAATGTAGGTGATAAGGTAAGCAGAATTAGAAATTTGAAGGATATTATGAAACCTTACCAGAGCTATTTTTCTAGAGTTATAAGAATTGAAGCCTGTATCTTAGACTTTTTCAGAAGTGGATTACAGCTCAGAGGGTACTTATTTGAATTTCTGGATTCTTATGTCTAGGAGCAAAGTATTGGATCATGGACATTGAAAGATAGAGACAATTCAGTAAGAAGTAGAATACTACAATACAGAGAAATAGACCAGGGAGTTGGCAAAGTTTAGGAGCTCAAAATCCATTGACTACAGGAGAGGTGAAACTTTGTGGAAATAGTACTCTTCTCCAACATTTGTAAGTTTTATGCTATTCTAGGACATGTGACTCATCTTACACAGATTGGTCTGATTGGGATGAAGAAGGAATGAAAGAAAAACAGACAGTGAAGAACCAACTGATGCAGATATAAAAATTATGGGACTGGGTAGGCCGCACTTGTTCTGGGGGAAGGAACCTACTAATCAACCTAGAATCTCAAATAATTTAGTATGTACAACACAGAGGGGAGAAGAAGCTACTCTTAGGAGGAGGTCTCTGCAGGGGGCAATGCCATGTCATCTCCATGGAGAGGGAGAAACCTTACTATATTTTACACACACTGGTCAATTGTTTGTAAACCTGCACACTTAGACCAGGGAAAGTCTTTGTTACTCCCCAAGCTTCATCTGGAGAAAGTTTTGGCATTCCCATGGGTCTGAGGCTTTGATGTCATTTGCATGGCAGTACCAGGGTCAACACTATGTATTAACTCAGGAGTCCATCTGCTCTCCACAGACATGCTATGTCTCTTCTCTGTAGCCCTGATTGGGAGAGTTTTCCAGTCTATAAACTGGTTTCTTTAAAGTTAGTGTAGATGAATTTTCACTTAATTCTTCCGTCTCAGGATGAGAAATGCCCTCGACCTCAGTGGCTACCCTGATGCCCAAGTGGTAGAAGGGATGGAATCTTCTAGGCTATTATAAGCCATCAATTTTGAAAGAATTAAGACTTGTTTTATATGTGTATGTATATTATATTTTATTGTACTATATTATACACCATCTAAATGCATACATAGATACATATTACATACACACACATATACACACACACATATATATGTATATATTTGTGTATATATATATATATATATTGCTGTGTACATACAGCAGCTGTACCATAAGTAGTAAAATCTGTAGCATAGATTGATTATTCTTGCAGATAGTGACTCAGTTATGATATAGATACAGTCCAAAAATTCAAGGTGTTTAGAGGAAGGAAAATTGACCATTTAAATGCAAATCTCAATTATATTAGGAACTCTTTGGTTATATACTTATTAATAAATAACCATATTAATGGATTCTAGTATCCTTCAATTAAATGTAGTTAGTGTTTTCATCATTAAAACCCTTTTTAAAATGCATTGCTACATTGCTTTTCTCAGAGAAGCTAAGTAGCTCTTGATTTGACTCAACAGAAATTAATGTAGAACATAAAAGGTTTTCTTTCTTTTTTAAAAACTGTAGGGATTTTTTTTTTGTAGCAGCCAGATGCCTGTATAAGAAAAGTACAGGCTTCCTACACCTCCCCCACATCCTGTTTCACTTTCCTTCCTTTGAAGTAGAACATGATTTCCACTTTTCTTCTGTCCTTAGAGTAGAATATAGAACATATCCAGAAGAAGGGGAGGAAAAAACCTCTCAAAAGTCACAACTGCCTTCAAAGAAAAGTGAAAGCATTTTTTAAAGGACTATTGTGTTGGGGACTTAAGGTGTGTGTTATAATAGATTCTGGATGTCAGCTCTACAATTCCTTTCTGAACAGAATAAAACCTCCATATTCGAGCACTTATGTGAGAACCCTTAAGAAGAGAGGAAATTGGCTAGCAGATATGCAGATGTGGGGCCTGTGTAACCTAACTGCAGAGGTCTGGGATGGATCTTAATCACAGAGGAAGTTTGTAAGCAATAAAAGAGGCCTCCATGGAGGCTCTTGACATCCCAAAGCTCATTTTATCCTAAGAATATAGGGCCCTGGGGCCTGTGTGTTCACAAGCAATAAAGCAGTCAAATTCTTCCCAAGTTGCTAGAAGAGCATACTAAAAATGATGCCTTCCTCAGCAATTCTTTTCAAATGGTTCAAGAAGAAAAACCATGGCATCTTTTCTAATACCCACATCCTATTTTCAAATCTGCCAAAAATAGGAGCTCTAATTCATAAGCCCGAGACAAGAGGAGAAAATGTACTCAAAGGACAGCTTGATTTTTTTTCTGCTAATCTTAACATTTTATAAAAATAAGTCTACTATGAAAGCCATGATCTTTATAGAAAGCCATCTAATTGGGATGCCCAAGCTTCTTTGTTTGTTCTGTTTATCTAAATTTCTTTTAAAATTAGAGTCTATCACCAAAATATCTCTACAAAGTTAGCACTTTAGGAGGAAAGAAATATTTTTGCCAGATCAAAGCTCTAAAAGGAAAGACTGGAGATTGGAAATAGTCTGGATATTTGGTAGTTGCTTGGCATTTCATTAGAACCATTGGAATATTTGCTAATAATATTAAGTATTTATAATAGGAACTCACAACTGAGACCTTAACTATCGTTTCTGCAGTACATAACACATGTAATGTCAGGGGATTGTTGCTATTTACTCATTACCTAGGCCAAGAAAAGGCTTTGAGCTTTGCTTCAGATTATTAGTCAAAGGCAACCTAGAAATTAGTGACTCTGAGGCTTCCCATTTATGTTGGGAAACAGAACAATGCAAAGAACAGAGAAAATGAAACTTGGGCTTCTGTAAGTTTGTGTGGATATTAAACATAGCACTCTTTTTAAATTAATTTATTTTTTACACTTCATATTCCATTC
>NC_045030.1:51038251-51043041 GCF_008632895.1 Mastomys coucha | reverse complement strand
TTTTTGGTCTTCCACAGTGCAGTCATGCTAGGTCCCTTTTTGTGAGCGCTCTATAGCCTCAGTAATACTGACAGGCCTTAAGACTGCCACTTGACCTGGATCCCACTTTGGGCCTGTCATTGAACCTTCTTTTCCTCAGGCTCCTCTCCATTTCCATCCCAGCAATTCTTTCAGAGAGGAACAATTATGGGTCACAATTGTGACTGTGGGATGGCAACATCATCCCTCACTTAATTCCCTGTCTTTCTGCTGGAGGTGAGCTCTATAAGTTCTCTCTCCCTACTGTCTAAGGTCCCTCCCTTTGATCCCTGAGAGTCACTTACCTCCCAGGTCTCTGGTGCATTCTAGAGGGTCTCTTCCAATCTCCTATTTTCTGAGGTTGAGTGTTTCCATTCTTTCTGCTGGCCCTCAGGGCTTCAGTCCTTTTCTCTCACCCAATACAAGATCAGGTTCCTCTCCCCCCCAACCGTCCATTTTCCCTCCCAGGTCCCTCCTTCCCTCCCCACTTGTCATTGCTTTCTTCTCTCTCCCAAGTGGGACTGAGGGCGTCCTCACTTGGACACTTCAGCTTGTTAAACTTTTGGAGTTCTGTGGACTGTATCTTGGGTATTCTGTACTTTTTTCTTTTTGGCTAATATCCACTTATTAGTGAGTACATACCATGAACTTCCTTTTGGGTCTGAGTTACCTCACTCAGGATGGTATTTTCTAGTTCCATCCATTTGCCTGCAAAATTCAGGATGTCCTCGTTTTTAATAGCTGAGTAGTATTCCATTGTGTAAATGAACCACATTTTCTGTATCCATTTTTCTGTCATGGGACATCTGGGTTGTTTCCAGCTTCTGGATATCACAAATAAAGCTGCTATGAAGATAGTGGAACACATGCCCCTGTGGAATGGTGGGGGATCTCTTGGGTATATTCCCAAGAGTGGTATAGCTGGGTATTCAGGTAAATCTATTTCCAGTTTTCTGAGGAACCTTCAGATTGATTTTCAGAGTGGTTTTACCATTTTGCAATCCCAACAGCAATGGAGGAGCGTTCCTCTCTCTCCACATCCTATCCAACATGTGTTGTCATCTGAGGTTTTGATCTTAGCCATCCTGATCTCATTTTGATTTGCATTTCTTTGATCACTAAGGACTTTGAATATTTCTTTAGGGGCTTGTTAGCCATTTGAGATTCTTCAGCTGTGAATTCTCAGTTTAGTTCTATATCCCCCCTTTTTTTTATTTTGATTTGTTGGATGTGGGGTTAGTGAAGATTTTTTTTTCCCAATCTGGAGGTTGCTGATTTGTCTTATTTGTTATGTCCTTTGCCTTACAGAACCTTTCCAGTTTCATGAGGTCCCATTTATCAATTCTTGGTCTTAGAGCATGAGCCAATAGAGTTCTGTTTAGGAAATTTCTCCCAAGCCAATGAGTTCTAGGCTCTTTCCCACTTTCTTTTCTATTAGATTCAGTGTGTCTAGTTTTATGTTGAGGTCCTTGATACACTTGGACTTGAGCTTTGTACAAGGTGACAAATATGGCTCTATTTTCATTCTTCTACATATAGACAAGTGATTGTAAGTGTGTGGATTTATTTATGGCTCTTCAATTCTATTTCATTGTCTGTCTCTGTACCAACACCATGCAGTTTTTATCACTATTGCTCTGTAGTAGAGCTTGAGGTCAGGGATTCCCCCATCTGTTCTTTTATTGTTATGAAATTTTTTCTCTATTCTGTTTTTTTTGTTGTTGTTTTTTTTGTTTTGTTTTTGTTTTTGTTTTTTGTTTTTTTGTTGTTTATTTTTGCCTTTCCAGATGAATTTGAGAATTGCTCTTTCTATATCTTTGAAGAATTGTGTTGCAATTTTGATGGGGATTGCACTGAATCTATAGATTGTCTTTGGTAGGCTGGCCATTTTTACTATGTTAATTCTGACAATCCATGAGCACGGGCAATCTCTCCATATTCTGAGATCTTCTTCAATTTCTTTCTTGAGAGGCTTGAAATTCTTTCATACAAGTCTTTCACTTTTTTGGTTAGAGTTATCCCAAGATATTTTTTATTTTTTTGTGGCTCTTGTGAAGGGAGTTGTTTTCCTAATTTCTTTCTCAGCCTGTTTATCCTTTGTATAAAGGGAGGCTACTTACTGATTTATTTGAGCTAATTTTATATCTGGCTACTTTGCTTAAGTTGTTTATCATCTGCAGAAGATCTCTGGTAGAGTTTTTGGGGTTGCTTATGTATACTATCTTATCATCTGCAAATAGTGATACCTTTTGTTCTTTACCAATTTGTATCTCCTTGATCTCTTTTTGTTGTCTTAATGTTCTAGGTCACACTTTGAGTACTATATTGAGTAGATATGGGGAGAGTGGGTATCTTTGTCTTGTCCTCTATTTCAGTGGGATTGCTTCACATCTTTGTTATGTGCCATTCTTCAGGAAGTCCTGAGCTTTGAGGTCCACTTCTCAACACTTTCTAAGATTCTCTTTTGTTGTCTAGTTGGGATGTTCCAAGTATGGATTTGTACCTCACTGAATCTCAATCCTCACTTACTCTCTTTGTGATAGCTTTGTATTCTGAAAATGGAGTTGAGCAGATGAATTCTAGGTCTCAGTACTAAGGGATTCTTTCAAAATTTTGTCAATGTACCCTTACTAAAAAGATATTCTAATAAGTAGATCGTTATTTCTTCTTTATCAGAGCATTCCCCCCCCCCCAGGATTGTATTCACTTTCTGCTATTCTTTCTTTCTAAAGTTTTATTCTGGAACAATATGTTCTCATATTAAAGACAGTATAACTTCAAAGCACCAGTGAAGTAAACATTGTCTTTCTTCCATCTTAATTCAAATTATGAATTATTCTTTGACCTATAGCATTAGAAGTGGTGGCAAGAGTTGATTATATATGTTACTTACCTCTTGCAATTTCTGCCACCTAAACTAGTTACCTTATCTTTTGCTCAAGTTGTGTGTTGTGTATTAGATAGAAAATGGCCACAACTCTATACTCTGAGGGCATTTGATACCATTGTTTTTCACTGCCTTTAAGTTCTTCTATAATCTCCATCATGGACTGATATGATAATGTCATATTATCTGAGGCAATTCTTAAGCTATGCCAGGTAATAGATAGACATTGTTTGTGTGAGTATAATCACTCCTTTTTCTACCATGGTTACCTTGCCTATCTTCGCAATTAGCAGACTCATATGGAAATTGTCCCTACAGTTAACAGCAAAAGCAATGATAGTTTTTTGTTTATTTGTTTTAAACCAGGGTATCTCCAACATATCTTGATACTTATTTTGTGTTCATGGCCTTTACCCTAATTGATCAGATAGCTCAGTGTTTATTACTTGCTTACAGTCAAATTACCTTACTTCTACTATTAAAACTGCCATTGACTGGCCATGAAGTTATTAGGGACTGAGCATCCAGGTTCCCATGCTTGGGTCTTTATAGCTCTGACCTGCTTCAGGAAACTCATATTCTCAGTTCTGGATGTGTAGTATGCATTTCCATAAGATTCCATCATTCCCCATGCCCACTTAACCTCCCACACATCACCTTGCCCCTTTCACATTGAATAGTTGACTGAATCATGTGCTTTCTTTCTGTCTGAGCAGACACCTATGCTTTACCTATTATTTCCTGGTGTCCAAAAGGAAGATATTGAATATGGAGGTTGATATCCTATTCAGTGGCTATAAACCTCTCAGTATGTATATGAATTCAGCACAGTGCTGACAATGCTCCTTGTAAAGTGAAAACAATGCCAAAGTCACTGAAAATTTCCTGGAGGGTGGAGGTTATATCTGGTAGTAGAGTACAGCAGGTCTTTCAGGTGGAAGCTAAATATTGTGAGTTGAGAGGAGCAGCCCAGCTTTGATAGGATGACATTAAGTATGGAGCACAACAATCTACCAAGCCCTGGATCATCAGGTTTTTGTTATCCTGTCTTGTAGAACTTGGAGTTGCTCAGGGAATTAAATTTATTTTAATGTATAGCACAGTAAACTTATATTTTAGGAATTGAATAATTGTGGTTTACGATAATATACACTTGAACAATGTGTTGTTTAGTGTTTGTGCTATTAGATTATGTATCAAGCTGAGTGTGGCAGCTCTTAATCTATTTTTTCTTTTCTTTTTTCTTTCCTTATGTTTTTGAGACTTCATATCCTCCATTCCTAGGATTTCTCACTAAGATCACCTCCATTGACTCCAGGAAGTTTACACTGTACTAGGATTCCACACCACCTTCCCCAACAAATGTCCCCTCCACAATTTCAGCCACTGGGTCTATGGATCATATCTTGATTTTCATTTCCTTTATGGCTAGTATTCTCTCACAAGTGAACACATACCATTTTTTTTTTATCTTTCTGGGACTGGGTTACTTCACTTTGGATGTTTTTTTCTAGTTCCATTCAATTGAGTGTAGATTTCATGATGATTTTTCTAACAGCTGGGTAGCTCTTATCTATAATCCTAGTATTTGGGAGAATGAAGAAAGATTTCCAGATGTTTAAGGCCAATCTAAGCTACACAGTTTCTGATCAGCCTAAGCTACAATGTAAGAAGTGGTCTCAAAAATCACCACAAAGCCAAAATCAAACAATCAAACAAACAAAAATCTTCTAAGAGATAAAGGATGATTAGAAAAAATACTCAGAATGGCTTAGTCAGTCATCAGACTAAGACAGGCCCTGGTCCTCTTGTTTTGAACCCATATGAAGACCAAGCTGCATATCTGCTACATATATGTGGTGTGTGTATGTGTGTGTGTGTGTGT
>NC_045030.1:51032840-51038241 GCF_008632895.1 Mastomys coucha | reverse complement strand
GTCTTCTTGTGGTGTCTTTGTTCCTTCTGGATCCTGCCATTCTGTCCCCTACATTTTCTCAAGACTCTCTGAGCTCCACCTGATGTTTGATATTTGGCAGTGGGTCTCTGCATCTGCTTTCATCTGCTGATGGACAAAGCCTCTTAGGAGACAGTTATGCTAGGCTCCTGTCTTCAAGCATAGCAGAACATCATTAGCAGTGACAGGGGTTAGCTCTTTCCCATGGGGTGGGTCTCAAGTTAGGCCAAGCACATTCATTGGTTGTCCATGTCATCAATCTCTGCTCCACCCTTACCCCTGCACTTCTTATAGGAAGGACACATTTTGGGTTGAAAGTTTGTGGGTCATTTGGTGTCTCCATCCCTCTCCTGGTAGTTCTGCCAGGCTCTGTAGTATAGCTGGAAATCGGGGATGTAATAATTCCAGAAGTTCTTTTGTTTTACAGGATTGTTTTAGCTCTCCTCATTTTTGTTTGTTTGTTTGCTTTTTAACACATGAATTTGAGAGTTGTTTTAAGGTCTGCAAATAATTATGCCAGATTTTGGTGGGGATTTCATTGAATCTGTAGAATTCCTTTGGTAAGATGACTCTTTTTAATATGTTAATCCTCCACGAGCATGGGAAGTCTTTCTATCTTCTCATATATTCCTCAATTTCTTTTTTTCAGAGACTTGAAGTTTTTGTCATACAGGTCTTTCACATTCTTGGTTAGAGTTACCCAATGATATTTTATATTATTTGTGGCTATTGTAAAGGTTGTTGTATTCGTAATGTATTTCTCAGTATGTTAATCATTTGTATAAAGGAGGGCTATGGATTTATTTAATTATCTATCTATCTATCTATCCATCTATTTTAATATTGTACATATAAATTTTATTAATTAGTTTCTAGTACATTGACTTCAGAGAATATAAGGTAATAGTATTTTCATGCTGTTATAAACATATTTTCATTATAAACATATTCTCCAAGAATGTCATGGACAAAGTCATGCAGAGTTTAATTAAAATACACAATTTTTTGTTAATAATACATGATTTAAAAAGTAATGAATGACAAAAATTTACTAGCACAATTCAACATATACTGTAGAAGAGTTGCATAAATAGCTGTATATATTAAATAATTCATTGTTCAGTAAAAGAACAGTATAATTTTTCTCTTAATATTCAATATAACACATCATTTAATATCAAATATACATATTCCCTGTATATTTAGATGCATTGTATATTTATATTTGTCCTTTTCCTTTTTTTCTCATTAAAATTTCTTTAATTTATTCAGGAAATAGTTATCACTTGAATAGCCTACTATATATCTTTTTTTAATTAGATATTTTCTTTATTTATATTTAAAATGTTATCCCCTTTCCTGGTTTCCCCCAGGGAAAAAAAAACAAACAAACCTATTCCCTCACCCCTGCCCCTGCTCACAAACATTCCTTCTCCTACTTCCTGGCCCTGCCATTCCCCTACACTGGGGCATAGAACCTTCATAGGACCAAGGGCCTCTCCTCCCATTGATGACCTACTAGGCCATCTATTGCTATCTATATGCTGCTGGAGCCATGAGTCCTACCATGTGTACTCTTTGGTTGGTGGTTTAGTCTCGGGAGCTCTGAGGGTACTAGTTAGTTCTTATTGTTGTTTCTTCTATGGGGCTGCAAACACTTTCAGTTCCTTGGGTTCTTTCTCTTACTCCTTCATTGGAGACCCTGTACTCAGTCCAATGGATGGTTGTTAGCCTCCATTTCTGTATTAGTCAGGTACTGGCAGAGCCTTTCAGGAGACAACTATATCAGGCTCCTGTCATCTAGCACTTGCTGGCATCCACAATAGTGTCTGGGTTTGGTGATTGTATATGGGAAGGATTCCCAGGTATGGCAGTCTCTGGATTGTCCTTCCTTCAGTCTCTGCTCCACACTTTGTCTCTGCAACTCCTTCCATGGGTATTTTGTTCCCCCTTCTAAGAAGGATCAAAGTATCCACATTTTGGTCTTCTTTCTTCTTGAGTTTCTTTTGGTTTATGGATTGATAAGAAAACTACCCTAACCTAAAGAAAGAGATGCCAATGAACATACAAGAAACCTACAGAACTTCAAATAGATTGGATCAGAAAAGAAATTCCACCCATCACATAATAATCAAAACACCAAATGCACAAAACAAAGAAAATATATTAAAAACAGTAAGGGGAAAAGGTAAAGTCACATATAAAGGCAGACCTATCAGAATTACACCACACTTATCACCAGAGACTATGAAAGCAAGAAGATCCTGGGCAGATGTCATACAGACCCAACAAGAACACAAATGCCAGCCGAGGTTACTGTACTCAGCAAAACTCTCAATTACCATAGAGGGAAAAATCAAGGTATTCTAGGACAAAACCAAATTTGCACAATATTTTTCCACAAATCCAGCCCTTCAAAGGATAATAAATAGAAAACTCTAACACAAGGAAGGAAACTACACCCTAGAAAAAGAAACAAAGTAATCTTTCAACAAAACTAAAAGAAGATAGCCACATGAACAGAATTCCAACTCTAACAACAAAAATAACAGGAAGTAAAAATCACTTTTCCTTAATATCTACTAATATCAATGGACTCAATTCCCCAATAAAAAGACAGAATAACAGACTGGTTACATAAACAGGACCCAACATTTTGCTGCCTACAGGTAACCTATCTCAGTGACAAAGACAGACACTACCTCAGAGTAAAAGGATGGAAAACAGTTTTCCAAGCAAATGGTCCCAAGAAACAAGCTGGAGTAGCCATTCTAATATCGAATAAAATCGACTTTCAACCTATAGTGATCAAAAAAAGAGGGACACTTCATACTTATTTATATTTTTATCCAGCCACTTGTCTGAAGTTGTTATCAGCTGTAGGAATTTTTTGGTAGAATTTTTGGTGTCAAGTATAGTATCATCTCATTTTTGATTAGCAATACTTTGACTTCTTTCCAATAATATACCCTTGATTTCTTTAAGTTGACTTATTGTTCTAGGTAGAAATTTAAGTATTATTTTTAATATTTAGGGAGAGAGTGAGCAGCCTTTCCTTGTCCCTGATTATAGTGGATTTGCTCCAAGTTTCTCTCTATTTAATTTAATGTTGCTTATTGGCTTGTTTTACATTGTTTTGTTATCTTTAGGTATGTACCTTGTATCACTGATCTCTTCAAAATTTTTATAAAAAGAAGTGGTGTTGGATTTTTCAAAGGCTTTTCCATCATCTACTGAGATGATCATGTGATCTTTTACTTTCAGTTAGTTTATATGGTGAATTATATTAATAGACTTTCATATATTCAACTTTCTCTGCATCCCAGTCATGAAACCTACTGGATCATGGCAAATGATGTTTTTGATGTGTTCTTGCATTCAGTTTGTAAGCATTTTATGGAGTATTTTTTGCATCAATGTACATAAGGGAAATTTGTCTGAAATTACGTTTATTTGTTGAATCTTTGTGTGGTTTATGTATCAGGGTGACTGCTGCCTCATAGAATGAATTTAGCAGTGTTCCTTCTGTTTCTATTTTGTGGAATAGTTTGAGGAGTATTGGTGTGAGCTCTGGTAGAATTCTGCACTAAAGCTGTCTGTCTCTGGGTTTTATTTGTTTGTTTACTGGGAGATTTTTAATGACTGCTTCTATTTCTTTCAGGGTTGGATGACAACTTAAATGATTTTCCTGATCTTGATTTAACTTTGGTAAGTGGTATATATCTAGAAAGTGATCCATTTCATTTAGATTTTCCAATTTTTGTGGAGTACAGGCTTTTGAAATAGGACCTAATGGTTCTTTGAATTTCCTCAGTGTCTGTTGTTTCATTCCTGATTTTATTAATTTGGGTATACTCTCTCTGTACATTTTAGTTTGTTTGGGTAAGGGTTTGTCTATCTTATTGATTTTCTCCAAGAATCAGCTCTTGGTTTCATTGACTCTTTCTATTGTTCTGCTTTTAATGTATTGATATCAGCTGTGAGTCTGATTATTTCTTGCCATCTACTCCTCTTGGGTGTGTTTGGTTCTCTTTTTTTTCCTAGAGCTTTCAAGTTTACTTTTATATCGCTAGTGTGAGAACTCCCCAATTTCTTTATGAAAGCACTTAGTGCTATGAACTTTTCTCTTAGTATTGTTTTCATTGTGTCTCACATGTTTGGCTATGGTGTGCTTTCATTTCCATTCAATTTTAGAAAGTCTTTAATTTATTTCTATATTTCCTGAAAAAGTAGAGAGTTGGTCAGTTTCCATGAATTTGTAGATTTTCTGTAGTTAGTTACTACTATTGTTGAAGCCCAGCTTTAATCCTGAGCTTCAATTCATTTTGGTATAACAGGATAGAAGGATTTATTTCAATTATCTTATATCTGTTGAGTCTTGCTTTGTGATCTACTATAGGGTTAATTTTGGAGAAAGTCCTGTGAGGTGCTTAGAAGAAGGTATATTCTTTTGTGTTTGGGTAGAATGTTCTGTAGGTATCTTTTAATTCAATTTGATCCATTACCTCTATTAGTTTCAGTATTTCTGTGTTTAGTTTCTCTTTTAATGACCAGTCCATTGGTGAGACCATGATGTTGAATTCTCCAACTACTAATGTGTGAGTTTCATTGTGTGATTTTTAAGCTTTATTAATGCTTCTTTTATGAATGTGATGTCCATGCATTTGAGGCATATATTATCATATCATATCATATCATAATTAAGAGGTCATCTTGGTCAGTTTTTCCTTTGATGAGTATGAAGTATCCTTTCCTATGTCTTTTAGTTTGGTTGAAAGTCTATTTGATTAGATATTAGAATGTCTACTTTATGTTGCTTCTTGGTTCTCACATTTTCTTTTATGTCAAGGTTTTCATTAAGGTCTTTGGGATAGAAACACATAATTAACTTCTAAAAGAGTCATTAGAAACCAGTATTCACAAGGAATGAAAGATTAAGTATTATATTTTATGAAGGAATATACATTAAATACATTGTACTAAATATTAAGGAAATGTAGTGTTGAAGTGCATACCATTTCATTACAGACAGATTCTTAGGAGCCAAGGCATTATGAATTACAGTATTTTTATGCTTTTCTCTTGGTAGCAAATAGGAAATGAGCCAAGAATGGCATATTTGGCAATAAAGAACACAAAATGTGGACTTTAAACACTGAGAAGAATCTTCATAAATAGAGTTCAGATATGAAACAAATACCTGTCTATTGCTTTTTGAGTCATTCCTAGTCTTCATGATAACTCACTATACTTCATGTGAAATTTATTTATAGATTAGATTTCTTATTTAGGAAGTGGTTCCATAAAAGTATTTTCACAGAAATATTTAGTGAAGAGATGGCCATCATTGAAGAATTACGATTTTACACTATGTGCTGATACC
>NC_045030.1:51030660-51032626 GCF_008632895.1 Mastomys coucha | reverse complement strand
AAGTTATAGTTCATTATTTTGATATATTATTTGGAGCTCTGTAATACAGAAAAGCTAGAAAAATTACATAGGCTTAAGTAACACTGACTTAGACCGGTGGTTTTCAACCTGTAGGGTGAAACTCCTTTGGCAAATCTTTATGTCCAAAAATATTTACATTATACTCCATTACAGTAGCAAACTACAGTTATGAAGTTGAAACAAAAATAATTTTATCATTGGGGAGTCAACACAGCATGAGGAAGTGTAACAAAGCATGGCAACATTAAGAAGGTTGAGAAATACCGGGTTAGACAAGAATTTTAATTCATTTATTGTATTCAAAATACTTTACTAAAATATTGAATCATTATTGGTAAAGAAAATAAAAAAGATCCATAGTAGATCTTGATTAGAGTAGCTGGATTAAAGAAGTAAATATATACATGTTATTATAAATTTGGATACATGTTAAGAAAAACATGAGACATCATTATAAGACTATGATGAAATGAGTCTCACTTTATGTAGTAAAAGAAGATACTTCTTATAAGGTTGATAACGTAAAACATGAAAAATCAGAAGAGTAGAAATCCTGGCAGAACAAATGGTACCTAAGAAACACTGAAATGGTTCCTTGTAAGCACAGAAGGAAAAAGAAACCTTTAAATGCAGAGGAGAATGATATAAAATTAGTTTGGAAGGTTGGCAGAAACTAGGTCATGCAGAGCTTTGAAGGGGTTTGAATTTCATCCTAAAAGCAATGAGAAGCCACTGGGGAGTTTTGCCTAGGAGAAGATATAATCTGATATACACTGTTAGAAGACTACACTGTGAAAAAAAATGTAGATCGAGAGTAGTGGTCAAAAGACCAAAAAGGGGGAGGGATACTGCATAGGACTAAATGGGAGACTTTTAAACTAAGGTTACATCAATGATTTGGAGAGAAATAAATCAGTTTGACATGTATCTTAGAAGTTACATTGGCAGGAATTGCTGATGTTCCTAATTTATCCATTTATTCTTTTAACAAATATTTTAATGCCTTCTTGGTGTTGAACTTTGTTGTGCTGCTGATAGAGTAGTGAACAATGTATAATCTTTAGCAATAGGAGGGCAGAATCTCATTGGAAGATATATACAATTGAGTCAATTGTGAACTTTCCCATGAGAAAAAAGTTTTAAGAAAAACATAACATAGGATGAGATGTGGAGGGGATATTGGGATGTATTTATGTTTTCTGTTTTATAAAGAATACATAACATAAAACACTAATAAAGTCATGTTTGTAAAAGTAGTTGAACAGAAGATAAGAGTTATATATGCTCAAGGGAACTATTCTAGGTAAATAACATATAGAAAGGCAGAAATGTGTTTGATAATTTGATCAACAGTATGGAAGCTAGTGTGTCTAGCATTGTATGGGTGAAGAGGAAGATAAAGTAATATATGGTTATTCTGTAAGGATCGGGGAGCTCAAATTGGAGTCTCATAAGAGGCCTGGGATGTATGATAAGACAGAAAGACATTGGAAGGTTGTGAATAGAGTTACGTCACCTGGATTATAGTAAACAGGAACAATCAGGATGATGTGTTCATTACAGAATACCCAGATGCCAGAGAATAAGTATAGAGCCAATTTGGAAGAATAGTTAAGCAGTTTATACTTATAGGTGAAATAAAGATAATTCTGTAATCTGATTGAGTTGAGAAAAAATACTGGCATGAGGGAATATTTTGAGAAAGTTTTTGTGTGTATTGGGGGATGGGTTTTTAGATGAATGAGATTAGAAGGAAAAATTCAGAATCTGATTCAAGCCATAGATAGTGAAGTAATTTTCTCAGGTATGAATATTTTACAAGGGCATAGCTGACTCCCCTCCTCCATTTCTTCCCTCCCTACTTTGGTCCTTCCCTCCATCCCCACCTCCTTCACTCTGTCCATCTCTCCCTTTTTTCTTTTTCTTTTTTTTATTAGATATTTTC
>NC_045030.1:51020611-51030650 GCF_008632895.1 Mastomys coucha | reverse complement strand
TTGTGGGTTGTTCTTCCTGTATTCTGAACTAATTCTTAGGGAAATGGATGGATTTGGAAAATATCATCTTGAGTGAGGTAACCCAATCATAAAAGAACACACATGGTATTGGGTTATTAACCCAGAAGTTCTCTCCCGTTTTTCTTCCTTCCTTTCTCTTCTCTTCTCTTCTCTTCTCTTCTCTTCTCTTCTCTTCTCTCCTCTCCTCCTCTCTTCTCTCCTCTCCTCTTCTCTTCTTTTCCTTTCTTTCAATACAGAGTTTGTCCACGTTGGCCTGGAACTCAATATGTAGCTCAATGGCCTAGAACTTAAGGTAGTCCTTATTCATCAGTAGATGATTACAGGTACATAATACCACACTTGGCTTTTATGTGAGTGCTAGCAATGAACTCAAGTTTCATGCTTGTGGAGCCATCTCCAAAGCTATAAGATTTATTTTTAGACAAAATCTACTTTTTATAATTCTTCTTGCTATGATATAATAAAGAACATTTGTTTATGACAAGAAAAACTCATTTCCAGGATAAATTCTTTTATACATATCTGTGGTGGTTTGAATATGCTTGAGCCTTGGGAAGAGCTACTGAAGGTTTTGTGCCCCAGTGTAGGGGAATACCAGGGCCAGTAAGTGGTAGAGGGTGGGGTGGTGAGTAGGGGGAGAGGGGAGGGAACAGGGGTTTGTTCTTGTTCGTGTTTTTTGGGTTTTCTTTTTTTGGAGGGGAAACTGGGAAAGGAGAAATCATATGACATGTAACTAAAGAAAATATCTAATAAAAAAAAGATGTGTAGCATTGTTGGAGTAGGTGTGGCCTTGTTGGAGGAAGTATATCACTGTGTGGGCAAGCTTTGAGGCTCTATTTTCAAGCTCTTTCCAGTGTAGAAAGATAGCCTTCTCCTGGTTGCACACATCAGTCTCCTTCTGGCTCCCTGTGGATCAAGATGTCAAATTCTGAGCTCCTTCTCTAGCACCATGCTTGCCTGCACAATAATGGAATGAATCTTTGAAACTGTAAGCCAGGCACAATTAAATGTTTGCCTTCATAAGAGTTGCCTTGGACTCATGGCCCCTCGTTGAGGGATGGGGCCACCCACCCATCTCCAAAATTTTAACCAAGAATTGTTCCTGTCTAAAGGAATACAGGGACAAAGTGTGGAGCAAAAACTGGTGGAAAGGCCATCCAGAGACTTCCTGACTTGGGGATGCATCCCACATGCAGACACCAAACCTAGACACTATTGCAGATGCTAAGAAATTTTTTGCTGACTGGAGCCTAATATAGCTTTCTCCTAAGAAGTTCTGCCAGATTCTGACACGTACAGAGGTGGATGCTCTCAGTCAACCATTGTACTGAGCACAGGGACCCCAATGGAAGAGTTAGAGGAACGACTGAAGGAGCTGAAGGGCCCTTATCTGGCATCAATGGGAGGGGAAGCCCTTGGTCCTATGAAGGCTTTATGTCCCAATGTAGAGGAATGCTAGGGTGGTGGTTCAGGAGTGAGTGACTGGGTAGGGGAACACCCTCATAGGAGCAGGGTAAGGGGTGGAAGGGATAGGGGGTTTTCAGATGGGAAACTGTGAAAAGAGATAACATTTGAAATGTAAGTAAATAAAATATCCAATAAAAAAGAATATTCTTGATTAAAAAAAAAAAAGAGTTGCCTTCGTCATCGCATACCTTCCCAGCAATGGAAACCTTAACTAAGACACTACCTTCTCAAAAGTCTACATTGCTTCTCTGGGCATCAGGATTCCAGTTTGTGGACTGGCTTTGTTAAGGATTACTCTTCAATTCAAAGTGGACTTTGTTCCTCTGCCTACTCTGTAAGAAGGAGGAAGATTATTCTGAGCATTAGTAAATATCCGTTGACCTGAATTAAAGAAGGGGTATAAAATTTCAGAAACCATATATATATACATATATACATATATATGTATATATAATTTTGCAACATATGATTTAGGAGATGATTATTCTCATTTCAGGAAATTTTTTGCTCTACCAGTAGATTGACTGTAATTTTGCTTTAAATAGCAATCTCTCTAGTGCATTCAAGCATTTGTTTATGATCATTAACTACTTGACAGGCTGGAGTTGAAGGGAGAGCTATTCAAAGTTAAAGCATCAGGAAACTCTTTCCATTAAATTCTCTTTCTGTGGCTATGAAGCCTGAGCCTTATAAAGACTACTTATTTCCAAATAGTGAATTTTAAACTACCAAACTGGGTTAGAGCCCATTGTTAATATTGGTTATATAATAACAAATAAATTGATGGTCCTTTCAGTTGAGAGTTCATACATTTTCTTAGCCTTTATTTAAAAACTATATTAAATGTAGAATAACTTAATGAAGAGACATTACATACAGGGAATTTTCAGTGGTATGTGTATGTGCATATGTGGGGTGTTAAATAGTATGGTTTCAAAAGATTTATGGGTAGAAACAAGGGGTTTTGATATTAAGAAATGGGGATCAACAATATTATACTTGTTAATGGAAAGCTGAACAATAATATGATGTGGAAACTTCTAGTTTCTTTGGAAATTTAGTTATGTCAAATGATGTTTTGCTGAGTTATACAGGTGAATGGATGTCTTGCTAAAGGAAATACATGAAAGATTGTTTTCCTGAAGCAGACACAGGTGAAAGGATGTTTTGATATAGCAGACAGGTGCAAGGATGCTTGATGAAGGAGTATAAATATGACCCCACTGACAGTGGGAGATGAGCACTGAGCTTTGGTTTGGTTTGCTCCACCTCACTACTCTTCACCAAAGACTCACATGTACTGGTTCACCTTACATAGTGTTGTTGACCTCAACTTGTTGTAATGCTGCCATTGAGAGAAGCTCACCTAAGAACTGCTTGCTGCTTCTCTCGCTTTGCCTCAGGCTTGTTGGGGAGCTTTGTAATTTCTTCAGGACTGAAATATAGCTAGCTGCTGGTTCATGCCTAGTGTCTGCCTGCAGAAAGGACTGGACTGTAGTTGCCAGTTCATATTTAGTGTCTGCCTGCTTAGAGGAGTGATCTGTGGCTGCTATGCTATATTTGGTGTTTGCTACAGGACTGAACTGCTGACAAAGATCAAGTTCATACCCAAAGAACTATTACTGACCAGGTCCACTTCTCCCATTTGCTAATAACTTTTCTCTTCTACTATCTTTGCTGGGTGGTGGGCTAGAGGAGAAGTTAAACCCTTATTAAAAGTAGGTTGCAAAAAATTTATAAATTTATGCCTACATCAATACCTGCAAATTTTATACCATGTTAGAGGCAAAAAAAAAAAAAAAAAAAAAAAAAAAAAAAAAAAAAAAGATAGTAAGGCCTCAGTGTACTGGAGCACAAGTCAGGAGTTAGAAAATCCATTTAGTATGTTTGATAAGCTTATATATATTCTGTGAATTGAAAAGTGATAAGTGGTCAAAACTGGATTGATGCTATAGTGTTTAAATCATCACATTTAAGGTAGATTTGTCTGAAGAGAGAAAATGGAAGAAGAAAGAAGTGATTACTTCAGAGACATGCATAAATCTTTCATTTTATCATTTATAAAGATGACCATTTATCCACTGAGACACTTCAATGAGTTTATATAAAACAACTTAGTATGTGAATGTTTAATTTAATTTACATTGCCTGAGATAACATTTTCATCAATATACTCCTTTAGTTGTACATATTGCTGTACGCTCTTTTCTTCACTCTGGAATAAACCCACGCTTTTAACACTTAGAACTAAGCTCTGCCTACTTTGTGTTTTGCTTACTGACTGAACGACTTTTCTTATTCTTCTGTTTGACTTGATAGCATTGTCAGAACTTAAGTGACTGTTTAAGGTAGTTTCGTATAAAGGTTGAAAATAATGTGTACCTTAATCATTTATTTTTTTTCTCATTGCTGTGACAAAAGAAAAAAAAACGTCCCACAGAAGTAACTTATTTTAGCACAGTTTGATGGAATCATCACAATGGGGAAGGCATAGCAGTCAGAAACATGGTATGCTTATCATTTTGCCTTCCAGTAGAGAAGGAAAAGCACTTAACATGCCCCCCATCTCCTTTTCATCAGTCAATCATAATATAATGCTGCACAAAGTCAAAGTGAGCATTGTTTCTTTAGTTAAGCCTCTCTTTCCAAAGATACACCATGAATATACTAATACCCAGGGCTGCCTACCTTAGTTCCAAATCTAGCATAGCTGATAATAAGTAGTAATGGTTGCAATACTCATCTTGTGTAAGTTTGGTCAAGTTATAGTGAATGATCACAAATCTTATTTCTCCAAAGGCATTCCTGATTGATGTCATTTTAATCTTTATCATGTATTTCATTAAATTCTCAACTATTACATTATCTTAACCTGGCTTTTGGCAGATATTGGTTAGTTGTTGGTTTAAGCTTCAGCTCTATTAAACATGCCTCAACTTCAAAGATTTTGGTATTGCTGATTGGAATAATATTTATTTGTTTAGTTAATAAGAATTGTTTTGGGTTTAGGGGTGGATGATGGTGACAGAGAATATAATTCACAAAGGACTCAGAACTGTCACCTCTCCATTAACATTATTTTCTCAATACACAGGATACATTTTTATTAGTTATTTATAGTATTTATTCTCAAGATCACTTCATATTCCTAGGGGGAGGGTTGACTCAGTTCTCATTGCAGTCTATAGGAAGTAGATAGGAGGAACCTTCATGAACATTTTCCCTACTTTAAAGATTACTTCTTTTTTTATTAGTTTTCTTTATTTACAATATCTCCTTTCCCAGGTTCCCCTCTCCCCCGAAAAGAAATAAAATTAAAAAAAAAACAAAAAAAAAACGAAAACAACCTCCTGTTCCCTCCCCCTTCCCCTGCTCACCACTCCACCACCTTCTGCTTACTGGCCCTGGCAATCCCCTATACTGGGGCATAGAAACTTCACAGGACCAAGGGCCTCTCCTCCCATTGATGACTGGCTTGGCCATCCTCTGCTATGCACATGCTGCTGGAGCCATGAGTCCCACCATGTGACTACTTCTTAAAAGTCTTCTGCCACTTATCTTTACAACATTAAACACAGAATGGATGTATATGGCCACATTTTTCTGTATGTGGGTCTATGATAAGGTTCCTTTAACTTTTTTCTGCTTGTGGTGTCCCCTTTGCCATGCAAAATGTGCTCCTGGTTACTTAGGTATTGAGGGATAGGGAGCAAGGGAGACACTCCTTCATGGCTGGTTTGGATATATACTGAATGGACACTACACCCCATCACAAGTACACATGCTCAATTATGTTCACAGCATCTTTATTAATGGTACTTAGAAACTGGAAACAGCTTAGATAGCATCTTTATTAATGGTACTTAGAAACTGGAAACAGCTTAGATGTCTCTCAACTGAAGAACTGATAAGAAAACTGCTACACGTATACAATGGAATACTACCCAGCAGTTAAAAATGGGACATCATGAAAATTTTAGGCAAATGATTGAAACTAGAAAAAAAATCATCTGAGTAGTATAGAATCAGAAAAACAAGCACTGTATATATTCACTTACAAGTGGACATTATATGTTAAGTAAAAGATAATCATGCTGTAATCTACAGATCCAGAAAGGGTAGAGGGCTCTAGGAGGAAAATGCATAAATCTCCCTGGGAAGTGGAAATACTACAGATTTTGCAGGTGAACTGGGAGCAGGTGGGGATGGGAAAAGGAAGGATCAGTCCATGAAGGGAGGGACAGTGGGAGAGAAGGTACTAGAAGAGACTATTGGAGTTGGGAAGTGTTTAAGGACAATGTGGGATCTAGTGCTGTAGAACCTTCCTGGAATGCGTGAGTTGTGACTCTAAGGTGGCTTTTAGTAATGGAGGATATAGCTTTGAACTGGCTATCTTCTATAACCAGGCAAGGCTTCCAGTGTTAGGACTGGGACATGAACCCAGCCAGAAAACATGTCCTATCTATAAGATATGTTGGAACAATGGTGGTTCAGAACTTGTATGAGTGGCCAACCAATGGCTGGTCTAACTTGAGGTCTAAGCCACAAAGTGGGAGCTAATGATTGACACTGTGTAGATGGCCAGGATCTGGAAGGATTCATAATGATATTCTATATTTATAAACCAGTGCCTGACCTAATCCTCATCAGAATGCTTCCTCTGGCAGCGGATGGGAGCAAATGCAGAGACTCACAGCAAAACAAAGAGGGTGAGGAAGGATTGGAGGAGCCAGAGGGGTCAAGAACAATAGGAAAATATAGCCTACAAAATCTATTAATCAGGGCTCCTGATGGGCTCACAGAGACTGAAGTGGCAATCACAGAGCCCAAACAGGTCTGCACTAAGTCCTCTGCAATTATCTTGTGGTTGTGTAGCTTGGGGTTTTCTGATACTCCTAAAAGTACGAGTAGGGGATCTTTCTAATTCTTTTGCCTGATCATGGGACCCTTTTTCTCATACTGGGTTGTCTTTCCCTGCCGATATGAGGGTTTGTGTCTAGTCTTATTGCATTTTGTTATGTTGTGTTCAGTTAATATTTATGGGAGGCCTGTTCTTTTTTGGTGGGAAATAGATGAGCAGTGGACTTGGAAGAGGGGAG
This sequence comes from Mastomys coucha, assembly GCF_008632895.1. Classification (NCBI taxonomy): domain Eukaryota; kingdom Metazoa; phylum Chordata; class Mammalia; order Rodentia; family Muridae; genus Mastomys; species Mastomys coucha. The sequence goes on along the minus strand of NC_045030.1, from coordinate 51,024,063 downwards.
ATGAGAGTGCGACTAGGAAGACCAGAGGCAGGGGATGATATGGTAGGGATGTACAGTGGTGCAGAGGCCCACTGCTGAAATATGGTTTTCAGTGTGACTGGAATGTAGGAGGGAGTTAAAGAAAGCCTAGCATACTGAACTACTTTAGATCTTACCTGTATTTTAGATTTGTGTGTAGTTACCTCTAAAACTTCATCAGTTAACCAGCATTATCAACATGCATCTGTAGAACATCCTTGGCATTATTTAGTGAAGGAAAATTGATGATGGCTTGTTTGGTGGAGAATGGACATATTTTTAAAATCTGGTTTTCATAATTCAGGGTGAAAGCATGGAGGTTCATCTTTGATTGTCCTTTTCAATGTGCTAATCCTAGATGGACATAAGAGGAAATGTGAAGTAAGCTTGTCTACAATAAAGAAAGGAAGGCTGGTTTAAAAAGCCATGGTAGCCAGTCCAGTACATTCTACAGATGGCCTCATAGCACTCATTGTTAGTTATTCACCTTTACTTTCCCACTGAGAACCACAATAATCTCCCAGGCAGCAATCCAGGACTCTATGTAAAGACTCTTCTTGGCAAAATGTAGTATGCTCATCACTGCCACTAACCACCACCAAGTGAGTTTTTAGAGCTTTGACACACAATCTTTATAAATTAATCAGGATTCCCTGTGACCTGCCTGCCTCTTCACATCCAAGTTTGAGCCCTGCTGTGTCTGCTGGAGGCTGGGCTCTGTTACAAGAGTGGAGGGCAGTGAGAGGGGCTGCTGAGAGGGGACCATCTCCTTCCTCCTTGACAGGAGATACATGAATCTCTGTGTTCTCTAAATCAGACTTTGCTTTTCACACTTTTAAATTCAAGAAAGACTTACTTAATGTAAGTAAAAGCCCTCCTGACAATTCCCTCTGATGTCCAAATAAGGAAACTTTGGTGAGCACTTGTCCTTGGTCACTGTAGAAATTAGTTCTTTATTGTCTTTCTCCTGGGCTGGATAAGTGGACTAATGTTGCATAATTCTGTCTACATTAATAACTTAATGAATAAATAGTATATGAAATTACAAAAAGATTAAAAAGCAAAAATAAAATAAAAATGACTATTGAAATCAAACATCTTCTGGTTTAAACCCCCAGGAAATTTGTTTTTAGATAGGAAATCAGGAAGTTAAATCTTGCCAAATATTTGATTATGCAGGACATTTTACAGAGTTGATTGATATATTGATTTTACATTTGGCACTGTTAAAAACACAACTTCACATAAATACATAGTATAAAATGACAGGAGTATGTTTAGGGCCATTCCAGAAACTGTTGTAAAGTCTGTCTTAATCTCAAGCCAAAATTCATTCAATGATTGTTTATGAAATGTAAATCAACAACTCAAACTGCATTTATTAAAATCATACATTCTAACAAAATACAATAGATATATCTGCTAGTTTGATCTTTAACATGTGAAAACAAGACAGTAAGACAATACTGAAAGTTTTACTGGAGTAATGATTTAGTAGTTAAGAGTGTTTGGTATGCTGACTTTGGTTTTAATCACCCAACTTGGGTTGTGTAACTTCAGCTCCAAGGAATCTGAGACAATCTTCTGTATACTTAAACGTATTGTGAACAGACACACATGTGCATAAATAGTAAAATGAATCTTAAAGGAAAAGAAGTAGTTGTTTCCTATAACTAAATTATTTTGTTTGTTATGCACAGCAAAAACACTGCAATTTATGAGATAGGCTAGTTTCAAATCTACACCAAGGTATATTCTTTGGCACTGAGTAACATGATAGCATATGCAATACTCTGGATGTTTTGTGTATTGAACCAAAGGGATAATGAATTTGTACAATATAACATCCATGAGCACTGCAGAAACATTGCAAATTCATTATGTGTTTGATTTTGAATTAAGATTTGATCTTTGTATATAGAGAAACATTTTATTGTGAAACTTTCCTCAACCCCCATATTCAATTACTTGACCCATAAGGATTCTGTTAAACAGATAAGGGTATAAAGAATGTAGTATTAATTCTGAATCACCATATAACCAACTAAAATATGGGTACTAAAGGAATAAGGGGAAGCCTATTTTCAAGAATACTTAATAATTTATGTAATAGGACTAAAGGTAGCAAAAATGATAATGTATAGCAATGAAAAAGACTTGAATTTTTGGCTTATGTCTGACATTTGTATGGAAATTAGAGTTAGAACATAAAAAGTGAGGTTATTGTAGGGATGTTTATTCAACTAAGAAGATTGACTTTTCTAGCAGCTATATGTAAGCATAGTGATTCATTTTAGTTTCAAATCTCTACAAAAATCAGTAAATTGTACCTCAGATGCTTTCCTCCTCATTGAAAATTAAATACTATACTGGAGGCTGCATAGAAAGCTCTTTGACATTCATAATCAGAGGGTCATCTAAGAAAGGAGAATGGATGAGCAATAGGAGGAGGAGGATCACTTGATCAAGACAAGTTAAATCAGAGTAATGTAATAAAGTACTTGGAGAGAGACAGGAGCTGAGGAGAAATAAGTGTCACGAGTTACAGGTAGAGAAGGAGGTAGTAGTGGTTTTGCAGTGAGTTGCAAATAGTCAATGTTTAAGTATGTTGTATGAGTTGCATTATTTTAAGTTATATACCATTTATGTCCTGAACCATCTGGTTCCTACTCACATTCATTAATAAGTGTCGATGTGTTATGGTTATTTTTGTGTCTCCTTAGAATTTAATAATTCCTGTAAGAATCTCATGCTATCAAAGCTATAATTAATTGTACTTAATGAAGCTCCTGCTGTGATAAGCCGTTCTGATACTTTATATTTGAATGTGCCACTCACTTAAGCACCAGAGGGGCATAATCATTATGACTATAGATGTCCTGTGGTCCCTTGGGATTGCTTATCCAATTAGAGCTAGCCATCCTTACTGTACACTGATCTGTTGATGTTTTCTGGTTTCATTGGACATTAATATGCAGGTGTGAAGGGAGACAATTTGGGGTCTCTACAGTTAGGCATGATGTTTGTTGCAAAACTGCATGTGGCAGTCCTGGATATTATAAAGGGTAATGTATTCACAATTGATTGCTAACGAAAATAAGTGGTTCATCAGTTTACAGGAAAAAAAAACATTTTTAATTATTTTTCCTGAACAGAAAAAGCAAGATAAATTTGCCTGAAAGAAAAAGTAAATGGCAAATGTAATGAGATTTTTAAAATATGAATGAGGACAGTGCCTGAAGATAATGATTGCCAGCGTTCCTTTTCAATTGTAGAGTTGAGATACCATGACTAAAGCAAGGTATAGAGGAAGAGACTTATTGGGGCTTATGGTTTCAAAGAGTGAGTTCATGACCATTTTGGTGGGGAGCAGGAGAGCAGGCAGACAGGCCTGTTACCAGAGCAGTGGTCGATGAGAACTCACATCTGATTCA
>NC_045030.1:51014352-51020601 GCF_008632895.1 Mastomys coucha | reverse complement strand
GGACTTTTGGAAACTCAACACCCAGTTACTCATCCAACAAGGTCACATTTTCTAACCCTTTCCAAAAAGTTCCACAAACTATTCACAAGTACACAAATATATGTGCCTATAAGGGCCATTCTCATTTAAACTATCACAGTGACCCTTCCACTCTAAGAGTCTATGTGGAGCCAGCAGTTTACCAGAGAGTGTTACAGCTAAGTGAGACACTACAAGATCCACGGTTGGCTATTGACAGGTCCAGTCCTGTACAGTCCTGGTGGAAGATACAAGAGGTTCTGTGAATTCATGAATATCAATAATATACAAAGAAATCATATAACCTGATAGAACACAGAAAAATAAAATAATATAAATACAGAAAAAATGTAGGTCTATGTACTTCAGGGAAGAGGGACTGACTATCTGAAGTCAGTAGACATGAAGAAAAATGTGTTCCCAGTTATACTTATGGAAATCATTATCGGAACAAAAATGTGACGTTATATTCCATCTGATTGCTAAATAAGTGGGTACTGATGATATCAAGTGTTAAAGGAGTGATCTATGGGAATTCTCTTACACATTGTTGGTGGGCATCTAATTCAGATGGCAGCTCTGGTCACTGGTACACCACCAATGCCACACTTATGATGTAATTTCATATAGGGGCTTTGTGAAAAAAATTGACAATATATTAAAAAGTTGAATACTTATATTGCCTATTATATGTATTCCATATGATTTTTTTTAATTGTCTACTTGACTGGATTCAGAATTGGCTAGGAGACATACTTTTCTTTTCTTTTTTCTTTTTTGTTTGTTTTTTTGTTTTTTTGTTTCTTTCAAGACAGGGTTTCTCTGTGTAGCCTTGGCTGTCCCGGAACTCACTCTGTAGACCAGGCTGACCTCGAACTCAGAACTCAGAAATCCACCTGCCTCTGCCTCCCAAGTGCTGGGATTAAAGGTGTGCGCCACCACAGCCCAGCTGAGACATACTTTTAAATGTATTTTTCAGAGAAGTTTAAATGAGGAGGAAGACCCACCCTAAAATTGAGTGGAGTCATTTCATAGGCTGGAGACCCAGAATGAGTAGAAATCTGTCTCTTCTTCTAAAATCAGTAAAGAAAAACTATCATATTGAAATTGGACAAGACAGACCAATAGAAGGAAAAGCCCCAAGAGAAGGCATAAGAGTCAACAACTGTTCTTTCTCGTACCCAGGGGTTCCATGAAAATACTAAACTTGAAGTTATAATATACACACAAATGACCTGGTACAGGCCCATGCATGCTGCCTCAGTCTCTGTGTGCTTATAAAGAGCTTTTTTGCTCATGTCGATTTAGAGGGCCATATTTTCTTGATATTCTACATCTCCTATGGCTCTTTCATTTTTCCCACCTCCTCTTCCATGGGGTTCCCTGAGATTTGTGGGGAAGAACGTAATAGAGACAGTTCATTAGGGCTTAGTGTTCTCTCTGTGTCTCTCTCTGTGTGTCTCTGTTTCTGTCTCTTTCTGTCTGTCTGTCTGTCTGTCTGTCTGTCTGTCTGTCTTTGTCTTTCCCTGTTTCTTTATGCATAATGTCTGTCTGTGTTTCTCTATATATGTTCCCAGGGAGTGGATAGTAGGGTTGGGAGCTGAGGTTAAGTAGCCAGGTTGGGGGTGGTTAGGAGGGTAATACCTGTGGCTTTCACTGAAGGTGGGGCACAGGGAAGGGGGAAAGGGAGGCTGCAGCAAGTATTCTGTCGCAGAACTAAGAGTGAGACTAGAAGATTTGATTTGGAGGAGCAGACCTTTCTGTTTGATCCTCTTGATGTGTAAGAGCAATGCTGCTGCAGGTGCTCTGCAGCAGAGGTGGGGGATGGGACTTGGATGAATGGAGGGAGGGATGACAAACTGCAAACAGCCTACCTGCTTCTCATCCGGAAGTAGCCTGTCTCTGTGCATATTATTTTAATTTTGTGTCTTTCTCTACACTAAGGATCCCTGAGAACTGATACTTCGCACTGTTCACTTTTCTATTTTTGTTAAGCTCATTCCTATTTTCTCTTTGGCTCGGATGTTATATATTTTAGAAAAGAATATGTTTTGTGAATTCCTCTTTCCACACAATCACAAACAGACACACACACACACACACACACACACAGAGCACATCACACATGTACACAATTTCTTACAGTTTTGTGATTGGATGTTTATCTGTTTTTTTGCATTAAATTTGTGAGTGCTTTGAGGACATAGACATTATTAGAGACACATGTATGTTTGAAGGTATTTAATTGCAAACATCTTAATGTAAATTACAAGATTAGTAGATGTTCAATAGTGGTTATTTAATGAATGATAAAACAGATTAAGGAATGAATAAGCAAGTGAGCAATTCAGCTTCAGGGCTAAGATTGTTAGCTAGATAAATGAAGGGTGAGATTGGCCATGAGGAAACTCAACACTGCAGTGTAAATAGAAGCTGTATATATTTTGGGGTGAGATTTTGTTGATGTACTTCTGCTGGAAGCCTTCCTTTTTATGTGGACTTTTAATGTAGAGTTTGAAGATATATATCCTTATGCTAAATATATGCACACATCTCTATAGGGCACAAAAATTCATTAGCCACTTAGTCAATCAGTGTTTCTGCACTTGTATTTCAGAGGGGGCAACTCAGTATCAGATGATGCTGAAATCTTATGAAATGTTAAAACAAAAATTTGCACTATTTTGTTCTCTGCTGCATGAATTTTACTGTGTCCTAATTATAATTATTATTTTGTATTTTATAATCAATTTAAAGTTACAATTCCCTTTTTTTCTGCCCCTGACCTCATCATCTGAATAGCCAAGAGCTTTCAGTGTCCCACAGATGCTGTCTGTGGCTTCATGTTTTCCAAATCAAATTATCCTTTTCTCTTTCCTGGCTCAGTCATTATGGAATGATCTTTCTCGTCATTATCAGCATTAATGCTTTGCCATAATTATACACATAATTGGATCATTTGCTCACTTGCATAGATAATTGCATCAATTTGCTGCCAGCTTTGCCAGCTACTAAGTAATGTACTCAATCGCCATATGAGAGTATGAGTAAATAATTGGAGTTTATTTACTCTAGATGATGGATTGCTTCAAAGTTCACAGCTTAGGTGTAACTACAAGTTGGGAGTTGTTCATTAAATGGATACTACTCCTTTTTAATTTATGAATGAATTGTGTCCATAGCATCTTGAAACTCCTGGTATGTTTATAGTGGCCTTACTCACCCATTAGTCCCCAGAAGAGGTACTCATTACTTAGATAAAATGAAATGTTAATTAGACCAAGTGAAATCTTTGGATCTTAGTCATAAACTGTACCTCTATCTTGGCAGTTCCTGTTTCTGGTCCCCGATAGAGTCATGCCACAGCTATTACTAGAAGATGTTAGCAAATGAAGCAGAGGAATTAATTAGAGAGATCCCTCAAGCACAGATGGTGGGAAAGGCTGATGTGACATGATGACAAAAATTCTGGAAGCAGGTGGTTTGCCAAAACCTAAGTGAGTAAGGAGGTTGTCAGATCAGCAGAAACTGATAAATTGTGCTGGGGTTATTTCTTAGGTTAGAGGATGAGAATTTGGTCTGAGAAGAAAACAGGCCAATTCAGATGGAGAGAGAGCTCAGAGGCCAAGAGACTTCCTGCTCTTGCAAAAGATGAAAGTTTGGTTCCCAGCACCCACATAGCTCCTCACAACTGTCTGCAACTCGACTGTAATCTCAGGGACTCTAACATCCTCTTCTGGCCTTCAGGGGTTCCTGCACACACATGAAACATATGCACAGAGAAATAACACATCAGTTTTTAAAATAGAATTCAAATACTATGAGGAATTGCATTGAGAATTTTACAAGTCAAGGTCTTAGTTAGGAAATTCTCTACTAGGCTTATGATGGCTCCAGAAAACTATGTGGGTTTTCTTTTGCTAATTTTAACTGCAATGACTTCATGTTGGTTGTTTGATAACAGTTGTGGTGTGAATATTTGTACCATGAGAATGAGTAAATATTATGCATCACACTTTTATTTCTGGAGAGCTAGTTTGCAAACATACCATTGGTAATAAACATAAAGCATCAGCAGGTGACTTTATTGAATGTTTCCTAATATTAGACACTTGGAATACTTCTTTTAGGATCACATAAAGTCACTTTTGAGAAAGTGGGGAAACTGAGGCCAGACATGTTTCACAAGAGCTATACATGTGACAGATGATTGATATCTAGAATCCACAAGGAATTGGAAAACTTTAGAAGTTCAACAATGCAATCAATAAATGGATTGGTGAAATTGACAGTTCACAGAAGAGATACAAATGGTTGGAAAACACGAAAAAGAATCCAACATACTTAACCTTAAGAGAAATGTAAAGTAAAACTATGTTGAGGGGGTATCTATGTCTCTGTCTGAGTCAGCTGCTGGGTGAAGCCTCTCAGAGGACAATATACTCCTGTATGCAAGCATTACAGAGTATCATTGATAGTACCAGAGATTGATGCTTTGCTTGCCTATCGGCTTGGTCTCAAGTTGGGCTGGTTATTGGTTAGCCCTTCCCTTAGTCTTTGCACCATCTTCAGTGCCTGCATTTCTTGTAGACAAGATAAATTTGGGGTTGAAAGTTTTGTGAGTGAATTGGTGTCTATCTGAGGAGGATACAAGAAGTGCCTCTTCAGATTCTATATCTCCAATGTTGTGAATTACAGCTAAGGTCACCCCCTTGATTCTTGGGTACCTCAATCTTACTGAACCTGACCCAAGTTTTAGCTCAAGTAAACTAACAGGCCAGTAATTAGCACCAGTTTCCAGGCTACACCCCAACAAAACCTGCATCTAGCACCAGTTTTTAGGCTATTTTCCAACAAATCTGCATCCCTAGGTTAAAAGCCTGTCCCTGACACTTTACTTCCTAACAAACACCAATAAAGAGGAAAACAGAAGTTAAGTTTATGATTCAGTTCTCAGTACCAGCCAATTATGTTAAGGGTCATAATGGATGCCCAATCAGATATGTACCAAGCTAGATATCCCCTTCTTGCCTCTATAAATGCTTGCTTAAAACTAGGTTTAGGGCTTTACTTTCCTGTAGTGTCAGGGTTGGTGGGGAGCACAAGTTCGAGTTTGAATAAAAAGACCCTAATGTGATTGCATCAGAATCAGCTCCTTGGTGGTCTTTTGAGGTTCACAAACATTTCCTGGCACAACAATCCCAGGTCTTTTCTCATCCTGAAGATACCCCCACATCATTACCCTTACCAGTTGAAGATTTCCATTCATTTTCACGGCCATCTGGGCATATCTTCTGTCTTACTCCATACTTGTTTCTGAACACCCCCATTTCCCTCCCTATCCCTCTCCAAGTTCCCTCTCTCCATCTGCCTCTTATGACTATTTTATTCCCCCTTCTACATGAGATTCAAACATCCTCACTTGTGCCTTCCTTCTGTTTTAGCTTCTTTGGGGTATCTTGTATTTTATGGCTAATATCCACTTATAAGTGATCACATACCATACATGTCCTTTGGGGAATGGGTTACCTCACCATTCGGGATGATATTCTCAAGTTTCATCCATTTGCTTGCAATATTCACACTGTCTTTGTTTTTACAGATACCCACAGCCAAACAGTGGATAGAGCTTGGGAACTCTTGTAGAAGAATAGGAGGAAGGATTGCAAGCCCCAAAGAGGATATGAACTCTACAGGAAGACCAGTAATTTCAACTAACCTGGACCCATGGGACTCTCAGAGTCTGAACCACCAACCAAGGAACATGCACAGGCTGAACATAGGCCTCTCCACACAGATGTGGCAGATATGCAGCTTGATCTTCATGTGGGTCCCAAACAGCTGGAGTTGGGGCTATCCAAAAAGCTCTTTCCTGTGTGTGGGATAGGTTCTTTTGGCTGGAGTGTCTTATTTGGCTTCAATGGGAGAGGAAGTGCCTAACCTTACCAAGACTTGAAGTGCCAGGGTGAGGGAATACCCAGCAGGCCCCCACCAGCTCAAAGAAGAATGGCGCGGGAGATGCAGGAGGGTTGGGGAGGGATGACCAGAAGGAAGGCAGTGAGTGGGATGTAAAGGGAATAAATAGATAAAACTAAAAAACTATGCCAAGATTTCATTTTACCATATTCTAAGTGAAAATGACCAACCACAAATTATGTTGAAAATGTGGAGAAAACAGAATGAAGTAAACTAGTTCAGTCACTATGGAATTCAGTATGGACATTCTTTTTT
>NC_045030.1:51010419-51013790 GCF_008632895.1 Mastomys coucha | reverse complement strand
AGGAATGAAATGTCCACCTTTTGGTCTTCCTTCTTCTTGAGTTCCTTGTGGAATGTGGGTTGTTCTTAGTATGGACATTCTTGATCAAGCTAAAAATAGGTCTATCATATGATCTAGCTTTACTATTTGTACATACTTACTCAAAGGACTCCACATTCACATGTCACAGAGAAATGTGCATATCAGTGTTTACTGCAGCAGTATTTACAATAGCTATCTTATGGAAGCAATCTAGGTGTTTATCAGCTAAGTCACATATAAGGAAAATATGGTGTGTGTACACATAGGGATTTTTTTTGTCTGTATCTATAGAGAATAGTAACATTTTGCTACTTGCAGGAATGTAGCTTAAACTATAGATAATCATATCAAGTAAATTATACCAATTACAGAAGAAAAATATCTTATTTTATTCATTTATAATTCCTAAATTTTAATGATATATAAAGTAATTCATATTTATGTAATATGAAAATAGGTGTGGTATTTTGTAGAAGAATAAAAAAGAATAATTCAAAGGCAATGGGAGAGAACAGGGGAGCTAAAAGGATATGGGTGAGAATATGCTCAACATAAAATATTTATTTGTATGAAAGCTTAAAATAATCAATTAAAAACAGAAAACCATAGAAAGATGTTCAGCTACTAAAATGGAGCCAGCTGATCAGATAATGGACCAGAATTAAGGAGATTCAAGGACAAGATGCTTGAATACTAATATAGGCTTCTTTAATTTCTCTTAAGAACAAATTGTGTCCCAGGATTGAATTTGTGAGATGAGTAGAGAATTGACCAAGGACCAAGATTAGTCATTATACTCGACAGAATTCAAGGCAGAATTATATCTTCATGTCCTTACCTCTTTCTGTCTGAAACATTTCCAGACTTTCTCATGCTGTGCTAGGAGAGTAGGTATAGCCTCTTCCATAGTCTAAGATGTTGTTCTAAGTAATCCCACTGAAGAAATTTTCTCAGCTTCTTGTTCTTGATTTCATGCTACCTCAATGTATAAAACATATGCATTTAAAAAAATCAATGCCTAAGAACATATCCTATTACCATATACTTCACTATAATTTTTTATAGGCAGAAAGGACATTCAAGATGGAAATATTTGTTTTTTTTGCGATACATAGATTTTAGAAAAGTGATTTATTACAGTCCAGACACATTACTGGCAGTGATATTGAATTCAATTTGTCTCAAATTTCTTTCCCAATGAGGCAGAATAAATAATCAACCCAAATGAAAATATATTAAGCTACATAAGTCCAAATATTCAAACATCTAATAAGCTCCAACAAATTATTAGAAGCTGGAAATGAGTGTTTTGGTATGACATGTCTTTGAATTAAGTAAACTTTACTTAAAACAACTTGCTTTGAAGCCTAATAATGATTTTGTTTCACTTTACCATGACAATTCACAGTAAGTAAATTGTGGGAAGATTTAACAGAATAGTAATATCCTTTTTGTTACCTTTGACACACTGGGAAATCCAACCTTCTTATGAAGTCATTATTGCTCTGCAGTTGGTGCATAATTTCATATAGATCTGAGGAAAAATAACAAAAACACATTTTAAGCTGGTATAGTCTTTATGTATGTAATAGGGTTGTGTGTGTGTGTGTGTGTGTGTGTGTGTGTGTGTGTGTGTGTTGATTGATCTAGTATTTTGAATTCTGTAAAAGGCTTGGTGCTCTACAGAGTAATCAATTATGTGAATCCAAGATACATTGTGGAACTTCAGGACTAAGTGAATATAAGCCATATAGTATAAATTCTTGTAAACCCCTATTTAACTGTTTATGTTTTAGGGCAATGGCTTAAAACTTTTTAAACACGTATATCAAGATTTGAACTCATATGCTGACATATACATATATATATGTATATATATGCTTGCATGTGTTAGTAGAAGGGCAATTGTGATTTCATAATATGGACTGATGACTTCCTTTTTTGGTAGCTTATTGCTACATTATACCAACCTTACAAATTAGTTATTTTTAACAACAACCATTTATTATTGCTTATGATTCATTGAGTTTTTTATGGTCTTGTCCATTCATTCAACTCTATCCATCTGTTTATTATGTCTCTACTTTCTTTTGTGTCTTTTAGCTTGGATATGGTCATATGGTGATAACAGAAATTTAGCGGAAGAACAAGCATATATAAAAGCAAAGACCCTGCTTGTGTCACATTTTCTAGGATTAATTAGGGAGTAGAATTTACCTGCCCCAGCTCCAAATGAAGGGTAACATCTTTCAATGAAAAATTATGAGGGTTCACAGATGTGCTTTCTTGTCCGAACATAATATCAGTGAAAATTGGCTTCTATTACATCTTTGGTACATATGATACAGGCTACTGATGCCTTAAGATATAAAGGCTTGTTTATTTCTAAAAAGAATACTACTTATGTGGGTATTAAAAGCAGAACCATAATATTTAGTAGATTAAAAGATATTATCTCCCTGTATTAAATGTTGCATTATATGTTGTTTATTCATGCTCCCAGTCAAAATTTATTTATTTTTATCTACTGTGTACCACTTGAGGAGAAACAGTAGTAGAGTAGAATGTAACAGGAAAGGAATAGTAGATGGCATGAACTGAATGGGCACCTCAATAATTCATGCATAGAAACCCTTATCTTCATGATTTTGTTAGTAGAGTCTTTGAGAAATAGGAAGGTGACACCATTATGAATGGGATTAGCTCTGGAAAAAGAGATATTGAAGACACAATTTTGCTTTATGCTCATTGCTAATAGGACCCCAGCTAGAAATGAGAAGACTGCAAACCAGGAATAGCTGTCTCTAGACATTGGATTTTCTTGAACTTTTAAATTGGGGTTCCTAGCCTCCAGAATCATAAAAGACAAATATTTATTGCTATATCCATGGCAATTCATTCTAGTAAGAGGAAGTGAATAGCATAATAGGAATAGTGTAGAACTAGAAAGGCTGAAAGATTTGATGAAAGACAAGCCAGCCTGATATGGCTATCTCCTGAGAGGCTCTGACAGTACCTGACTAATACAGATGTAGAGGCTCACAGCCATATATTGGACTGAGTACAGGGTCCCCAATGAAGGAGTTAGAGAAAGGATCCAAGGATCTGAAGGGTTTGCAGCCCCTTAGGATGAAAAATTATATGAACTAACTAGTACCCTCAGAGCTCCCAAGGACTCAACTACCAACCAAAGACTATACATGGTGGGACTGATTATTCTGACATCATGTGTATAGTAAAGGATGGCCAAGTGGGTCCTCAATAGGAGGAGAGGCCCTTGGACCTGTGAAGGTTCTGTGCCCCAGTGTAGGGGAATACCAGGGCCAATAAGTGGGAGAGGGTGGGGTGGC
>NC_045030.1:51001499-51010069 GCF_008632895.1 Mastomys coucha | reverse complement strand
TCAGATAAGTGCAAAGCTGTGGAGTGGTGATGACATATACATCAACCTAGAGCATGAAACCTCAAAATGCTATTACAATGAACACAACATGTAGAATCGACTGCTTCTTTTTTCTTTCATCCTATTACTTGATGTCCCAAAATGTTTACCACAAACCAGACATGCACCCTGCTCTCTGACTCCTGCATATCAAGCCCATTTGGACCTCAGAGACCTTGTAATTTTTCACCTCCCTCCATGAATACCTTTCTTTAAAATATATGCATAGCCAGGTTTTTGTAGCTATTAGTTTCCAAAGCAGCCTTCCTTAACCCAATAAACCAATGCAACCCTTTTACATCTTACTTTGTAGTAGTCCATATTTTGTGGCCATTATGTTATTGTACTGATCAGTATCTAAATTGTTTCATTTATCTAGTTGTGGTTATTTTCTTATTTATTTCCCTAGAAACAAAATATAAGTTTCAGAAGCATAAGGAATATATTAGTCTTATTTACCATTGTATTCTTATCATTGCTAAGCCATTACTCAGTACATAGTAGGTTCTTAAATATTATGTTTGTAATAAAATATTGAATTGCATTTCAATTATATAGTACTCTACTTTGTAAGGCAATTCTTTCCTGAACACTATAAATGTTTAAGTGGAGAGCAACTAGAGATAAGTTGACTATTAAGGAGATCCTGTATTAAGGTAGGAATATTGTCATGTATTCTTTATTTTATTTTATTTTATTTTTTTATTTTTTGTCATGTATTCTTTATACTCTGAGATTTCATGATGCCTCAAATCTAGAGAGAATGAGATACTATAGTGTCGTCCACCTAATATTAAGATCTCTGAAATTCAAGAAAGATTTAATATTAGTCATTTCATTAAAAAAATTCTGCTCTGTCTGTTGGACATTTTAAGATTAGTACATCATCTTTTAAAATGTTTCTGGCTTTAGTTCAGTTTCAGAAGGATCAATCACAAGCACCATTTACAGAGCTACAGGATTCGGAGGAAAGCTGTACCAGGTATCATTCAATATGTCCCCTTTGTTTGTACTGAAGAAAAGTTTTCTCAGGAACATGTGGATGAGCTGAGTCTTGAAGAATAGAAGAGGTTTGGGACCATACCAGGTATTTTAGTGTGCAAAAGAAATTCAATAGTGATATAACCACAAATAATGTGAACATACGACCTTGTGTGAGAGGAGAATAACTCTCTAGAGCAGACAATGCACTTTTAAGAAAGCTTTGGAGATGAAATGTGACAAAGGTTAGCCCGAACCATATAGAAACGTGAAGTTTATGCTTTCTCTGAAGAGCCAAGGATGGTCGAATAAGGGGGAAATATGTCTATGAAAAAGTGAAAAATTCTGCCCAACAAGTTTGGATGATGCTCGAATTTAGCCATTTTATATTTCTCATAGAGGAAATAGAATTAGAGAAATTAGATTGTCTATGGGTACCCAGTATACAGTGTATTTAGAACTGAAGTATTCTAAATACTTGTTCAATATATTTTCTGTTATATTGTAGAATTGATAAGGTGAGCATCATACTTGACATTTTAGCCATTTCTAAGTATATTTAAATGGTCCAGTAAACCGTTAAGGTTAAGTTATTCCTAGTCGATGCTCAAGAGTCATTATTGAGAGGATATAGGAGTGGTAACACATGCCTGACAGACTAACAAAGAACAGTACCATAGAGCTCCATGATCCTCTGAAAGCAAGAAGACCCTTACTGCAGTGTCTGTTGTGCATGGCCCAGCTGGGGAGATGATTAAATTTACACATTCGATGGGAATGATCAAATACCTCTCACCACCTGCTCAGGGTTGGGTGCTTTTTTTTTTTAATTATTATTTCCAAATGCTGCACTGGCTAGAATCCTTCTGTTTTAATTGATGAATAATCTACTATTTGGCTGCCCAATGCACTCCACTTCCAAAGGCCATCCTGTTCCATCACTGTTTTGCATTTGACTGGGCCAGTTGGTGGTTTTAGAGCTACCATATTAATAGGGAAATCAAAACTGGAGACTGACCAACAAGAAAGCTGATCAAGTTTTAGTATTGCCATTCATATTTTCTTAAGGAAAGGAACATAGAACTGCTTTTGACAATGTCTGTGCTTTCTATAATTGCTTTGCTATCCTTTTTCAAAATAACTTTAAATCCACAAACACTATGGCCTAAAAAGTTTGGATCAGGCAGACTGAATTGTCAATCCTTGTTCTACCATCAAGTACTTACAAAATGTTAGAAAAGTAATTTTACTTCTTGTTTCTCACTTATAAAATGAAATACAGTGTTTACCCATTAGGATTCATTGAGGGGGATACTATGAGATATAATGCAGCACAATGTGAGGTCTCTACATTAACATCACCTTACCTTTATGAATTCAGAGGTTGATTAAACTGCAAGGGAAGTATTTTGTCTCATACACATTCTCATAATAGGAAGATTGGCCTTATCCTATTGTAGAGAAAGGACTGTAAGTAAAGTATGTGTTAGGAGGCTAAGTTTAGATAGATGAAGAGGATGGAGAGTGTGAGTCTGCTTCAAACTCTACTATTTGAAAAAAGACATGCTTGTATTTGGTACTGGGACACAGGGCAGGGCCTAGGTGGTCATCACCATAAGCTCATCATGTCTTGAAGATATATTTTAAAAGGAAGATGAGTACAGAGAGACACAACAGATGCTATTATGTTTAATGGTTTTAAAATTATATGGTAAGTCATATATTACAGAAGCATACAAGAGCACTGGACTGTGGTTTAGGAGACCTAAACAACTAGAGTTTCTTGTTATTCATTGGTTTTATAATTAAATACAACAATCACTCAACATCTCCATACTTTAATCCCTTAATTTGTACAGTCAATGAACTATGCCAAGAGTTGATAGAAAGAGTGTACAGGACATAGCTGACCTGTTTATAATGCCTGCAAAGAAGCAATGGTTATTATAAGCTCTTTGATGAACAAAATGAGAGGATGGAATGATGGCTTAGTCAGCAAAGTGTCTGTTGTCCCAGCATAAGAGTTTGGATTGGGGTCATGTCAGCAAGATACTTGAAGATCATTGTTCAGTTAGTTTTAAGATTTTTTACATCCCCTTCTTTTTTATTCCTCCTGAGACCAACTTTCTAGTTTTAGCCAAGTACCAGAATGCAAATGTTGGTATTATCTCCTTAGCTTATAAAACTACCATGTGGTTACATGAAGATGACAATAATGTATGTGTGCATGAAAAGGAATATTTGAATTAATCTGTTTTGATATGTATCTTATAAACAGTATTACTATACCTAATAAATTTGGAATAAAGTTTTAAATAAAGACTAAAGAAAATTCTTTTCATTGGATATTTTATCTATTTATATTTAAAACATTATCCCCTTTCCCAGTTTCCCCTCTGCAACCCAACTATCCCATTCCCCTTCCCCTGCTTCTATGGGGGCACTCCCCCACCCACCCACACAGGATCAAGGGCCTCCCCTCCCATTGATTCCAGATAAGACCATCCTCTGCTGCACATGCAGCTGGAGACATGGGTCCTGCCATAAAAGAAATACAGGGACAAAGAGTGGAACAGAGACTGAAGGAAAGGCTATCCAGAGACTTCCCCACCTAGGGATCCATCCCATATGCAGCCACCAAACATCAGACACTATAGTTGATGCCAAGAAGTGCTTGCTGAGAGGAGTCTGGTATAGCTGACCCCTGAGATGTTCTGCCAGAGCCTGATCAATACAGATGAGGATGCCTGCAGCCAACTCTTGGACTGAGCACAGTGGCCCCAATGGAGGAAGGACTGAAGGAGCTAATGGGATAGCATATATAACCAACAAATTTCATTTCTGTCTTAGTGTTGTACTTGCTGGCTTAATTGACAAGTTGATAGATATTTGAAAAATTATTATGGGACATCTTGTTAAAACACTGAGTAATCCTACAAGTAAAATCATATGGTCTTCACTAGATTTTAAGTATTTGAGAACAGAGGTAGTACCTTCTAAATTACTGTAGCCTACAGTGCATGCTTTTGTCTCTCTCTCCCTCCCTTCTATGTCTTACTCCCCTTCCTCTCTACTTCTTTCTTTCTTCTCCCATCTCACATAACACAGGCTAGACTTTTCAAAATCACTATGTAACTGAACATATCTTTGAACTGCTGATATTCCTGTCTTTAAGTGATGGCTGATATTGTAGTTGGGGACTATTACATGCAGCTTTCATTCATTTCTTAATATTGAAGTTTATGCAGCTTCAATGTAAAAGGTTTCCCCAATAGATGTTCCCACTTTACTCTTTATAGGGGAGGGATGGAACCTATAGAAACCAGAAGGGAGGCCAAGAGAATTTAATGAAACTCATTATTTTGTGTGATGAGTAGAAAATATAATAATACAAAGAAGAAACTAAAAGAAATATATATCTTATTTTTTCAAGCCCTGTCTACAGTTCAGTTTCTTCCTGGGACAGCTGCAGACTTCATTCCTAATGATATTCTGCTATACTCAGCCTGGGGCCTAGCCCAGTTGTCATCAGAGAGGCTTCACCCAAGAACTGGTAGAAACATGCAGAGACCCACAGTCAAACATTTGGCAGAGTTTTGGGAATCTTGCAAAGCAGGGCAGGAGGGATTGTATGAACCGTTGGAATCAAGGACACCACAAAAAACAAAACAAAACAAAACAAAACAAAACAAAAAGAAACTACCAAATTAACTGACATGGGCTAATAGGGGCTCACAGAAACTGAACTAACAACTAGGGAGAGCCTATTGGAACTGACCTAAGCCCCTACATGTAGGTTACAGTTGTGAAGCTTGGACTTCTTGTGGGACTCCTAACAGAGTGGATAGCAGCTGTTTCTGCCTTTTGCCTGTCTTTTGGACCCTTTTCCTCCTATTGGGTTACTTCATCTAGCCTTAAGATGAGGGGAGGTACCTATTCTTACTGCAACTTGATAAGCCATGGCTGGTTGATATCCATGGAAGACCTGCACCCTTCTTAAGAGAAACAGAGGATAGTATGGAGGAGAAGAGGTGGGGAAGAAGGAAAGGAGGAAAGGTGAACTGCCATCAGGATGTAAGAAAAAATAAAACTATATTTTAAAAAAATTTAGAAGTGTGTCTATTGCATAGTTATTTCCGTATAATGGCTAACTGTTGTCATTATTCTCCAATCATTACAAGGGACAATCATCAAGATGAAAAGTAAGAAATTATGAGGGACAATTAAGACAGTAGATCATGCTGTTATAGATTTTGAGTAGTATTTACATGCTAATTATCTCACTTTTATGAATGATGTAACGAGAACTCAAGAAAATCAAGTGGCTTAGCTCATAGTCATATAGCTTATATATACTTGGTGTATACATTTTCCTTTTATCAATATCATATACTAATTCTTAACTGTAGAACCTGCCCCATAAACTCATTTAAAAATGTTTGAATTCCAGACATGAAGAATAATTACATAAAATATTATGAAATTTACCATGTATATAATTTATTCAGATTTTCAAGTTGATCTTTTACTACATTATTGTTTTTGTTGTTGTGCATTCTCTCTATAGAAAAAAATCAATACTTTTTCCTGATGTATTTATTACAAATTGCATACATGGTATTTGTTTAATCCTAAAACTCCACTGTATTTTTTAAATTCAAAGGTCATTTAACATTACTACAGTATAATCATAAAAATTAATGATATTGCATATAATACTATTGAATTTATATTCATTATCCAAACATTTCCAGTGGTCATGCTAATGTGTTTTGTAGGAAGAACATTTCTTGCCTGGTTATTGAGAGCATAGGTTTAATACTTAATGGAAGATTCACCTCTAGTAGACTTTGAAGAATCACCAATGAACCATGTTTACAAGCTCCTCAATAAACTGATTCCATATGTTTTAATGACAGAGGTGAAATTCCTTTGAGACTGTTTTTTCTTTTTTTATTGTCACCATCAATCCAAAGTAGTAAGCAAGATGCAAGTAACATTTCCTCATAGACTAGAGGAAGCCATTAATACAAGTGACAGGTTCCTGGGCTTTAAGTGGATCTGTTCTGTGTGGTCCAAAACGTAAATGAATGGTTTTTTGTGTTTCAACTTTGGAGTGAAAATGAAGTCAGGTTTTGGCACGTTTAGCCTCCTGCTGAGAACAGACAAATAAAATTCATAAAATCAAGTCTTAGGTCAAAACTCTTCTATTTACTTAGCAAATGACAGATTGATAGGGCTAGGTCTTGGAAATTTTTCAGACACTTGTCTGAGGCTAATGGAGGTTGAGATATATGCGAAAAGGTTTCCTTTTATGCACTCCTTTGTTTTATCGTATCTGGCAGCACCTCAAATGAAGGGATTAAGATGTATTACTGTCTATTCAGCACTGTGGATGAAAAATACCTAGGTATCATTAGAATATGTTTGTAGAGGTCCATTTGTTATGTTAGCCACATAACACTAAAAACGTGTTCAGTTCTGTGTGGTCCAGGATGGCCTTAAAATACTGGTGATTTCCCTGTTGGGGTTATACACATGTGTGGCAGGAAACTTCACCTCTTTCACAGGGGAAAGACCTTGGAGGAGAGTTTTCAGAGTTCTAGTGACATGTTGAACTTAGCTTCACTGTTTCTTTTCTTCCTGTGGAGTTCTTGGGTTGTACATACATGTTTTACAACTACATTTTTGAACAGAAATAAAGGGGAAATATTGTGGTTCTAGAAAAGTTCTTTGTCCTACATGAAGATCTGAAGACTATATGTTCCAATAGCAATCTAAGCTTCTCTCTATACCTTACTACTTTGTAGCTCTTTAAAGACTTAGCAAATCCAAAAAAGACTTCGTTGTAACATATACACACATATACAGTTTGTGAATACTTACAAGTAACCACTGTGAAATAGGTAAAGAATTAAGAGATCTCTGTTTCTTATCTTCTTCTATGTACCCCTGCTTACATATAACCAATATTCTACTTTTAAGAGTCCTTAGTTGGAAAAAAGTTGTTTGTTGTGGTCTAAATTTTAGTGTTTCTGGTGCTGTGAGGGAACAAAATGACTAATGTAAGTTGCGGAGAAAAGGATTTATTTGACTTACCGTTCCATATCACAATCATTGAGGGATGCCAGGTCAGAAACTCAAACATGGCAGGAACCTGCAGGTTAGAGCTGATGCAGAGGTTATGGGTGGGTGCTACTTACTGGCTTGCTCCCCATGGCTTGTTTAGCATGCTTTCTTAGAGAACTCAGGGCACCATGCACAATGGGCTGAGACCTTTCCCATCAATCACTTACTTAAAAATCACTAGATAAGATAAAGCTGAATCAAGCCAGGTAGTAGTGGCGCACACCTTTGATCCCAGTACTTGAGAGGCAGAGGCAGGCAGATTTCTGAGTTTGAGGCCAGCTTGGTTTGCAGAGTGAGTTCTAGGACAGCCAGGGCTATACTGAGAAACCCTGTCTCCAAAAACCAAAGGAAAAAAATAGAAAAAACTGAATCTTATGGAGGCATTTACTCTCTGATGACTTTAACTTATGGGAAATTGATATAAAAACTAGTCATAATGTTTATTTGTTAAAATAAAAATAGCATCATAGTGTATATTTGTTTAAATGTCATAAAGTCCATAGTATTTATTGGTTTAAATGTCATAAGTACATAATTATATAGGATGTATATAGCATTATGTAATAATGTGTATGTGTGTGTGCATCTTTCTTTTGTCTGACTCTTTAATGAACATTATATCTTTGTAATTTAGTCTGTATTACATGGCAGTGTAGATTTTCTATTACTATATTACATTTCCTTCTGTAGATATTAGGCTTTATTCCAGTTTTTAGGTATTATGAGTAATGTTCCTAATATATAAGTACATTCATTACTATCAAATATACACCCATGATTAAGATTAAGATCATGCCTAGGTAGAAGTCATATCCAGTTTGCTAGCATGTGTTCTGGTCAGTACTTATTGAATTGTTATAATTATTTATAATAGTACATTTTATACCATAATTTTGATTTTATAAATAAAATAACACATTACCATTATAATAAAGAGATTCACTTTAAGATTCAAATTTAAGATCTGGTCAATTGTATTTGCAAAGTAATTGTATGTGCCCAACAACAATACATATGTTCTTCACTCATATTCTTCTTATCATCCTCTTTTCCTTTCCACCAATCTCTTCATTTTAACAGTTTACGATCTTATCTTCATGTGCCTGTTGTTTGTTTGTGGACCACTGTGTTTATTTAGTGTTGCTTGCCTGAACGGGGGAGAAAGGTCATTTACTTGTTCAAAGGTATTTTATCACTAGCTACCTTTGAGGAATATGATTACTTCTTCCCCAAAAGTATTAGATAACCATAGCCCCTAAGAACAGGTTGGTCTTTATGTGTCCATTCCTTCTCCATTATGGAATGGTGATTGGTTCAATATTGTGCAGGTACCCACTGTTGCTGTGAGTTCGTGGGTGCAATGGCCATGTTATCTCCAGAAGACGTCTTTTTTTTTTTTGATATTTTCTTTATTTACATGC
>NC_045030.1:50998809-51000745 GCF_008632895.1 Mastomys coucha | reverse complement strand
GTTTGGAATACAGGAAGAACAACCCACATTCCACAAGGAACTCAAGAAGAAGGAAGACCAAAAGATGGGCATTTCATTCCTTCTTAAAAGGGGGAACCAAATACCCACGGAAAGAATTGCAGAGACGTCTTTTAATAGCACTCCTTCACATGTCCCGGCCTTTACATTCTTTCCTAACCTTCTTTTATGTTATTCCCTGAAGAGGATATAAATATCTTCCTTGTGGCTGAATGTTCAAGTCACATATTAGCACTTGCACCATTTGGAAATTTCTGTATTTATCATCACCCATTTCAAGCAGAAGTTTCTCTTATCAAGGCTGAAAACAGTACTAATTGAAATATAATAAATACCATCAAATTTAGAAGATAGTATGAAAATATGTCCATATAGCACAACAATAATGGTAGGTTCCTAGGGCCTATGCCCTCCCCTTCATAGTTCCTTGATCAATTTTATATAATCAAGCATGAATTTTCTCTGTAGAGTAAGTCTACCATACAGTCAGAAATTATTTGGTAGTCCTATAACAGTCATGTGCTATTGGATTCATGGGCAGGTTGGAATCATACACAGATACATTTTATTGGTTATTGTACACTATATCTTTTTCTAACTTTTCATTTTTGAACATTTTAAATTCTAATGATTTATTTTCATTTTTATGCTTCTTATGTACTTTCTATATAGCAAATCATATTTTTTGAATTGTGGACTTGAAGCTTCATAGTTTTAATTGAAATATAGAATTCATTTTTACTTACTGCAGTTACTGATATATTTGTGTTTAAATTTATCATCTTATCTTATAGTTGTGTTTTTCTTCTCAAGTTTAGTTTAACTTGATTTTATTTTTGGTATTGTTATTTCTAATTTTGTTACATTTTCTTATCTTATTGGCACTTGGATTGGAATCATAATTCCATTATTAATTTATTAAAGTAAAAATTTATTGGCCATTTTAATATCCTTTAAAAATTGACAGATCTTAGAACAGATAACTGTATTTCCTTGTTCTTAGTTTATGTTATTACTTCCCCTTTTATTTTGTCTTATATAAGCAAAACAATCACATGTCTTTTTATGAGCATTAAAATCCCAAACTAATGTATTTAATTTATATCCTGATTACAACCCCTCTCCTTCTACTAGTCCCACCCTTACACAGCCTCCCCCAATTACTCCTTCCCCTTCTACTCAGAAAGGGGAAAGCCTCATATGAGGAACAACCTGACCCATCACATCAAGGTTCTGTAGGACTAATGGCATCCTCTGGCACTGAGGCCAGACAAAGGCAGACCAGCTAGAGGAAAGGGATCCAAAGGCAGGCAACAGAGTCAGAGTGAGGAGACTTCACATGATGAGCAAGCTACATATCTGCTACAAATATGTAGTGGACCTAGATTGAGACCTATCAGAATTACACCCAATTTCTCAGCAAAGACTCTGAAACCCAAACCAAAGGTTTATAGTCAGTACTTTTTCATATTCCCCCCTGTTGAGAATTTCCTTTGCTCTCTCTTACTTCCTGACTCTCTGAGCTATATTGGATTGTTATTCTTTTGTCCTAATTAATATTTTCCTTAGTCTTAGTCAACTTGTATTAGATTTCTTAATTTGGTCTACTAAAATAACTTTTTTTTTTAGATTTTTAAAGAGACTTTATTTTAAAGAGGTTGAATTTTCAATGTGTGTGAATTTATAAAGACTATGGGACTTTAAAAATATATTTATGTTTTTTATAGATATTTTCTTTATTTACATGTAAATTTCTCCTTTCCCAGGTTCCCTTCCAAAAAACAAACAAACAAACAAAACCAACAAAAACAAACCCCTGTTGCCTCCCCCTTCCCATGCCTGCCACCACACCCCTCCCACTTATTGGCCCTGGCATTCCCCTACACTGGGACACAGAACCTTCACAGGGCCGAGGTCC
>NC_045030.1:50994249-50998508 GCF_008632895.1 Mastomys coucha | reverse complement strand
GTATTAGTCAGGTACTGTCAGAGCCTCTCAGGAGATAGCTATATTTAGGATGGCTTGTCCTTCCTTCACTCTCTGCTCCATAGTTAATCTCTACACCTCCTTCAGTGGGTATTTGGTTCCCCCTTTTAAGAAGGAATGAAATGTACACCTTTTGGTCTTCCTTATTCTTGAGTTTCTTGTGGTTTGTGGGTTGTTTTTCCTGTATTCTAAAATAAATTTTATTTTATGTTCATTATTGTTATTTTTTATTGAGTTCTATGTTGGTGTTTTTCCCAACCCTTGACATTGCTTTCCATCATATTTTGGCTTCTAATTTTGTTGAAATTCTTTTATTGGCTAGGTATTTATCCTTTGATTATGTTTTCTCTTGCTTTATATCTTAAATGTTTTTTCTTTTTATATTTTTGCCTTTCTTTTTTTTATATTTTGGAATTCATATATGTACAGGTTGGTATCATCCATCAGTTTTGACAAGCTTTGTTTTTCTTTCCTAAAACACTTCTAACCCATGTTAACTTTCTTGAGAGATTTGGGTTATACATATATTACATTTTATTGATTTTTCCTCTACCTATATTACTTTCTTTTATTTACTTCCTATTATTTCTATTTGTCACATCTTGACTTTTCTTGTAGTACACCATTTTTCTAATTCCATAATTTATTTTCCCCTTTAAATATCATTTATTTCATAACCATATTTGGTTATTGAAATATTTACCTTTAGAATTTCAATTTACATCTCGTATTTTATTGCTAAGAAGATCCTTGATACCGTTTTAAGTTCAGCTTTTATCTAGATGAGAATACTATGTAAATTTATATGATAGATTTTTCTTTATTCTCCCAGACTATTGTTCTTGTGAATTTCTTGGTTACTTTTTTTTAATGGTTGTATGCTCTAATATCTCTTTCTGTGTCTGATTATTTTTGTTTACTGAACTTCTTTATGAAGTTTAGAACAGGATTTGGAGTTAAGGGGTAATTGTAAAGATGGGCCAGACATATCCTATATTTCATGCCTACTTCTCCTGTTAGTGATACCCTATACAATGTGATATATTTGTGGTAATTAATGAAGTAGATCCATATATTACTAGTAATAAGGTCAATACATTATGCTCATTTGTTTATTTTTTTAAACCAATGTCATTATTTAGTTCCAGAGCCCCATTCGGAATGATATTAACTTGCTATGCATATAGGTTTTGGGCTATAGAAGTTACTCATACCTTCCTTATTATTCATAACTTTCTCAGGTTAGAAGATTCAGGCAAGAAATGTGTTATAAACTCTTTCATCTGACATCTGTCCAAATTATGAAAATATATATGTATAATTACAATAAAACTGTCATAGTAACTTGAGGTAAGAAATTATTCCACAAATAGCTACTATATGAACAAAAGTGAGTCATAAAGGTATCAGACTAATTTGTTTGAGAAAGTCAGATTATGAATAAAGAATAATGATTTTCAATAGCCTTTTTGTGACTTTCTACCTTATTGAAGTCTTTGATAATGATACAAAATATTATAATATTGGGTCTTTATGGAATCCCATAAGATCCAAGTGAAAATGTTTGAAAATAAATATGTAAAAAATTAGAGCACTCAATGTCAGAACACAATTTGGAATGTATTTTAATAGGAAAGTTTTTGTGTCATTTATATAAATAAAGTGTCAGACTTGATTGTTTCTATAATTACAAGAATCATGTGGGAAGCAATGTTTGGTCAAATTGGGTCATAATAATACTTTCACTAAAACTGTAACTACTACTAAATGGAAAATATTCAGTACTTGTTTGAAACCTAGTATTCTACACATTGAATACAGAGATGCTAGAGATGTTAACAATCCTTTAAGAAAAAGGAAACAACAAGAACAATGAAAAAACATTGTCTCAAGCTTTTATTCTCTAGCTAATGCTTGAACTGTAATTATTTTCCCCTATATTATTTGGGAGGATGATTTTCAAAACACTCAGGTAACA
Organism: Mastomys coucha; assembly: GCF_008632895.1. Classification (NCBI taxonomy): domain Eukaryota; kingdom Metazoa; phylum Chordata; class Mammalia; order Rodentia; family Muridae; genus Mastomys; species Mastomys coucha. Next base: position 50,996,512 of record NC_045030.1, on the reverse strand, counting down.
GTAGGCTTTTTAAAACTACTGCCTCTTTTAAAGGAGTTAAGTGCTTGAGAATAAAGAAGGCCTTTGATAAAATTTCAAAATTGTTTATATTATAAAGGCATAAACAGCTCAAAATCATATGACTGTCAGAATCAAGGGTTTTCTGAGGTCACTGAGATAAATGGAGGCAAAATTTTATGAAAAGAACTGGGAAATCCCATAAAAATGAGAATAGGAGATTGAAAAGAAAATGAACAGTTAAGGCAAAGGAAAAAAAAGAGAAACTACAGAAATGAATGAAGGTGAATTGATAGTAGGTATTTCACACGTCAGAAAGAAGGCATAGAAATGGGGAGGTGATTATCGGCCAGCTTTTCAGAGAAGAAGTTTCTTATAAAAGAGGATAATGGCATATGAAATTGGCTAGAGGAATTGAAAAGGAAGAAAGTGGGGATATGGTGGCAGCAAAGCACAAAGTTAAAATGTAGGAAAACAAGAAATGACAAACTACCATTTTTCTGTGATGGGATCAACTAAGGTCCCTTAAGCATTTTACTGCTGGACTCAGCTCACTGAAACCCCCAGAAAGAATGCTGACCCCTCTATGACACAATCAGTGTCCCATGTTGCCTCTGATTCTTTTTTTATTATGTAGGTTGTGACTAAAAATGTATATCTTCTAAGAAGAGATCCCGATTTATCAAGAACAAACAGTAGGCATATGAGGATTCCTGTAAATGTATGGTTTACTTCTATGTTAAATTTACTGCAATAGGCATGTGTATAGACTATTAAAAATGCAGATCATAACCATTGAATATAGAAGAAAAGGCAGTGATGCTGTGTGGCACTCTATTATTTGGCAATTTTTGTTATACATTTTTGAACTGCTAGGATTTGGAGGTTTCTGAGGGACTCATGGATTATAGGCTTGCATTGTTAGAAATTACCCAGTAGTGCCGGTGGTTTTGAGTTAACTGCTTGGTGAAGATAGGTTTCATGTGTCATATTTCCTCAGGTGCCAATGTGTACTCATTGTCTGTGGAACACATTAATAAATACAATCACAAAAAAGATATTGTAGGTATTGAAGGGGTGTCTCTGGGAGGAGTTTGGGTACAAAAGGGAAACAAGAATGTGATTTAATTATATTTACTTAAAATGTTTTTAAATGTTAACAAATCCAGACAAATTGAAATCATGTAACTTTTCTCATCATAATGCAATAAAAGTTAAAAAAAAAAAAGAAAAAGAAAAAGCTATACAAAAAAAAATACAATCATACTAACCAACTTCATATGATAAAACTTTGTATTTGGCTAAACATTTTCTTATCCTCCATTTCATTTGATCCTTAGCATGAACTTTAGAAGTATGTTTAATAGAGACCATATTTTATTTATTTATAGATGATAGAGATGATAAAATGCAGGCTTAACAAGAAACAATGACAAAAGTAACTTCGTAGTGTCAAGGAGTGATTAGGCTACACTCTAGCTTTTTTGAAATTGGAACCTTGACACTCATACTTTCATTGCTGAAGTTCTTGTTACTCTGATTCTTCATTTGTTCTGTTTCTTTGCTGTTATTCTCTTTATGCTTTCCCAGTGCTAAGATAAAACCAGTCTCCCTAGAGCATGTGAATCTCCTGGGCAGCAAACTTGTTAAAGGTTGAAATTGAATTCATAGTTGTACAGGATGGATAAATGACATTGGTGTTTCTGTGCATTCATACTAGTCCTTCTGGGCTCCTAGCCTCTTCCTTTTCTCCTTGATTTTGCATAGAGTATGTATGTGTTAGACACAGAGAACAAAGACTAATTATTGTTAGTGATTTGATTATCTTCATGCCACACTCTGTGAGAATTAATATTAAATTATTAGCAACTAAGTATTTAATGCCCAGCAACAGACAAATACTAGATCAGACATTTTTATATAAATAATATTATGAATGTGATACTTTTGACTGTTGAGTACATTGGATTAAGATATAAGTTCCTGCCTATGTGTTTGTGAGAGTGTAAGTGCTGAGTGACTGCCTGCACTGAACAGAGGCAGAACAATTCCACAGCCTGGGTTCCTAGACTAAGAAAGCAGCTCTGCATTGTCATTTTCCTTTCCGTGTGTTCTTATCTGCTGAGGATGTTTTATCTGCCTTTTACAACTATACCTACCTAGCCATGATGGAGTGTATTTCTTGTACCACCAGTCATAGTAAACGTTATTTCTCTTCAGTTACTTCTTGTAAGCTATTTGGTTACAAATACAAAAAAAAAAAAAA
>NC_045030.1:50993963-50994239 GCF_008632895.1 Mastomys coucha | reverse complement strand
ATAATATAGTGTTGAAATCTTTGGGTAACTTTTTTGACATTTGGATCATAAGCATTTTTTATGTGGTCTTAGCATCAGGGAATTGGTTTTTAAGTAGTAGGGAAACCCCAGGTTTGACTTCAATTGTTTGTATGTGCTCTAGTTACTTATTGTCTGAAGCTATTACCATACTATGGACCAAGTCTGGGTAGATAAAGTTCTTAATCCACCGTAGGTGGAAATAGTCCATATAGTTGTCAAAGATGTGTAAGCGGATGCCTCCATTTTCTTTTTCTT
>NC_045030.1:50990663-50992529 GCF_008632895.1 Mastomys coucha | reverse complement strand
ATTTATGAAATTCTTAGGTAAATGGATGGATCTGGAGAATATCATCCTGAGTGAGGTAACCCAATCATTTTCTTTTTCAGTAAGTAGACTAGAGAGTAGGTTTGGGTGACACAACTTAAAAACACTAACATCACGGCAGAATTGGGACAATTTGTGTTTCTTTTTCATTTAAATTTTTTATTAGATACTTTATTTACATTTCAAATGTTATGCCCTTTCCTGGAATTTGTGTTTCATACACTTCGTGTGGTGGGAATTTAATGGCCAATGAAAGTGTTTGTGAGGAAGTGAGGCTCAATAAGAGGCAATGAAGTCACAAGTTTTTATGGGTAAATAGATTAAATGTCAAGAAAGTAGAACCATAAAAGCTGAAACATTCCGTAACATAGAGACCAGCATAATTATACTTTTGTTTGAACTTGTCATTTTCTTTTCTTTTTTTAAAAAGTACTTTTAGTATGAACATCCTTGTCATTTTCTATGGTAAAATGCTACAAGACATACTAACCAGATTGTGATAAATGAACCTCCAAAATAATGTGATTAAGAACAACACGAGTTTTTACAAAACAGGTTCAACCCTCTCTTACTCTTCTGCTTTTGTACTCTCTGGCCTTCTACCTTTTGTCATGGGATGATACATCAAAACAGGCACTAACTGGGAGCCCATCCTTTAATAACAGACGGCCCAAGTTCCAGAATAAGGGAAACTACATTGCTTTTTTTCTTTCCTCTTTGTAAACTGACTAAATCAGAAAATAGGTACTAGTGTAATGCACCTTCATTTTATTTATTTATTTATTTAATTTATTTATTTTTCATTGTCGGCTTGCCTTTTTGGTTCAATTACTGGGCACTACTATCTCCCACCTGGGAAACTTACTCTTATCATTTCTTTCAGTTCCATACCTCCCACCTGCCCTATCTTAGTTGGTCAATTGAATCTAGCCCCTGCTGAACATCTCTGACCCGCCTATAGGATCGGCCACACCCTCTCCCTCACAGCACTCATGGATACCTGGTTCTCCTCTAGCCAAAGCATGGTGGAACTCCCTCGGAACCTCCTTGTGTTTCCTTTTCCTCCCTGGACTCGGGAATTCCTTTTGTATCTTCTATCCAGCAATGGGCGCATGGCTTTCTTTACTGACAGATCAAGAATCAAATGGGGAACAGGAGCTTCACATCAAACCCCCCACTTCCACCTACAACCCTGAAATTCTTGAAGAACTTAGTCAGGGAAAATGAAAATTCATACTGTCCCCCATCCCCACCCCAGAAAAAATAATCAAACGAGGCACATTGAAGAACAGATGATAGGGAAAGCAGTGAGAAAGATGATGTCATGGGTTGAGAGGTGTTGGCTCACTAGGGTTCCCTCAGAAGTAATAATAAAACCAGGCCCACAAAGGACAAAATGACTGGCAAAGCTGTTAGAAAGATGGCATCATGGGTAGAGAGGCCCACTCACTAGCCCTACAATGAAAATGCCAAAAGAAACAGTACACAACAGTTGTTATCTGATCACTACACTTGTACCTGCACACATGGAGGCATACTAATAAGATTTAAGAAAGGCCCAAAGAAGTGGTGTCAGTTCCCATAAACTGAGTTGAACCATAAATGAATAATAAACCATAATAGTGCTTAATGAATAGCTAATAATACTTTTAAGGTTAGAGCATCTTCTGGTCTTAACTCCTTGTCTCTAGCTAGGCTGGCAGTCAGCACTCCTCATGTCTGTGAAGTATTCCAGCAGGGCCATGGCTGGCTCTTTAGTTGGTTGCTAGTGTCAGAACTCAGGTTCCACTTGCAGGGCAAGAAATCTTAGCCACTGACCCATCTCATTACTGCCCACTTGGAAGGTTC
>NC_045030.1:50959967-50990072 GCF_008632895.1 Mastomys coucha | reverse complement strand
TTGTGGGTGGTGCCATCCCTGGGCTGGAGGTCTTGGGCTGTATAAGAGAGCAGGCTGAGCAAGCCAGGGGAAGCAAGCCAGTAAAGAACAAACATCCCTCCATGGCCTCTGCATCAGCTCCTGCTTCCTGACCTGCTTGAGTTCCAGTCCTGACTTCCTCTGGTGATGAACAGCCAAAGTGGAAGTAAGCCAAATAAACCCTTTCCTCCCCTACTTGCTTCTTGGTCATGATGTTTGTGCAGGAATAGAAACCCTGACTAAGACAATCCTCATTCTCAGTCATGTACTACAGCTGAACCACTCCTAGGAATTAGCAAGAGATTGTCTCTACTTCCCCAAAAGATTAACATAGTGGGTGTTTTACCTAGGATAGACCAGACCTTAATCTGAGAGTGTGTGTGAGAGACAGTCTACAGCATTGAACATTCAGCAGCAAGCAGTCAGCATTCAGCATTTGGACTCACTTGTACTCGGACTAGAACCAGAACTTAGGTGGACTAGGGCTTAGATTCATGCAGTCCGTAGCCCCTCGGGCCCAGAGCACTTGGGCCCGGGGGGTGCAGCACCAGTCAAGATTCAAGAGATTGAGCATTCGAGATTTGAGCATTCAACATTGAAGATTTAGCACTGAGGACTCGAGATTCAAGCCTCTATTCTCCTGGCTGGTGCACCCTCAGCCTCTCGGGACTCTGGCCTGGACCATGCAGCCTGAACATACTTGGAGCCCAGGGGTGCTGCACCAGTTCATAAGAGATGGTTGCTGTTTTAGACCTAGTGTGTTTTAGGTGGTCTCAGATGTACCTTGACTACTGAGCTGCCAGATTTTTCATCTCTCTTTTGCAATGATTGTAAAAGTCATGTCATTTTTGAGAAATACACTCAGACCTTACACCACTCGTGTCTAGTCTGTTTGTCAAAACTGAATCCCGTGCATGCCTGGCCAGAACCCATCTTCCCACTGAACAAGGGACCCCGTAAGAAATCCCAGTCCGTGGCACTGTAGACCAGGCTGGCCTCGAACTCAGAAATCTGCCTGCCTCTGCCTGCCAAGTCTTGGGATTAAAGGCACGTGCCACCACTGCCCGGCAAAGGTTATTCTTTTTAAGGCAAGAAGAAATTCATACTAGCTGTGTTAAAAGATGTTCATGATGCTGGGTGGTTGTGGCACATGCCTTCAATTTCCCACACTTGGGAAACATAGGCAGGTGGATCTCTATGAGTTCAAGGCCAGCCTGTTCTACAGGGTAAGTTTCTGAAATGCTGGGGCTACACAGACAAACCCTATCCCCATTGACTCAAAGAAATATGAAGAAAGAAAGAAAGAAAGAAAGAAAGAAAGAAAGAAAGAAAGAAAGAAAGAAAGAAAGAAAGAAAGAAAGAAAGAAAGAGAAATGAAAAGAATAAGTTCAAGAGATGGGTTGTCAAGGTAGCTTATTGAGTAGAGAGCCACCCAAGTCCTACCCCTCCACCCACATTGTGGAAATACAGGACTGTCGCCTCGGCCTCAAACTTAGAGATCCTCTGGCTCCTAAGTGCTGATAAAGGGAACCACACCTGATCTTTACAGAAGATCACCATGTTTTTGCATTAGGAATTTATATGAATCTAAGTCCTGCACAGTGCTTGTAACAGGATGTCATAGACATGTGAATATATAAGGATATCCACAGATTCTTTGTAATCTTCAAATTAGTGGGAGATGTTTTACAACTGTACACATGTCCTTACAGACTGCTATGTTCCCATGCTGGCTGGAATTTTGTGTGGCTTCCTTGTATATGCCCCTTTAGGTGATCAGATCGTGGATAGGCCATTCCGCAGATTTTACATACAAAAGTTTTACCCCTAGTGTGCTTTCTTATGTGGTATGTGAGCTCATCTTAGTGAGCGAATTTCCATGTGCATCTGCCAAAGGTGTATTTGTAGGGCTTCTCCCCAGTGTGTTTGCGAATATGGCCTTTGAGGTGGGAAGATTTTGAAAAAGACTTTCTACAGTTTGAGTAAAGGCAGATGTAGGCCTTCCCTTTGTTTGGGGTCCTGGTCCTGAGGTCCTTCATCCTGTCTGGGAGATTTCCTGGTACCACAAGAAAGCTTGAAGAACATGCTTAGGGTTGTTCTGAGGCCAAGTGGAAGTTTGAATAGTATAAGAATCTGTCATCTTAGGACTTCTGGTTATTAACATGGGACATCATTCACCCTGTATTATAGGTCTGGTCACCCATGGGGGTTGTCATCTGCATGTCATAGAAGGTCTGGTCACCATTGGTGGTTGTTTTCTGGCCCCCATAGAGGGTCAGGTTACATCTGGGGATGTCATATGGTAACCGTAGAAGGTCTGATCACCACGGGGGGTTGCCTTCTAACTTCCAATGAGAGTCTGGACACCATTTCTCTGAGCTCAGTAAGATACATTACTGCTGGGAATCATTGTCTGACCCTCATAGAAGGTCTGCTTTCCATTATGGGTTGTCCTTTGACCCCCACAGAGACTTTGGTTACCATAAGAGGGTGTCATCTGGTTTCCATAGAAGGTTGGCTCATCACTGGGAGTGGTCTTCTGACTTCTATGGAGAGCCTGGTTCCCATTGAGGGGCATTTTATGATACCTATAGACAGTCTGGCCAACACTGGGAGTTGTCACCTGACTGCCATAGAAAGTTTGGTTACCATTAGGAGGTGTCATCAGAGTCCCATAGGTTAAGTAATCAGTTTGGATTGTCATTTGACGTCCATAGAAAGTCTGATTAGTATCAAAAGGCATTGTCTGACACCCCATAGAGAGACTGGTTAGGATCATGGGACATTGCCTGACCCACATAAAGAGTCTGGTTAGAATCATGGGGCATTGTCTGATCTCCATAGAGAGTCTGGTTAGATTCATGGGGCATTGTTTGACTCCCATAGAGAGTCTGGTTTCTATTGGGAGCTGTCATTTGTTTATTATAGTAGGTCTTATCACCACTGAGAATCTTCATCTTATCTCTGTAGACATTCTGTTCCCAGTAGGTTGTCATCTGATCTCTACAGATTGTCTGGTCACCACTTGCAGTTGTCACCTGACTTCTATTGAGATTCTGGTCACTATTGAAGGTTATCTTCTGATGCCCATGGTAAGTCTGATCAGCATTAGAAGTCACCCTCTGAACCCAATAGTCATGGTCACCTCCAGAAATGACTGGACAGTCTTCAAATGAGGGTAATCAGGACTGAAGTTCACCACAGGGCCCTCATTAAGAGTTGCTAGCTGATTATCATCAAGGGTGCTTATCTGGCTCTCTTCATTAGAGATTGTCACCTTGTCTCCTGAAGCTGCTGTGTTCTGGTATCCAGTAAGTAAGGGCTTGGAGCTATACTTGACATTGGTCAGCTGGGAGCTTGCTGTGGATATCATCTGATCAACAGGTGTAGCTTCCTGGTTTACAGGAATAGCCTTAGCTGGCTTTGCAAGAGTTTTATTAAGGGCTTTTGCAGGGTGTGTTGTTGGAACTAGTTAGGGGAGAGTAGAATTATTCAGAGGTCTTCACTGTGGAACTGCAGGAAAGCATGACTCTGGGCTGACATGCACTGGCTGTCCTTTACAGGGGCTCTGAGAGGCTCCAAGACCTGAAGCTAAGCTGGAGCTCATATACCTGGTTCTTCCATTGCAGGAAGACTTGGAGAAACTCAAGTGCCTCAGATGTTTGGAAGATGGAGATAAGTTTTTTGTGGAACTAGATTTTCAGTTGTAAGAAATAAAGCAGATCCAGAAAGTGGACTCCAATGGTAACCACTATCTGATGTGATCTCAGTAGACTGGGGAAACCCATTCTTGAACCTTCATTTTCAATACATCAAAAATCCAATTTGGTTTTAGAATTGGTCATATGAACTGAATGTTAGGAAAAGTTTAAATTGTCATGAAAAGAACATTAAGGAAAATTTCCTTGAAAAAGAATACTGTAGAAATTCCTGGAATGTCCTAGAGATTACTAAATGGTTATGACCAAAATGCTGTCAAAAAATGAATAATGAAGGCCCTGCTGATGAAGTCTCAGTAGGAAATGTGGTGAGATACTGGAAACTCATAAATGAGTTACAAAGAATTGTTGAAGCTGTGTCCATGCCTAGTGACTTGATCAAAGGCAGAGTGTAAGAATAATTAACACATGGATATATGATAAATACAATTTCTAAACCAAAATTAGAAGAAAATGATTGGTTATTTTTAAACATGTGTTATAAAGTTTAAGTGATAAGAAATTATTTCTATGTAGAGTTTAGAATTCTAAGGAGGGAATCATGGGAAGAGTTAGGAATTTAATAAGTTGCTTATGTAAATACTGAAAAAGGGGGTTTTCAGAGGGGAAACCAGAAATGGGATAACATTTGAAATGTAAATAAAGAAAATATTTAATTAAAAAATTCCCCAAACAATCTAATTAAATGAAGCAATATAAAAAGTAAATAAAAGTAATCACTATAGCTGAAGGAGTTGTTTTGTAGATGTATCATGGAGAAGTACAGAGGGTTAGGAAACTGAAGAGAGGTGTGTAGCAGTGGGGGATGGGGAACTGCTGGTAGCCACTAGAAAGTCCCAGATGCCAGGAAAGCAATAGACTCCCAGAATTGTATATCGATGGATCCCCAGGTGGGGCAGTCTCTGGATGGCTTTCCCTCAGTCTCTGCTCCACATTTTGTCTCCCTCCCTCTATATTTCTTCCCATGAGTATTTTGTTCCCCCTTCTAGGAATAACTGAAACATCCATTTGCCTAAGGATTTCATAAATTCATTGTTTTTAATAACTGAGTAGTAATCCATTGTGTAAATGTACCACATTTTCTGTATCCATTCTTCTGTTGAGGGACATCTGGGTTGTTTCCAGCTTCTGGCTATTATAAATAAGGCTGCTATGAACATGGTGGAGTATGTGTTCTTGTTATATGTTGGAGCATCTTCTGGGTATATGTCCAGGAGTGGTACAGCTAGGTCCTAACTTCTAAACCTGATAAACAACTTCAGCAAAGTTGCTGGATATAAAATTAACTCAAATAAACCGGTATCCTTCCTCTACTCAATGGATAAACAGGCTGAGAAAGAAATTAGGGAAACAACACCCTTCACAGTAGTCACAAATAATATAAAATATCTTGGTTTGCCACTAACCAAGTAAGTGAAAGATCTGTATGACAAGAAATTCAAGTCTCTAAAGAAAGAAGTTGAAGATCTGAGAAGTTGGAAAGATCTCCCATGCTCAGGATTGGCAGGATTAATATAGTAAAAATGGCCATCTTGTTGAAAGCAATCTACAGATTCAATGCAATCCCCATCAAAATTCCAATGCAATTGTTCATAGAGTTATAAAGAGCAATTTTAAAATACTTTTGGAACAACAAAAAATCCAGGATAGCAAAAACTATTCTCAACAATAAAAGAACTTCTAGTGGAATCACCATCCCTGACCTCAAGCTGTATTACAAAGCAATTGTAATAAAAACTGCATGATATTGGCATAGTGACAGGCAGGTAGATCAATGGAATAGAACTGAAGATCCAGAAATGAACCCACATACCTATGGTCACTTCATCTTTGACAAAGGAGCTAAAGCCATTCAGTGGAAAAAAGACAGCATTTTCAACAAATGGTGATGGTTCAACTGGTGTTTAGCATATAGAAGAATACAAATTGATCCATTCCTATCTCCTTGTACAAAGCTCAAGTCCATGTGGATTAAAGACCTCCACATAAAACCAGATACACTGAAGCTAATAGAAGAGAAAGTGTGCAAGAATCTCATACATATAGGCACAGGGGAAAATTTCCTGAAGAGAACACCAATGGCTTAGGCTCTAAGATCAAGAATTGACAAATGGGACCTCATAAAGTTCCAAAGCTTCTGTAAGGCAAAAGACACTGCCAATAGGACAAAACGGCAACCAACAAATTGGGAAAAGATCTTTACCATCCCTTTATCCTCTGGCTATATGGCTATTATCCAATATATACAAAGATCTAAAAAGTTAGTCTCCAGAGACCCAAATAACCATATTTAAAAATGGGTTGCAGCCAGGCAGTTGTGGCACATGCCTTTAATACCAGCACTTGGAAGGCAGAAGCAGACGTGTTTCTGAGTTCGAGGCCAGCCTGATCTACAGAGTGAGTTCCAGGACAGCCAGGGGTATACAGAAAAACCCTGTCTCGAAAAAACAAATAAGTAAATAAAATAAATAAATAAACAAACAAATAAATAAATAAATAAATGGGTTGCAGAGCTAAACAAATAATTTTCAACTGATGAACACAGAATGTCTGAGAAGCACCTAAAGAAATATTCAACATCCTTAGTCATCAGGGAAATGCAAATCAAAACAACTCTGAGATTTCACCTCACACCAGTCAGAATAGTTAGGATAAAAGACTCAGGTGACAGCAGATGCTGGTGAGGTTGTGGAGAAAGAGGAACATTACTTCATTGCTGGTGGGATTGCAAACTGGAACAACCACTCTGGAAATCAGTTTGACAGTTCCTCCAGAAGTTGGACATAGTACTAACTGAGGACCAAGCTGGCATAGCTTCTAACTCAGCTTTGAACATTCTTTCAGATCCTCAACATCTAAATCTCCTTTATGACAGTCTTTACTCTTTTGAGGATGGATTAGTTTTTTGAAACAAACAAAAGGAATTTAAAGTGCATATTATGATTAATTAAATATAGTTTCTATATTCCCATTGACAAATATCACATTTTCTTTCTATCATGTCTGTAATCTAGATTTGTTTATTTAAATGACACAGGGAACAGATGAAATAGCTCAGCAGTTAAAAATATTTGCTACTCTTATAGAATACCTGAATTTGTTTTCCAGCATCCTTTGAGAGCAGATGCTCATGATAACCTGTAACTCTAGGAAATATATCACCCTCTTCTGGTCACTGTGGGTACATGCACACACATGTACATACATATAGCCACAAACATATGGATAATTAAAAATTAAAAAATAAATAGATTTTTATAAAATAAAATAAATTAAATAAATAAAAATAGATTGTTTTTATATGAAAGTAAGAAGTTTATTTGTGAAGGTGATGGAGACCACCAGAGGAAGGGCAACAAAGAATAATGCAAAGTGACTATAATAAAATAACTGATAAATATGCATGGTAGTGTCATAATAAACACCTTGTATTTTAAACAATACCCATATAAGAATAAAAGAGATAACAGTTTTGGGTGGCTAAAAATGTGCTGTAATGTGTTCACTGAGCATATTTCTTTTTTTAAAGAAATGTTTTTGTATATGGGGGTGAACCAAGGTATTGGGAGCTTATAAGAATTTTTGTGTGCATACATGTGGGGGTCAGAACATCCAGGTATTTTCCCTCAAATGATGTTCACTTTTTCCAGTGTATGAACTTTCACCATAAGAATGGGCTGATTAGGGCAAGGACTGAAGGAGCTGAAGGGGTTTGCAACCTCATAGGAAGAGCAACAATGTCAACCAACTAGACTCCCAAAGTTCCCAGGGACTAAACCACCAACCAAAGAGTACACAGGGGGTACCCATGGCTCAAGTTGGTTATGTAGCAGAGGATTGTCTTATCTGGCATCACTAAGACAGGAGCTTGTTGGTCCTGTGGAGGCTCGATGCCCCAGTGTAAGGGAATGCTAGGGCGGCGGTGAGGCAGGCGTGGGTGGGTGGGTAGGGTAGCACCCTCATAGAAGCAGAGGGAGAGGGAATGGGATAGGGGACTTGTGGAGGGGAAACTGGGAAGGAGGATAACATTTGAAATGTAAATAAATAAAATACCCAACAACAACAAAAAAGAATTGGGTGTCACTTCTGTTTGTTAAAGTCAATCTTATCATACTTTGCTGAGCTTCCTTGCGAGCCCTTACGATGTACTTTATCTTTATATTCTTATTTGGCTTTATTGTGTCTTATTTCTTTCCCAGCAATAAGCATGCATTTTTAGTACATCTTTCTCTTAATGGAATTTCACTGAAATAATAGTCAGATTATGGATGTTCTGTAGTGTTTATTATAGTTGTTTTATATAGGGATGCTCAATCCTTATGTTTGTCAGTTTGTTCCAGGTAAATATTTATTTTGTAAAAGACATTAATAATTTGGCATTTTTCAACATCTGCTAAATATGTTTTCTTTTTTAAATTACTTCTGTTAAAGATCAGGTTAGTGTTCTCTAGCATACATGGAATGATGATGTCTGGTGATAAGTAATAACCAGGTAGGCATACTTATATATTAGCTTCTGTATTGGTAATCATTAATTACTAAAGTCACGAATTTTCATAGTTATTACCATTTTACACTTTATTTATCTTATATTCATATTTACAGAAATTAATATATTTAATACAATGAGTTTAAGGCAGAAAACATTTTCAAAAGATGCTAAAACATATCAATGAAAAGAATGAAAAAGTGAGGCATGCATCATAAGATGCTTTTTACTAGATAATTATCCTCATCTAATCACAATTTTTATTTTGTTATACTAAAAGTTTGTCTTCAAACCTAGATTGATAGTATAGGAGGAAAAGGAATATTAATTATAGCTATGACCACTTTTCTTTCATTTAGAATCAATATTTCACAAATAAATCATTATATGGGAGAGAATGAAATGGCAAAAGCATGTTTCTTATGTCATTTGGAAAATGAGCATCAAACTTATCAACATAAGCAATTTATTGTTTTAAACAAAAATTGCAAAAACTCAAAAAATCAGATCATTTTAATTTTGATGCTATAGTATTTAAGATTTTCAACCTTCTTTTGTATAAAACAAGAGTGCCCAACCTTTTGGCTTCTCTGGGGCGTATTGGATGGAAAAGGACTGTTTTGTGACACACATTAGATTTTTCTCAACAAAGAATGATGATGAGCATAAAAAGATCTGTGTAAGCAACAATGTCCTCAAATAATCTCAGTTATACAGCATCTTGTTCAGAGTCTTCTAAAATCAAGTTGGTTTCCAGTTTGCTATTGCTAGTAAACAAAACAAACATATCCAAGTAATAAAATATTTATGTTTCTGCATTTTCTGTTATAAAAGTTAAAGAAAAGAGGGCAACTTGAAAGCTAGTAGGATATTTGAGTAATGAATTCATCATTATCTGGTTAGACGGATGTTTTTTTTAATTCTCAGTAAGTTCTCAAAGTGCTCATCAGATACTTGGTTCTAATTTTATTCAGTGTGCTTCATTCTTCAAAATAATTGCTCACAAATGTAGGTGCTGTCAAAATGTGATGGCATGAATAAGGCCTGATTATGAGAGTATATTCATACTGAGCAAGTAAGGATGTATAAAAGTCTGGCAAAAAATGACATAATCAAATATTTCTTTAGGTTGAAAGTCAGATTGTGTATCTATGTGTTCTATTTGAAAATTAGCAAGTAACAAATTTATGGAGACTGAAAATAGAGCCACAAATATACACAGATAGAGAAACTTGTTTTGAAGTTCCCATATTAAATTGCAAAGCAAGGTTATGTGATTTTACAATTCACAAGACTGTGTTTGGTCAATGTGACAAAAACAAATTCTATAAAATTGATTGCCTTTATTTGAGCATGATTTTATTTTCATTCAGAAGATTGTTATAACTTAAGGCATCACATTAATATAAGGCATCACATTAATATAGTGGTTTTTCCCTTGAAAATGCATAATTAACTCAATTAAATGGCCTGTTAAATAGGCTAAAATTGTTGCCATTGAAATTGACACTTCATCTCCAAAACAAAATTTTGTTTTCCTACCATAAACAACTTGATAACTTGTCATAAATCATAAAATATTTTCAACATTTGGCCTTGGGGTAGACATATTACTTCTGAAAAATAAATGATATCAAGTTAGACAGCATCAATAGTCTTTGGGAATTCTCAGAACTAGTGATGAGTTAAACTTCCTAAGGAAATTTATTGCTGATACTTATTAGCATGATGTGTATCTTATTTAAATGTTTTTTGCACATGAATTTCCTTGAGGTACTTTGGAATATTTCATTAAATGTCTCTAGGCCCATTTAATTGCTTTATCTTTTATTAATTTTATAAATCACTCTCTTTTACCTATTATGAACAGAGTACTGTTGGTATCTATATCAGATGTGTTGACAATGGACAAAGAATATGGCTTTAATATATTGTCTATTGCTCCATATAGCTATATTGATATGGTTGTATCTTTTAGTGGCCATAAAGAATCCATTTTTTCAGTGACATTTTATTTATCATCAATACCACTAATAAAAGTGGCAGATTGAGCCCAATTTGTGGCATCAGTTCTGTCATCCATCACTAAAGCATAAAACTTAGAATTAGTGGCTCTTCTCTCCTTCCCCACCTTCTTTCCATAGATTTTACAGTATTTTTCTTAAGCTCATCTGGCTAAAGTCTCAATGAGAAACACTGATTTTGGAAATATCTCTCCTTCTTTTCAGGGCATACTATAGCTTCCATGATCTTACTACAGGTTTTTAAATACAGTATCTTTAAGTGATTTTGATTTACTTACTTTTAACTATGTTACCACATAACTAGCTTTTACAGAATTCATATGAATTGTAAATTTTTATAAAAATTGTTGAAAAGACAGACTTTGTTTTTAGTTCTATTATTTTGTCAGCAAGACTCAGTTGATTATAGACCAAATTTGGCAGCGTTGTTCTTCATAAAATGCCCTTTCAAATTTCAGTCTTTGAAAATTTGTACAAATTCCCTCCAAATTTAAAATATTGTCCTGCTATTTTACATTACAAAGAAAGAAAACCAGTCATCTCTTCACTTTTCTTTAAGCAGTCTTCCTTTATCTGTAATTTTTTTTGTATTTTCTTTTGATGTGTTTTGGAAGCCATGCTGGAATTAAAAATAATCATGGGTGGGTAACTATACTAACATTTATTATGAGAATGAATTATCAGAAATATAGAATGCAAGGTTTGTGTCCTTCAACATCTCAGGTGCAGATGCAGTAGATTATAGGGTAATTATCAAGCTCTGAGCAATATTTGAGGGACAGGTAAGGTACAGAATTTCTCTTAATAATCAAATATGAATTCTCACTATACTTCCAAATAATATTAGGTGCCTATTGCTTGCAACAATAGTTTAAAACATTATCAGTAGTTATCATGTTTGACATTACAAGAATATTCAGCATCAACTTGGCGTTGTTTGTCTGAGCTTGGGAGATAAATCGGAGGAAGCCACACAATACCATGTAGCTGAAGCCATATGGGTACAGGGGGCATGTCATTGGGACATGATATTGATATTTATGAAGTCTATGGTTGAGAACTGTTTGATCAAATTAGAAATAAAAAATAGCAAAATTGCCTCAGAATGTTTTAAATAAAATTACCAGTTTTTGTTGGGCCATAGTCATAGTTATTCTAGGCTGAATGAGGTCTAGCGTCCAAGAGTTGCACACACCTGATATAAACTAACAAAAATCTAGGATATAGAAACTATAGGTTGACAGTTTATTAAATATCACATAAAATAATTAATTATAATTGCTTATAATTTAACAAGTCCGAGTTAAATTCAATGTTAAAATGTGTAAGAATATAGTAATCTAAATATAACATTTTTCACAATATTTTTTAACATAAGCTACACAGAAACAAACAAAAAAAACTTCCAGAATTTCCTGGATGATGATTTTATTTATTTTATTATGAATTTGGTGGATGTGATATTTTCTGTCACTGGGGCATTACTTGTTCTTGAATCTGATGAGATTTCATTCTCTGCAGTTAATACGTGTATTAATGTTTCACCATCTGGAATAGTTCCCAAGTTTTCAAAATAAGACAGAGTGTGAGCACACCTAAGTCTAGGGAAAGAACATGGCAACAAGACCTTTTCAATGTGAGAAAGAAAAGGGAGAGGTAATAGGATTAATGTGCAGAGAGGTACGAGACACTGACAAAGAAATCACACAATTATTAGCAACTGCCAGAATGTAAACCACCATTGTTCCATGTTGAATCTCAGGTGGTCATGAAGAGACCTGCTTTCTCTCTCATGATGGGGAGCAAACTTCTGGAGCTCATTAGCCCTACAAGGAAGTGAGTTGGCAAGCAATAATCTGGAGAGACACTTAGTTCAACTACAGAGTAATTTCCAAGTTGAAACCGTGTTACAATTATTTGTAATCTTAAACTTAATTTCATTGCATTATGTATATTATGTTTTTTTTACATTTATGGTAATTATTGATCAATTTGGGCAAAATTTTGCCATTACATATTAAGAATTGCATTTATCTCATTTTCTTTGTTTATTTCCTTCTCCTTTGCTTTCTTTTGGATTGATTTTTAGGTTCCATTTGTTAGTTTTTATGATTTTGAATACTGAGTACATGAATTCATCATGAATATTTAATTCTAAACACATTTTTATAACTACAGTACTGTACAAGTAGAGAGTTGTTACAGTGTTTGAACTTTTATTTTTTCTAAACTTATATAGTATGATTAATTGATATTTGATTTATTTTTAAACTTTATATTTAGTAGTTAGTAAGACATTCTATATCTAAACTATAGAGCTTGATTTTAATAAGATTATTTTTAGCTTGTGCTTGAGTGATTTCCTGATATATTTTAGATATCAGGTATGTAGCTTGTATATCTTTTCCCAACTGTTTCATTTAATTAGCTGGGGTTTTTTGTTATGCTGGTCTTAATTGTTTATTTTCCTTCCTTGTCTGAGTATTTGTTATCTTATAAAAAAGTGACTGGCAAGACCAACATTAAAGAACTTTTTCCTTTTTTTCAGAAATTTTATGATTTCAAGCATTATATTTTAAAGTCCATTTGAGTTGATCTTATTTGAGATAATGGTCCAATTTTGTTATTTTGCATGTGGATATCCAGATTTCCCAATGTAATTTATTGTGTTATTGGCTCCATTGAAAATAGATACACGAGTTTCTTTCATTCTGATGGCTTGGCTCTGAGGCCTGGTAATTTTGCTGGTTGACCTCTCATCAGGTAATGCTGTTTGGCTGACTTCGTGTCCTGGACTACGCTTTTGCAATCTCCTCTGTTTGCATAGGTTTTCTGGAGGAATTCTTGGCTGGGTGCTTTCCTGGACTGTACTATGTGTCCAGGAGAAACTTCAGCTTGTGGTTCACACTTGGGTAGGGCTTCAAGCTGGCCTGTTTGGATGGGGCTGGAGCCAGGTTTTTGGCTAGGCTTCCTGCCCAGAGAATCTGCTTGCCTTCTGTGCTCCATGATGTGACTGACTGTTGGTTAGGCACGTGTTGCAGGCAGATCTGCTTGCCTTGCTGTTGGCCAGATGGGGTTCTGACTCAGCTTTAGATGCTGCAGAGCCTTTATCTGAGACTTTTGTTTGGTTCAGGCAGTCAGAAGCACTGCTGCCACAATCCAAGAACCAGTTGTTGGGAGCCCTACCCTCTTTCATTTCTGCCTGATACCAGTTGTAGAGCCCTGGCAATTTGCTCCATGTCTGCCATGAGAGGAGATGGAAGAGGGCCTCCTAGAAAACCTTGTAGTGCTCAGGCAGTTTGACATGCAGCCTTAGATTTTCCTTTTCCACTGAGGAAGCCTAGAATGTCTTTCAAAGTAAGCTGTTCTGGCTTGTGAGAAACAAAAACTGATCAAAGAGAAGAAAAGATTCTGCTCCTCATCATTTTTCAAAAGTAGCTTTCCTTATATTTAAAGCAGTAATAGGTCTTCCCAAAGACATTTTGTTGTTGCTGTGAATAATTGTAGTGCTTTTTATGAGGGAACTCAGAGCCCAGGGTGTATTATTTAATCCCTTTGATGACATCCTTTCCAGTCTACTTTCTTGTAACCATAATTTGAGGCAATTAGTTTCACTTCTCTTATGGAAACATGGTCAAATTTTGATTTAGCTAAATGGGCACCAACCAGATCATAGTACAATTCTACTGAAGTCCAACTTAGCAAACCAATGAGTATATTGGTCTTACTTACAGAACATAGGTAAAGGATCAGTTACAGAAGTGTGAGAGACCTGAGAAGAAGTTTCATTGTTACAGTCTCATCGTACTATGGATGGTATCATCAGTCATTTCTATTTCCACTTCCTGGGGAAGTGTGATACCTTCTAAGATCACTTGCATATCACATCCGAGAAAAGGCACAAGGAAGTAATAGTTTGTAATCCCAGGTGAGAGTCTTGTGATGTCCCAGTCTCTCCGCCTATGGACTATGAATAGTTCTATCACTACTACAGTAGACATAGCTATCTGTATTGTTCATTGCAATAAATTAATTAGTTGGCATTTTCCACGTGGTCTAGGCAACCTCTCCTATAAGACAGTGAGGAAATTATCACATTATCCTTCCATATAAAAGGCTATAGAATAACATGCTTCCTAGAGAGGATATTTCATAATTTGCTTTAGTCAATGTTTGTTGGTGAGAACCGTGTTTTTTGAGACAATGTTTCAGTGTAGCTCAGACTTGCCTGAAACATGTAGTAGCTCAAGCTCCAACGTCTTAATTTTGCTCTTGTAGTCCTCTGAGTGCTGGGATCATAGGCTTTTGCCACCACACTCTGGTGAATACAACTTTCATTGACATTTTGTTCTCATTGGTAAAAGAGATTTGATACCTCTAAGTCTCAAATTCATTCCCTTTGCACTTTGAAAACAATTGTCTTACTACTTGAGGTTTTATTTCCTATAGAGAATGTTATTATCCATATAACATTTGTCACTTAGCCATTTCTTCTCCGTGGTTGCATTTAACATTTTTTCTTTGGTGTTTTACCACATTTCTAAGCAGACAATACAAACATTGTTTTGTGGTTTTTTGTTGTTGTTTTGTTTAGGCTTCATCAAAGCAAATGATGTAATTTTTTTTCGTTTTGTTTGTTTGTTTGTTTTTTAATTACTCATTCTGGAATCTTGGTAGCCATACTTTCTTAGACTATTTATTTCATCATTTTCTTAATATATTCATTAGGTACACTTAAAGCCTTCTGATTATGTTTTTTATCTCCTTATATTTCATGTCCTTTTACTTCTGTCTCTTCTTGTTTTATTCTGGTTACTTCTGCTTAATTTTATGCTTTCTTATTCACCTTTGTGTAATTCTTTTAATATACTCACTGGGTTTTTTTAATCCAATCAGTTAGTTGAATATTTGTTTTTGCTTCTTTTCAAATCTTATTTCTTTTTAATTTTGTATCATAAAATTTAAGTATCTAAAGTTCTTGAGAGATTAACTCCTTTTCCTAGAATGTACTAATTCTAAATATGGTTGTGTTCTGGCAAAATTCCTTTGGCAGGAGGTCTTAGAGTCTGAAGTTATGCTTTTGATCTGAGGGAGATTTGTTTGAAAGAGTTGGTACCAACTAGCAAACTCATTTCCTTCCTGTTTTGGTGTTTCCCGAGTATGATATAATTGAGTTCATACCTATTGTTCCCTATCTCAAAATAAGTGATGTATCCACATCTGGAACTACAGGAAAGAAAGGCAGTTTATCTAATGGACTCCTTTTCCTATCAGTCAGAATTGTTTTTGTTTGTTTGTTTTCTCTAACATTCACTGAAGATGTTGTTTCGCTTCTATGGAATGTAGGGTAAGTGAAGATCATTTCCCAATCTGTAGGCTGTAGTCCTATTGTCAGTATCCATTGTCTTACAGAAGCTTTTCAGTTTCAAGAGGTCCCATTTGTCAGTTGTTGACCTTAGAGCCTGAGCCACTGGTGCTTTGTTCAGGAAATTTTCCCCTGTGTAGATGTGTTTGAGGCTCTTTCCCACTTTTTCTTATACTAGATTCAGCATATCTGATTTTATATTGAGGACTTTGATTTACTTGGGCTTGAGTTTTGTGCAGGGTAAAAAATATGGATTTATTTGCATTCTTGTATATGTAGAAATCCAGTTAGATCAGCACCATTGTTGATGATGCCCTGTCTGGTCTCCTTGGGAGAGGATACACCCAATCTGGCAGACTCGATGCACCAGAATGGGCGGGGTAGCCAAGGCGGTCTCAGAGGAGAAGAGGAGGAGTAATGGGGGGAGGGACTCTTTCAGAGGGGACCTGGAGGAACAGCAGCATTTGGGATCTAAGCAAACTAACAAATAAATAAATATATTTAAATTAACAAAAGCCTTGCATATGTATGCAATAAAAACTGTTGTCTCCCTAAGGGCTCCAGCAGAGATGGCAATGTAGGTGCCCAACTTGCCTTGTTTCTATTACCTAGACTATTGGAGAATCATTCAACTCTGGGGTATCTGTGACTGTGTAGCTGTTATGGAAGTTTGGGTCTGAGGATGTGTTCTGGGGAATCCTAATAACCCAATGTCTTATTGTGGACCAATAAGAAAATGAAAAGAGCCAAATCAATAGTAAAAATTAAGAAAAGGGAAGTTTATTTAATGCAGTCGTATTTGGAAGAATAAAGAAATCCAGAGACTTTCCTATCCATTTTTATGGTCCCGACACAGGTTATAAAATTTATGTAGAAGCTTGGAGTTGTATATAATTACGGAATCCCATTCATGTTGTGGCTCCTCCTCTAGTTGTCTTTGCTTCAGCTACTCCTGCAAGGTAGTCTGAAAAGTTGTCTGTGCTGTGCAAAAGCTCTTTCCAGGAGTCAAGCTCCTCCTTTTGCTGGCACTCATGCTGGCTCCATAGTTCCATACCTCTCATTCTCTTGTTCTTTCCCCATGTTCTGTGCCTCTCCCAGCAGCTCTGTTTATCACTGTCTGTCTCCCTTGGAGATCTTCATTATGTTCTCCTAGAATATACATTTTGATCTGTTCACATTTTACACATTGCTGTAGGTTTATTAAGATATGTTTTATGCTTTAAAAACAATCATCTTCATCAGGGTATGAAATTCTTAAGAATAGAAATTATAGGACAGAATTGCCACCATCATTAATTTTGGAATATAATTTTACATATTCCTTTTATTCTTTAGATTTTTCATTTTGGCTTTTTCTTAGAAGTGACTGAGTAAAAAGAAGCTCCTATTAGAAATCAGAAATAAGCTCCTAGAACTCTAAGCTTTGATACTTAGAAAGAACTGTGTCAGTTTTCAGCAACAATGGAAACTAGGCAGAACTTCTCTAGAAAGCATGTGCTATATTTGGCATGAGGTACTGTAGTGCATACTTATAGTTTGACCTAACCTTATGTATGATTGCTTTTAAGGTTTCATACCAGTAATGTTCCCTCCATAAAAACCTATGTGAGAGGAAGGCATGGTCCCTGACTGATATCTGCTGAGAGCAGGCATACTGGTTACAGATACACCAAGCTATTCTGTTGAACATCAAAATGAATTCAGAGCACTCACACCTGATAAGGTCACTCTGTGACCATGCAAGAGGAAGACAAAAGAAGACTTCTTTGTTATCATGCTTTGGTATAGACAAACCCCAAAGTGCTTTATAAACCACAAAAATAACAAAATGCCCTTCACCTGGTGAATCTCATAAACTGATGCTTTTTTTGTCAATTATAGTTTAAGCCTTACCAATTCCTCATTCAATCTAGAAAAAAAGGTTATTAAAGTCCAATTACAGAATGATTGATGCCGGCTGATGTAACCTAATCTGGAGAATGACCACACTTGTTTAAAAATTTTCCCTAATATCACATCTAAGTCCAAATCCTCATCAAACTTGTCGACTTCAGTTGATTTATGCGCATCTGTGTCTGAGAGACCTGGGATCTGAGGACCTGAAAGAATGGGGTGACTACTTACAGTCTCGTGCTCTAGACAACCTCACTTCTGATTCAATGTATTTTTTATACACAAATCTAGCATAGAAAGCAATGATCCAAAGAAGGTTGATTAAGTTTAGAAAAACATGATCAGTTTTTTATGTAAATAAATGCCAGTAAGCAACATACTAAATATTGACAGAGCCGCCATCTCCCAGAACTTCTCTTAGGACAGACCAACTTAAATACAATACCTAAATAGGTGGTATATAATGGAAGCATACATTCTAAGCTTATATTGTTCCCAGTCAAACTTTATTTCTCTGTCTACCTGTTTGCCACAAATGGTAAAATCTCCACATCCATAGGTTTCGCCATCATGATCTTCTCAAGGGCACATAACCAAGCAGCCATGGGCTGAGCCTTCTGAAACCTTGAGGAAAATAACCTTGCTTCTCTAAAACTGTTGTTATTATTTTTATGGCAACAAATATGCCTAATACAGAGTTAGATTTGAAGTATTTATGTTGATACATTGGTAATATTCTTGTCTGGTATTTTTATTTTGAGTTTTTGTTCAAGTGATGGTGATATTTCCAACTAATTATTGAGTTTTCATGCAAATCTGTCCTATGACATTTCCAAAGAACTCAGACCACTTTTTTAGAACAGGATATATGTCTCTAAAGCAGAAGAGAAAGCAGAATTGCAAGTTTCCCTTTTGAACTTCCACTAACATAATAAAATGTGTTGGGGGACACTTTAATATAAATTTGTAGTGCAACAGAATATGGTTTGTGAGCCTTGCAGAGGAAGAAGAAAGTTTGATGTGCTGAGATAGCAAAGAGGACCAGGGAAGTTTGGGTTTATTTCCCACCTCAGAGCATTTCTCCCTGGATTTGTGAAAATGTTAAGAATGATGAATGAGCTGTAAATAGAAGATTTCTCTGACTGTGAGCCATAAACAACCATAAATGAATTAGACTGAACAGCTGGGAGCAAAATCGTGGGTATTATGCAGGCACACAGAACCGGCTGTGGACTGTAACTAGCATCCCACCCTATTGATTAGCTGTTCTATGGACCATAATAAAACTCTCATGGTTAATTGCTAGAAAGAAGCACACACCTAGAAACAGGCAAGTTAAGGTGTCAGCCCTCCAGTTTATAGCTCAAAGGCAGGATAATTTGTGTTTCATTAGAGCCTTTTCTGTGGAGGATATAAAGGGCTCAAATACTCTCTCTTTCTCTCTCATTCTCTCTCTCTCATTCTCTCTCTCTCTCTATCTCTGTCCCATGGAAATACTTTATTACATTCTGATGCCTTGATATTATGGGTCAGTGACTTATCAGTTAGGCTAATTCTAATTTACAAGCAAAGCAAAGGCCTAGATTTTTTCAGTGGGAAAATACTGAAGGGCAGTTTTTCATTACCATGCTACTATGTTTGTCCACCCAGTCAACTTAGGCTCATTTAATTTTTATACATTTTTTCTTACACAGTAAGTTTAAGAGATGTACTCACATAAACCATAAAGTTGTGAGAGGGAGCTAAGGCCTTCATTATTATTGTTATTTGCTCTGAAGTAGAAGTGACAGGTATTTCATAAGGGACTCTGTAGGGTCTCTCCTGAATTTAAGATTTGTAGTTTATAGGAGGTGGTATGGGTTAGTTTATGTCACATAATATTATAGGAAGTAGCTAATGGGCTATTTCGTTTTGTGTTCTATCACAACCATCCTATTTGAGAAAGCAATATATCTCTTGAGGCTTTATTATAATAGGAAATATGAGCACTGTTGGCTATTTTCCTTCAATATTTTTACCCTAAAGTGAGGTGTACATGTAATGCTTAATTCATCTATAACATGCATCATTGGTAAGTAGGGGAAATGGGTGTGTCTGGTCAACATGAAAAGTTCTATGAAGGAAACTTATTTCTAGTAGCCATGCATGACTATACCTGGCTTCTTGCTATATTCTGTGTCCTAGAATTTTTTTTTAATTTTTATTCTTTTTCCTTTTTTCTTTTCTTTTCTTTTCTTTCTTTCTTTTTGCTCTACCACTAAAGTTTATACATCTTGTTTTAGTTATCGACTTTCCTGATGATGCTTAGAATATTGAAGAGAATTTGTTTATTAGTGAAGAACAACTTTTCTGTGAATTATCACCCAACCTGGAAATCAGAAGTATAATTCTGGCCCTAGGTATACCTTTCTCTTACACCTGAACCATACAGGTATGTTTAGCACAGCAATCTGCCTTTCACTAAGAGTTAGTTTCTTTTGAGTATATACAAGATGGCTTAGCATTGAGTGCACCAATTATTAGACCTACTATATAATCACTTTTAGTTTTTTTTAAGGTGCTACTGTTGCCACCAAATATTTTTTTTTAGAATACCATAATGCATGAACATCCTAGAACTTTTGTTTTAGATAATATGAAATGAAACAAGTTTCAATATATAAAGATATATACTTCATAGAATAGCTATGATGGCAAGGATGAAAATGGGATAGCCTTGCAAGAGTTCTTGATAGGTGTCAATTTGGAATTAGCAGACCCACCTTTTTCACATTCATAATCATGTTTATTTGAAAAATCAAAGAGAGGAGTATATTTAAGAATACTGAGACATGTTTCTCCTCATTTGGTTTTAGTAGGTTGGTGCAGTTTAAATATAGACTTCTAGCCCTAATTCTCTTAGTTTTCCATAATTAAATCCTTTTTAATTAATTTATAAGTTTACTTATTCCTTTTACATCCTGATCATATCCCCTTCCCTCTTCTGATCCCCTTCCCTTCCTCAGACCCCTTCTCCCAGTCCACACTCCCATTTTCTAAAACAAAGGGGAGGACCACATGAGTACCTTCCCTGGCACATCAAGTTCCACTAGGACTAGGCATAGCCTCTCCCACTGAAGCCAGACAAGGCATCCCAGCTAGAGAAATGGAATTAAAAGGCAGGCAACATAGCTAGAGACAGCTCTCACACAAATTGTTAGGGGGCCCATGTCAAGACCAAACTGTACAACTGCTACTTATATGTAGGTGTCCTAGGTTCAGCTCATTCATATTCTTTGGTTGGTGGTTTTTTTTTTTTGTGAGACCCCATCAAATCAGACTCTGTAGGTATTCTTGTGGTGTCTTTGACCCCTCTGGCTCCCTCAATCCTTCATCCCATTCTTCTGCAAGACTCCCTGAGCTCCGCCTAATGTTTTGCTGTGGGTCTTTCCATGTATTTCTATCAGCTCCTGGGTGAAGCTTCTCAGGAGACAGTTAGGCTTGGCTCCTGTCTGCAAGTGTAGCAGAGTATCAATAGTGTCACAGGTTGGATCTCTCCCATGGGGTGGGTCTTAAGTTAGGCCAGTCATTGATAGGCCATTTCTTCAATCTCTTGCTCCATCTTGCATCCCTGCCCAATTGTAGGCAGGGCAAATTTGGAGTAGAAGGTTCTGTGGGTGAGTTGGTATCACCTTCCCTCCACTGGCCACATCAACCTCTATATCCACCACTGCTAGTATTCACAGCTAGAGTCATAGACTCCTGAGCTCCCCTGTCTCAGGTCTCCCCCTTGTCCCAGAGATGCCCCCACCCACTGTTTTCCTTTCTTTCTCCCATCCATTTATCTCTTCCTTTACATTCCCCTTGATCAATAGAATAGAGTAAAATACCCAAAATAAATCCACACACCTATGGACACTTGATTTTGGACAGAAAAATCATACAATGGACAAAAGAAAGTTTCTTCAACAAATGGTGCTGGTGTAACTGGATGTCTCCATGTAGAAGAATGCAAATAGATAAATGTTTGTCACCCTGCTGAAAAATCAATTCTAGATGGATCAAAGACCTTAACATAAAACTGGATACAATAAATTTCATAGGAGAGAAAATAGGGAATAGCCTTGAATACATTGGTACAGGAGACAACTTCATGAACAAAACACCAATAGCCTAGGCATTAAGGAAATTAATAAATGGGAACTCATGAAAATGAAAAGCTACCTAAGGTAAAGGACATTGAGAAAAGGACAAAATGGCAACCTACAGAATGGGAAAAGATCTTCACAAACCCTACATTCAACAGAGAGATGATATCCAAAATGTATAAAGAACTCAAGAAAGTAAACTGCAACAAACCAAATAACCCAATTTAAAAATGGTGTAGAGATCCAAACAGAGATTTCCCCAAAAAGGAATAATTTCAAATGTCTGAGAAGCACTTAAAGAAAAGTTCAATGTCCTTAGACATCAGAGAAATGCAAATCAAAGTGACCCTGAGATTCCATCATACACTGGCCAGAATGGCTAAGATAAAAAACTGAACTGACAGAAGATGGTGGTGAGGATGTGGAGCAAGGGGAACAGTCCTCCATGGCTGGTGGGAGTACAAACTTTTACAGTGACTTTGGAAATAGACTTGGTAATTTCTCCAAAGAAGCTAAATAAGAAGGAAGGCCCAAGTGAGGATGCTAGAATCTCAGTCAGAAGGAAAAATAAAATCAATTTCAGAGGTGGATGAGTGAAGAGAACTGGGTACATGAGGGTGTGGAGAAGGGAACAGGGGTGCAGACCTACCTTATAAAAGAAGGTTTTAGAAGAGTCATGTTACAAAGCACTTTATTCTTTCTCCACTAGGCATGTCTCACTTTCCCATAAGGAGGAAATGTAGTGATATGAACTGAATTTACTCTCCCTGTTCCTTGTAAAGTCTTCATTTATAAAATAGGATTTTTGCTTATATAACTAATTTAAAGATTTTCAGCTGCCATTAACTGAAAGCTCTAATGATTAATATATGTATAAGAGGAAAAGACATATGGATTTCATACAGAGAGAAAAGTGAGAAATGGCATGTACAGGGCATGACCTAAGTTAATTTAATATATCCATAAAGTAGGAAATGTCAAACTGAAAGCAACCACCAGATTCTGAAAAAGAGAATGGAGAAGTTAGTCTTAGAGCCTTCAGAGGAATCAACCATGCCAGCACATTGATTTCAGACTTATTGACTTCAGAACTCTGAGAGGGTAAATTTCTATTGTTTAAATCCAGGTTGTGTTACTTTGTTATGGCAACCCTAGGAAACTAATATAAACTCCCACTCCTTTTTCCATCCAAAGTTCCCCTGGGATATATTGGGTATAAGCAGAGAGTGTTTTTGCCCTTGGTCAATTGATCCTTATTAGTTTTCTACTGTGCTGAAGAGATTTGTTGCTGTTTTCTTATACTCTCAGCTCAATTGGCAACCCAATCATTATACAATTTTGATTGGATACAAGTACATCACAACAATGAATTTTCCTTCCTTCCAACTATTCTATCAATCTTAAAAGCATAGGCCACCATTCATTCTTGACAGGACAACATCCTTCTGTGTTGCTTTTCCTCATCTATAAATACTAGGTTACAGACATTCAGGTGTATTTATTGCACTTTCAGTCCTTCCAGTCTTCCCCTCTGAGTTGAAGCACTAATTATTAGATTGTTTTCCTTTGATAAGTCTTACATTACATTTTTATGTCCATGTGTATGGTGCTTGTGTGTGTGTGTGTGTGTGTGTAGATATATAAACATGATACAATGTGTGAGTGAATGTCACAGGACAATTTGTGGGAGTCAGTTATCTTCTTTTGCACTGTGAATCCCAGGAATTAAACTCAAGTCATGAGACTTAGAATCAGGTGATGTTATTTCCTGAGCTATCCTAATAGACCTTTTTAAACAACTAAACTGAATTGATAATCTAGGAATTGGAAAGTCAATCAACTACTCTTTGTTATTATGTAAATAAACTATTATATTTAGAATAATAATTGTTATACTCTTTTATGACCCATCTTTTTTTCTCTCTTATATAGATAATATAGGAACATAGTTCATAGTTATAAATGTATCTTGTTTTTATGATGCAATTTCTTATTCATCTAAGAAATCTACCACAAAATAATGGTATAATTCTTAGCCAGCCATTAATATCTATGCCTTGATTCTGACTGTGTTCTAGCAATTGTCATCTTGCTTCTGTGTTATTCTCTATCATAGCCTGAACCAGCATCAGAAATACCATACATATATTTAACTGATTTTGTTAATTGTTGCATTTTAATTAAAATATTAGATCTGTACATTTTTAACTTTTGTTTATTTTGGGTTTTTGCCATTCTTATTTCCTAAAACAGAGATAGGTAGAAGTCTCATGGAAACCTGGTCTTAGGGGAATTCTCATCCATTGCTAAAGGAAGTATGAACTTGTACTTTGGAAATCAGTGGTCATTCCTCAGGAACCATCCTCATGAAGATGGGAATAGAACCATCTTAAGATCCAGCCACACTACTTTTAGATATATACCCAAAAGATGCTTTATCTTACTACATAGACACTTGCTCAACCATGTTCATTTGCAGCTTTATTCATAATAACCATAAATTAGAAACAACTTTGATGTCCCTCAACAGAAAAATGGGTCAAGAAATGTGATATATATATGTATATATATATATGTATATATACATATGTATATATATGTATATGTATATATATATGTGTGTGTGTATATATATATATATATATATATATATATGAATATTATTCAGCCATTAAAAAATTTGTAGGTAAGTGGTTAGAACTAGGAAAAAATCATTCTGGGTGAGATATCTCACACCCAGAAAGACAAATATGATCAGTGCTCTGCTCAGCTGTTAGAGAAATTCCTCCTTCTGGAGATGAGGTCAAATGCAGAGACCTACAACCACATATATAGAGTGAGAAACCTTGAAACACTCAGCTCTAAATGGGATACCTCCATCAAATCAGGGCTCAGGAAACCCCTTGGAAGGGGAGGCAGAAAGAGTATATAAGCCAGAAGGGTTTGGGGGGTGGGTGCCAAGGAAACAAGACTCTCTAAATCAACAAGATTGATGCACATCTGAACTCAAAAGAGACAGAGCCTGCATAGGTTTGTACCAGTTGGGGTCCTAGAGCTAACCTACAAGCAATCTACCACTTGCAAACGAAAATTTAGTTTCCAAGGGAGTCTCATTGGGGAAATAAACTACTCTTAAAGGTAGGCTGCATCCCCAGCAGTAGATGACCACCAACAACAAATGAGCTCAATGGTGTCCTTGGAGGTTCATTATTTCATAGTGATTTTGTTTTATTTATATATTTTCTTCTGTCTCTTACTCTACAGATCCCTGTATATAAACGATGGCTTCTAGTTTAGCGTTTCTATGCGATTCCTGACTGTGCCAATGTGAGTATGTTTCTTGTGCCTTTGCTTAGGATCCTTTACTTTCATTTGTTTGTTTTGTCCAATTCCAATGTGTTACTTTTTGTTTTCTCTCATTTTATTATTATCACATAGAAGCCTGTTTGTTTTCCAATGATAGACAGAAAGAAGTTAGATTTGGATGGGAGGGGAGGTAAAGAGATGCCGGGAAGAGTAAAGGGAGGAAAAAACATAATAAGGATGTATTATTATATGAGGAAAAAGGGATGTTTTTTTAAATAAAAAGGACAATAAATACAGTTTTTTTATTTTGTATTATTTATTTTGTATTATTTTATTTTAATTTCATTTTGTTTGTTTTAAGATTGAATGGTCAGTGGGCTCAATTTAGGTACTAAATTATCAAATGCCTAGCCTGCAGGTAGTGGTCTAAACCCTAGAGTAGGATTAGATAAGAAAACCTCTTTGTGTGCAGAATTTAAGTACAAAAGCTATTTACTTGATTCCTCCTTATGCCTTGTTGAGCCTGCTGTCTCATAGCACCTAGATCCACTGACTCCGGGTGGCCCCTCCCATAGTGAGCTGGCCCCTCTTATATCAGTCATCATTCAAGAAACAGTGCCACAGACTGGCACACAAAACAGTCTAATGGGGCTATTTCCTTAATTCCCAAGTCCATACCAAATGATTCTAGTTTGTTTCAGTTTATCATAGAACGAGCCAGTACATGTACCAAGAAGAAAAAGGATGGAAGAAGAGGGGAAAGGAGAGAGAGGATAGAAGAATTTAAATTTCATGTTCTACACTCCATTTTTACCTCCCCTTAGTACTAGCCCTGATGCCTTCAAAAATGTCATCTCATCAGGCTTTTAGGCTATGATTGGTCTCTGAGGCTGAGGTCTCTTCATGTGTAAGCTGAATTATGAACAAGTGCATCTCTGGGTTTTCTTTTTGCTTGCACCACTGGTTGTCTTTTGTTCTGATAAATACAACTGAGTAGAAAAAATATTTTGTCATTTTTGCAAAAGTCTTGTGATAAGAGACTTCTTCTCAATGAGATTTAAAATGGTGTTTTTAACTTCTAAGTACAACACCCATTGAGGGTGTTAATCAGAATCTTAATGAGTTTATAAGCAACTCTATAGTGAATTTTTACTTTTATGAGGTTTATTTTAATGTCTTTGGCTTTTAGTATTTTGTATATGAGATGATTGCTACATATTTAATTAATATGTTGTATACTGGACTAATTTTTCTGTTCTATATTGAATTTAGTATTTAATAAATACTATAGTAGTAAAAAAACTTGCTCTTGGAAAAATTCATGCTAGGAACTGGAAAGGGGTAGATTAAAGTTACTGAGTTATGGGAAAAATCAAATGGTCTGTAGGCATTGATTATTATAATAGTAGTGATGATTGCTAGACTGGGAAACTCCACTAAGTGTGCATAGAAACATGCATACACACATATGTAGTAATTCTATCATAAGACAAACAAAACTGGTTCTAATGTAGAAATGAATATAAGTGGAGAGAAAAAGTGATTACAGAATCTGTGCCATCAACATACTATCATCATCTTGGAGATTTTCCTAGTATCACGAATTTAAATGCTCAAGAAAATATAAGAATGGGTGAGTGTAATTAATTCAGAATAATTTTCAGAAACTTACCTCCAACTGCTATGCTGAGCAAAAATGTTTCTCTATGGATTATTTTTTGGTTCTGTAATGATATAATATGATTTCATATGTGGCTACAAAGTAAAACATTTTGCTGAAGAAGGAGGCATTTTTCAAATGTTTTATATTGGGATAAATACAGTACAAATAATGTGAATACTACTCTAGCACTATTGGAATAGGGGCACGGCTGTTAATAAGACTGATATTTTGGAACATTCTAGAGACTGGTCTCTCTACTCTTATTACCATGCAAACAGTAGTAAATCTTTCAGAAAACATCACCATTATGAAAAATGAACAAAAGTAGGTGACTTAAAGGTTGGAGATTTTGCCAGAAGGCTCTTGAGAACTCAGCAGTGTATTTATAGCTGAAAGCTTCTGATGACATTGAATTCTCCTGCTGTCATTTCCATAGCCAGTAACTACTACCGATGAGTTGATGTTTCTGACTTAGAAAATAGGGTTTCTCTGGAATTGGAAGCATGTCCATTTCTGTCTCTTCAGAAGCAGACGCTCATCTTCTGAAAAAAAGCTGTTTTCCATATGCCTCCTGAGTTGCTGATAATTGTTATTAATGGGATTGCTATCATTCTCTCTGGCTGACCTACAGAGCAAAAGAATAAAAGTCTTAAGGAAGTAGAATTAATAATTCTGTTGCAATGCATCATAGAGATAAGCCAGTAATTGCAAGGTCAGATGGGCACACACAGATAGATTGTTAGCTGGTTATACTATAATGAAAGAGCAGACCTTTTACATAAGTTTATGAATAATGTTTCTCATAAAGACAGGAGATTGATTATCCCAGAAAAGCTTCCCCCTGAACCTAAGACCATCAGCAATCACAATAATGAAATATTAATAACAAATTTTAGAATCTATCAAGACTAAATTTTATAACCCACTGTAATGAGCTTCTTGTTTCTAATTTTGCAGGGAAGCTAGATGAAATATTACTGAAGGCAGAAACAAAAGACTATATTTTATATCAGGGGCCAAATCAGGTTGTTTCATCAAAAGTTGTAAATTTAAAGATGCTAGTGAGAGAGAACAATAGGAAGTTCAGATGGTTTCCTTACTATCACACTGACTATCATTTTCCTATTTAATGTTACTTATTTCCCACATATTGAAGATATGTTAGCTAATTTCATCTTAGGGAAATATTCTTTGGATGTCTGTTTTTCTGTAAACAAGTACATAATTATACCTTTATGATATAAGAGCTTGGAGAACTGTATTTGTTAGTTCCCTAGCAACCATAGGAACTCTGGATCCTTAAGCTAGAGATAAAAACTGGAATCCTTAACACAGAAATAAATTAAGGTCCTTAGCAGCAAAAATATGTGGTCATTTTAAATTATGGCCAGAAAGAAAGGAAAATGAACTCACTAATACATCTTTGTTTTCCTGATTGATGTAAAACTATGTGGG
Source organism: Mastomys coucha (assembly GCF_008632895.1). Lineage (NCBI taxonomy): Eukaryota > Metazoa > Chordata > Mammalia > Rodentia > Muridae > Mastomys > Mastomys coucha. The sequence goes on along the minus strand of NC_045030.1, from coordinate 50,962,013 downwards.
TGAAACTCAGCAAAAATATAGTTCAGAGTTTCTATATTTAGAATCCACATTAAACTTACCTTTTTTGTGTTCTAAATGAGTCAAGTTGCTATAGCTGAATACATCACCATTATATAATTATATTTTTCGACATAAAAAGATGTTATATTGCTTTAATACAAAATAAAAGGGACATAATTTAAGACTAGTGCCAAAGTTGATATTTTCGTCTATGTTACTATTCATGATCTTTCACACTTTAAATTACACCTTCTACAATGGGGCTTGGCTCACATCAAATACTCTCCTCTCAGTCCCATTTTTTGATTAAAAACATTCATCAAATACAGTTGGGAACATTCCTAGATTCAACTGAAGTAATAGTTCCACAATTCTGAATATAGTAAAACCCACTGAGATGTATGCTTTTAAAGAGTAGATTTCATGGTGTGTGAGATATATCTCAACAAAGCTCTTAGTATTTTTAAAGCAGTTGGGTTTCTTAGCCCTTGCAATCATTATTTTTCTTTCATTTCATCACCGCTTCCATAGTGAGCAGCATCTTCTGACTGGCCTTGTGTATGCTCTCAGACTTTCTTATATATCCTAAAATTGCCAAAAGAGAAAACAAGAGTCAACTGTTATTAGTATATAGCTTGTTTCAAAATAAACCTTAATGGAAGAAAATTACAGGCAGTACTGGGAAGATGAAGGTCAGACGTAGTGGTCAGACCTTGATGTCTAACTCTGGCTATATAACAACATCAAAAGTGAGCATATGCTATCCACAGGCTTCTGGATATCTTTTTGTTCATTGTCAAGATGTTAACAATGGTTTCTGATGACATACAATAAAAGTTCCTGCAACTAAAATGATACTAATAATACTTTCAGAAACTTCAGAGGCATTTTTTTTTTTAAAAAAAAATCCATTTAGAGCTCATAATGTTCAACAAAATCAATGACTGATTGTGGGTCACAAATTAGTACTATAATTAATGAGCATGAAAGTGGGTAAGAGTAACTGGCTAATTCAGTAACTATATTCTGGAACTTGATATACCCTTTATTTTTTTTCTATGTACCTTCATTACCTTTTAAAAATATTCTTCCCTATTTATGTTCATCCTGTTATTACTTTAAAGGTAACCTTAAAAAACTTATGGATTCATTATAATTGCAAGAAAACCAAGCAAATGAGATTCATTGAGTGAGAGTAATCCAAATTCACAATGACTAATACATTATTATTAACCTGAGTATTTATTAAATGCTTAACTAGTAAAATAACAATGATAACAAAAACAAAATCAATGAGGAAGGCCCCTTGGAGAAGTTATAGATAAGAAATACAAGAATTCATGCCCTATAGTTAAAAGTTCTACATGATTTGACTACAAAGCAAAATAAATTAAACAGAAAAGGAGAAGAGTTGTAAAGAATCATAGTTTGCTGAGAAGATAAAGTAGTATTTGAAAAAGTAAGTAGCATTTCTGTTTACTCTTCAAAGCAAGGTTACATTTTTGACAAAGAGATGGATTAGAAGAATTCCCAGACAATAGTGAACAATAGAGTAAAGACACACAAATCTAAAGAAGCAAGAATGGTACTCAGTAAATGCACTTTGACATATAAAGTGAATAATCACTTGGCAGTAAGCGTATTGCAATTAGTATAGAGGATTAAAGAAGATTAAAGATATTTTTGAATGACATCAGATACCCAGGAAGCACATATATCAAGAAATCTATATGTTCTCAGTCTTTTAAAGGACTGGTATTTTAAAATACCTCAGAATGTATTTTACTACAGTGGTTTCTGCTTCTCTAAAAATTCCAGGATAAGATACAGCATTTGCTGGATTTTGTTTGCAGTACAATTAAGAATATCATGTGGAAGTGGTAGGCAACAGGGGTTTGTTTTGGTTGTTTTTGTTTGTTTCTTTGTTTTTTGGAGGGGAAACTGGGAATGGAGAAATTTACATGTAAATAAAGAAAATAATAAAAAAAAGAATATCATATGGAAACATATTACTCATAATGTGCACAATTTACATAAAATGAATTC
>NC_045030.1:50955453-50959957 GCF_008632895.1 Mastomys coucha | reverse complement strand
ATTTGAAGCTCCATTATATCCAACTGATTTTGTATAGGGATCTATATTTAATGGTAGTTTAAAAATTATTAATTGGACACATTTCATTGACTATACAGTATATGCTAGGTACTGTGTATATAATAGCAAGTAAACAAGATATAAACTCTGCCTTTGTGTTGACTATTGTCTAGTGAGGGAACTGAGAGATTCAATGAGTAAACAAATAACTTTTTACTTTGTATTTGTTCTGGTCTCAATTTCCAATTTATATTTAGTATCTCTTTATAGAATATGTCTTTATTCAAGTACCACAATGGGGCAAAGTTGTAGGGTATAAATAAATGCATAGATAAATCACCTGGCTGCAAAATATATGCTGTATTTTAAGTGAATTTCATCAAACAGACTCAATCTTTGGGGATTTTCCTTCTCTTGAACCAGAAGTTTTTGTGTACAGTATTAAAAAGTGCTGAAATAAAATTTATGAACTTATTATCTTATTTTTAAAGACCCCGAGAATGGGGAAAAAGCAATTTCTTCATATGTGTTATCCATCTTTGATACATTTCTCCCCCAAAATTGCAAACAAAAGATTATTAGTGTTAGATCTAGTCCTGTTCCAATCTTTCTTGCAGAAATGATTTTTATGCTTCTGTCAATGGCGTGTTCATTACAATTGAGTCCTAGGATGATGGAAGGACTTTTCCAGTACTTAAAGCTTAAGTGGCAATTATGATTTTTAAGATAGACAATCAACTTTAAAAATAGCATTTGAAGGCTATCTTCAATCATAAGCTAAATTGAGCATGCTTATGGACAGTGATGCAAATTAAAAAGCAGTATTTTGTGGGGCCAGAGTTAGTTTACTGAAATGAATCTGAGCTAGTCTATGCCTTCTGGTCCTTACCATTTATTGGGGAACAGGAACCATTGAATACATGACCATAAGGAAAAATATATATTCAGCCAATCTATAAACACAAACAAAAGTAAGAAAATAGTGTCATGGTGCCAAAAAATAAGGGAATGTTAAGTTTCATTGAGATGGTGAAGTAAGTATTCTGATTTGGGTCTTGAAAGTAAAAGCAGCGTTTTGGTAAGTATACTATGCAGAGAATAACATTTTGACAAAAGGGAATAATACCAATAAAGAAAAAGAAATGTGCAAGTTTAAGAGTTGGAAAACATGATGTTAATGATGAGAATTTTCATGGGTCAAACAATGGATGGCTGGCTGTAAATATAATGAACTTAGATTTTGAGAAGATATTATACACTCTTGAGAAATTAGTACATAATGAACACTTGTAAGATCCAGAGATGTCTGTCAATATAATTTCAACCTAGTATTTCATTATGACATTATTATAAGATAATTTGGTAAGAAAATAAAGTGTTAAAGTCAATGAAAATAATTTTAATCTCCCCAATGTTGTTGAGGCATCTAAGCACTTGTAATAAAGTGACCATTTACAGCAAGAGCCTGAGACCTAACATTCAAGGTGGTCAAAGAAACATGCTGTGCCTTTGCATGGCTTAAGAATGAAAGTTAATGTGCATATTTATCCAAGATCTAAGAAGGAAGATATGCTGTCAAAAAGTAGGGGTGACCATAATGAACCTTAATATACTGTATATTAATTAAAACAAAGAGATACTCTATATAAAATAAAAATTGTAACAAAAGTATGAACTAGATGACAAGAAATGATGAAACCAATACTTTATAGAAAAACTAAGTAATGTGTCTATCTATCTATCTATCTATCTCTACATATTTTTCCACTTTTTTCCCTTTTATTGAAAATTTTTTTCACATACTATTTTCTGATTATAGTTTTCTTTTTGTCTGTCTCTCTTTGTCTCTGTCTCTTTCTCTTTTTTTCCAGTGCCCTCTCATCTTTACTTCCATCTGGATCTTCCATCTGGATCTCATTAGAAAACAACTGGGCTTCTAAGGGAAAATAATAAAATAAAATAAAATAAAAATAAGATAAAACTAAAATAGGACAGAACAAATGGAAGGAAATGAACCCAACAAAAGACACAAGAAACAGGTATAGATGTAGGGACCCACTCATTCACATAATCAGGAACCTTATAAAAACACTAACCTGGAAGCTATAATATATACCCAAAGAATCCCTTCATGTTGTATACATTCTACTTAGTCTCTGTGAGCTCATGTGTGTGTCAATCCTGGTTTTTAAGAGGATTCGTTTTTCTTTGGTGTCCTCCATCCTCTGGTTCTTACCTCATTAGCTTCATCAGCAGGATCCCTTGAGCTCTAAGGGGAGGGATTTATGTAATAGTAGCTTTTATTTCCAGATGTAATTGTTCCCTCAGAGGCTTACGGCCGTATATGCTCACCCTTTCTAGCTCTTTCTGAACTCTGGCTAGCAGGTTCAACTCTGCTGCTTTGGCTCAAACTCCTCTCGAAGCTGACTAATTCAATCTGACTTCTCTTGGCTTCTCACTGAATTGCTTTGCTTGGCCTCAAACTAACTAAGATAAATTTGTTCTAATCTTCTGATTTCTTATTCTTTGGCTTCAGCTGACTCCGCTGATCTGCAATGAACTTCAATAACTCAAAAACAAACTCAACTAGATTGTGCTACACTCCCTGAACTGACTCCCAAGTCACTGACTCTCTCTGCTCTACTCTTAAATGGCTTCCCTTTCCTGTTTGCTCTCATGAGAGCTGAGCTTAACCTATCTCTGAATCATTCTGTCAAATCTTTCTGTGATTTGTCATGTTGTCTCACCCTCGATTAGAGATCATTGTTTGGGCTTAAAGGTATGTGCTAAAGGTAGGTCTGTATTGTAGCCAGAGGGATTAAAGGTGTGTGGTGTGTTAGCATTTCACCTAGTTCACATAGACCTAGATCATTGGATGTGGTTCCTTGCCAGAACAGCCATGTTGCTGGACAAGAGTTCCTCTACAGGATTTGATGGAGTGATGCTTTTAAGGCTGAGTGTTCCAAGCTCTCTCAATCTCTGTGTAATGTCTAATTGTGGATCTCTGTATATTTTCCCATCTGCCGCAGGAAGAAACTTCTTTGATGATGGCTTAACAAGGCACTGATCTACTACCCTGGCTGGAGTAGCCTGTGGGTTCCCAGGGAATCTATACATATCTTTTTTAAATGAAGATGCAAGCAATAAATTGAATATATAAAATCTCTATTAAACACATAAACATGTTTAAAGTCATATATAATAAAACTTTATAATTTGGAATATAGAACTTAATAATCATCATAATAATTACAGTAACTGTGGTCTTATGATATGTAGAATTCTGACATGCATTCCATTACAAGGCCTTTGACCAATCCCTCTTTAAAATGGTATGAACAATTTTGTCTGCTTTTGTCTAAGACTTAGACTTAGATTTGTACCCCTGTGTCTAGAGCTAATATGATCCTTATAAAAAAAAAATAATGCTCATAACATAAGGTGGAAAAATCCCTGGAATACCTTTATGAGAAAAAGAAATTAGCATTTTTCAAGTGATAGTTCATCAAAAAGATGGCCAGATAGTCAAGTGTCTCATCTATAAAGGATCATTTTCAGAAGGAGTGTCTCATTCTGTTTTCAGGAGGAATGACTCATTCTGTGTTTATATATTTGGTTTTCAGAGACAGGGTTTCTCTCTGTAGCCCTGGCTGTCCTGGAACTCACTCTGTAGACCAGGGTAGACCAGGCTGGCCTTGTACTCAGAAATCTGCCTGCCTCTGCCTCCCATGTGCTGGGATAAAAGGTGTGTGCTACCATTGCCCATCTTAGTTTTCAAATTTTTATTAACAATGATACCCCTTTGAAAATAATTATTTTGTGTATCCATATATAAGTCTACAAAATTAATTTTTTTAATTAATTAAAAGAATTCTAAGCTTACCTACCCAGTATAAGGAAGTACTATGATCCATATTCCAAAAGAAAATGTTGGTTCTATACACCTATAAATTTCTCTGTGAATGTATGGTGACTAGAACTATAATGACTCCCATAGGATCACATGCTTGAATACTTGGCCACAGTTGATGGAATGATTTGAGAATGATTAGGAGGTGTAGCCTTATTGAAGAAGTTGTGTCACTGAGGTTAGGCTTCAAAAGCTTGTTTCTTTCCCAAATAGCTCCACCTCTCTCTGCTTTGGCTGTTGTCATGTAAACTCTCAGGTACTTCTCTAGCACATGCCTGCCTACCTGCTGCCATGCTCCATGACATTATAGTTATGGATGCTGTGTTGGTTTGAATATGCTTGTTCCAGGGAATGACACTATTAGTAAGTGTGGCCTTGTTGGAGGAAGTGTGTAATTATAGGGGTAGGCTTTGAGACCCTTCTCCTAGCCACATGGGAGCAAGTCTTTTCCTGATTGCCTTCAGAACAAGATGTAGAACTCTCAGTTCCTTCAGTGCCATGCCTGCTTGGACACTGCCATGATAAGAATGTGTGGGAGCCCTGCTGGGCTCACTAAAGAACTCAAAACCGAAACCAGAGACTTAGCTCGCTGGG
>NC_045030.1:50940186-50948158 GCF_008632895.1 Mastomys coucha | reverse complement strand
TTTTATTTTATTTTCGGAGGGGAAATTGAGAAAGGAGATATCATATGACATGTAAATAAAGAAAATATCTAATAAAAAACACCATAGAGGGGGGAAAAGTTGTCTTGGTCATGGTGTCTCTTCATAGCAATGGAAACACTAAGACAGACCCTAACCCCTTGTAACTTTAAGACTCAAATAAACAGTTTGTTTTTATAAATTACATTGGTCATAATGATCAATCATAGCAGTTGAGAAGAAATGTAGACAGAAGGAATGTGTTGTCACCAGATAGTGAAAGTTTGGGGATTTTGGTGGTAAAAGATAAACCTAATCATGGCAATATATTGGTGAAACTGGTAAGAAATCATGCAGTGAGGATCTGAGTGAAAAATGGGATGCATTGATTTTTGACTAGAATATGGGCCGTCACTAAAAGGATTGGAGACCACTATGTGCCCAGTCAAAACTTCTTCTGTGCCCAAGCAGACTTGCCTTTTATATTCTCTCTTCACTTCTTTAATTCCTTCTCCATTGTCCACATTACTTACATTCATTTTTTTTCCTGGTGACTTTTTTTTTGTCTTTTTATCCCAGAACTGATAATATACATAAATATAAATTGTATAATAATAGTTATAATAACAATAATATTATTATAGTAACAAACAATTATTAAATAATTGTATCAGGGAAACCAAGTCATTTCTGAAATCACACAGTTTAATGCCCTTCTGTCTTTACTTCAGATCATGTCATTATTCTCAACCTTCAGTTTAATCTCTTAGAGTTGGCGTATTGTCTATCTCAGTTTATAAACATCCCCATTTCCAGGGCCTATTTAAAATATGTATTCTACGGAATTAAAACCATTTATTTGTCCCCACACTTTTGTTTTCCTGCATGTATCACCTTCTTTTTCCAAAGCATATTTTATGCCATGTCCTTAGCACTTACAATTCACTTAACATTGCATATTCAGAGGACATGTTAAGAGGAGGATACTTGTTAAACTCATTTCTCTGAAAACTAATGTTACACTTTGTTTTGTTTCCTTTTTTCATTGTAAGTAGGGGCTTAAGGCCCAGCCATGCCTTGGAGTGACAAGTTCCACTGAAACTCTCTTTTGCCCTCAAATCTACTGCTCAGCATGGGTTTTTTACATCTTGGCAGGAGCTACTGTCTTGCCCTTGGAACTTCCTCTGCCCTGCATGTCAGGAACTTGGCCTGGGGTCAGAACCTTCCTTTTGCAGTAATGTATACTATTAAGCAAATGGCACTGAGAAATGTTCTATCCCCAAGTCAAAATGCTCCCATTTAGGTAAAATTTGAGCATGTAGCTGGCAGGAGTCAGAATGGCAAAGAGAAATACAATGTAAAAGCAATATGAGTTTGAATGAAATTATGATAAGTGTCAGATGGCACCATTATCCATATCCCCACAGGCCAGCATTATGGAGGCTCTGTATTGTAATGCTGGGACAGAATTCCAATTGTGGAAAGATGGGCATTCCAAACATGAATATAAGGCAACCAGATTAGTTAGCACTCTGAGATCATTTGTGGGTTGAGGTACAGAAATAGTGAATGTTCTTTGTATATTAGTTAAATGAATAATGTTCTGGAATATTATATTGCACACACACACACACACACACACACACACACACACACAGAAACACTGAAGTAGGGCAGATGGAGAGAGAGAAAGAGAAGAAAGTTTATTGTTTGAAGTTTAAGAAAGTACCCATAACTACATCCATTTAAAATTTGACAAAGATGCCAAAAATATACACTGGGGAAAAAAACAGCATAGTCAACAGATGATGTTGGGAAAACTGTATGACCACATGTATCTATCACCTTACCCAAAAACTAACTGCAAATGGATCAGTGACCTAAACGTGAAATTTGAAACACTGAAATTGCTAGAATAAAACATGGGCAGTGCCTACATGGCATAGGTGTGGGAAAGGATTTTCTCAATTGGATTCCATTTGCCCAAGCATTAAAGCCAAAAACTTGTTAAGTGGTACTTCGTAAAACTAAAAAGCTTCTGCACAGCTAAAGAAGCAATCACTCAAGTGTGAAGAGGAAGCCCACAGAATAAGAGAGAATCTTTGCAAGCTGCACATCTGACAGAGGATTAAGAGCGAGAATAAATAAAGACCTTAAAAACAAGCAAACAACAAAAAATAATACCCATTCCAAAAGTGGGCCTGGTATCTGGACAGATAATTTCTGAAAAAAGAAATTAAAATGGCTAATAAATAACTGAATTTTTATAAAACAAATATAAACAAACATACGACAAAAAAGTTCATTGTTACTAGCAGGTAGGGAAATACAAACCGAGGCAACTTACTTTGGCCCAAATGGCAAAGATCTACAATTTCTGGAGAGGATGTGAGGAAAAGGACAACCTCATTCACTGTTAGTGGAATTGCAAACTGGCTCAGCCACTCTAGAAATCAGTGTGGGGAATCCTCAAACATCTAAAAAGAAGTCTACCATAAGATCCAGCTATACGATATATCCTTCAGGACAAAACCAAAAGACTCCAAATCTACTCCATGGATACTGGTTTAGGCAACATCCATTGCTACTCCAGTCTTTTATTCTTTTAGCTTCTATCCTGCTGGCCATGCAGCAATGGAATGATTAATCCCGTTGAAGCTTCATAAAACCCATTTTCTGTACCATTAGTTTTGAACAAGCACCCCTCCCCGTGAAACAAATATAGAAGTCAATTCTGTTCCTATGTTTATAGCTCCATATATCTTCTTATTTGAAAGCATCTAGTTCTGCCCTTTTATTATGTTATTTCATATTTCATCTGGCAATCCTATCATTTAGGATTATCTAGTTCTGTTTAACAGAAAAAGGAACTAAGCTCAGAGGTTAAATAACTTACCACTGGCCTTACAGCAACTACTAATTAAAAGGACCATTTGCTCAAACAGAGGTAGTGGGGCAGGTGAACTGTGATATGGACTTGGATTAAGTAAGTGGGGCTGGAGAAATGTCTAGAAGTTTACTAAAGCAACTCTGCTAGGACCATGCTATGAATCTTTATCAGTGGCTACTTTTGCTTGCACATACACATACACACACACACACACACACACACACACACACACACACACACACACAATAGAAAAAAAGCTAAAACATTGAGCTGCTTGGCTGTTTCTAGAGGACATGTAATAAATCAGACTTTTCTTGTGTATTTTAGGTGTCTGCATATAGCAGGTGTTTGGGTATGTAACCAGTTGCTGTAATCATTACCCAATGTATTCAACAACAATGGTATATAAATTCTTTAAAAACATTCTGTTACTTAATTGCTCATTTATTAGATTATTTTCCCCTATCACTGTTCATGTTCTTTAGTTCCTTCCTTAGCCTCATGTGAATTTCAAGATAGGAGTTTAAAGGGTTCTTTCATTTGCATTTCTAATTTTAGTTAAACAACATTCATGTAAATAAATGAAGATCAAGTGACATGTACTATTTTGCCCAAAGTGACATAGGCACTTAGAGGTTAAGGGAGAGTGGAGGTAGTCATTGTAGACTCTTTATTCAGTGTTCTCTGTACTGAAGCATACACCTCATCTTATTTTCAAGCATCAAACACTGTGTAAAGACATAGGTGCATGTTCAATGTCCATTGTGTGAAGAAGTAAATAGCAACTGAAATTAGCATTAAAGTATAAAAAGTTTGGCAATAAATTGCTGGTAATTAACTATTCCCAACGTTTACTCAGAATCAATCCTTGACTTTAATGATGCAGTAAGGATAATGCAAATTAACCACTGTAGTTCCCTTTATTGAGGATAAACCAGAGCTCTATTGATTTTTACAGTTGCTTCCAGGGATCATAGTGGTAGTTAAAAGTTATTCTTTTGATAAAAATTAATTGCTTTCTGTTATGCAAGGATGATGATTTGTGACACAGAAAGAATAATACATCAGAGGACTTGGATTCAAATCCCAACTCTGATATTTTCTAGCTGTTAGGAACCTGGGAAATCTCATAAAGCTTGCAAAGCCTCAGTATCTACACTGATAAACTAAGGTTAATAATATTTGCATCAATAGGATTGCTATGAAATTGAATGTGATCATGTATACATGAATATTTTTTGAAATTTGCATGTTATGCAAATGCTGTTTTAGAGTATTGGTATTACTTGTTGCTTGGGCAGCTATTGTGCCATAGAAATTGTATAGAAAGATGCAACCTTAAAGATGACCATCCACACTTGTCTCTGTGTGCTGACAATGAAAAAGTTGTAAATAATAACTCATTGCTACTAGATTTGGAAAGAAAGAGAGAGAGAGACGGAGAGACACGCAGAGAGACAGAGACACACAGACACACACAAAGACAGAAAGAGAGAGAGAGAGAATGCTTCTCTGGAGCTGGAATGTCTATTTTTAAGTCTCTGAGTGGTATTGTTTGAAATAGCTACACAGTGAACTGATTGAATGTAGATTTGTAGGAAGATGATTCATTTCTCATTTAGACACTGCTTTCCAGAATACAAATGCTTTGCTCAGAAAACTCAGAAGATTGGGCTGTGACATCTAATTTACATGTGTGAAAATCTGCAACAGGGAAGTCTGAGAGGTGGTAGTGGGGCAGTAGAAATACATTCTCTGCTTTGAATGTCTGGCTTGTGCCAGAAAGCTCAGATACAATCTGAACTTGATCATTTCTGCCTCCAATCAGCTCCTCTGCTTCACATTCTTAATGTATGGGCAGGCTTTCACATGCCTTTTGATTTGTTTTCCTATTCATCCCATTTGTACAGTGTCCTTTAATTGTGCCCTCTACATGTATTTTTCTTATCAGTCATTTTCAGTTCACATTTTTTTCTTCGTATGATTTACATCTGATCTACTTGGCTCTAGTCTATGTCACATCAATGCTGTTAACTTGCCCAATGAATCTGCATACCAACCACTGTTCTTGATAATTTCATTTTCCCTGTGTTTAACCTTCCAGTTTCAAACTGATGGGCTACATACTGTTCTTTCAAGTCTGCCTAAGTCTGTCCCAACCTTATTTACTGTATTGAGCCTGTATGGGCCTTTAGTTTTTTTTTAAGCCATATACCTCTCCAGATCAAATAATAAGTCTAATAAAGGAAGACTTTACCTACACACTTTATGATCTTAAGCAAATTACATAACCTCTCAGCCAGTTTCTTAGTCCAAAAGAATGGTAACAGCATCATAAAATAGGTGCTTTGTAAAGGAAATAAAGCATAATGCACAAAATATTACCATGTGCCTGGTATATACTAAGTACATAATACTAGATATTTGCTTTCTTATTGTTATCTAAGACAAATAAATCATAATTCTAATTTAGACTTCTAAACAAACTTCTTTCTAAAACTTTCAGAATATATCTATATCTATATCTATAACTATATATAATGCTTTGACATTATTTTTCTATGTATCTCCTTCTAAACGGTTGTAAGGCCCTTAAGGTTATGAAATATATATGATACTCATATGTGAATTCCTATAGATAGTAGTCATTCAGCTAATGTTTGAAACTGTTATGGGTTGAAGGATCACCTTATTCTTCTCCTACTTTTCTTGAAGTATAATATTGTATCATGTTCAAAGGAAAGTTCAATTTCCCCAAATTCCAAAAGGTAGTCCAAATATCCAGGTTGAGCTCATTTCTAGATATTTGTACTAGAGTTTGGAGTTTGAGGAATTAGAATTTCCTATGGACCTAACAGTTTATACTTATGATGTCATACACAGTGAAATTCTATGTGTAATATTATTTATATCAGAGCATTCATAGGAGAGAATAGGACAGGGCCATCTATTTTGCATATGAGAGAAATAAAATCATAAAATTAAAACCCTGTAGCATGTTCTACTGAATTAGCAGTACTTAGGCACCTATTTCTATGGACTGAGAAGATGGTGCAATTATATAAAAGACTTGCCATCTATGTGGGAGCTGGGGCTTAGAACTCATCACTCAGTTGTAAACTGAGAGGGCATTATGTCCTAGTCTATAGTCTCAGCACACAGCAGGTAGGGAAAAAGTATCATTGAAGCAACCTGACTAGCCAAACTAACCAAATTCATGAGCTCTGAGATTAAGAGAGATATAGGAAAGTACACGATAGATGTCAAGTCTCCACAGTGAACACACACACACACACACACACACACACACACACACACACACACAGACACACACACCGACACACACACCTGCACAGATGTGCCCATGTACATGCGAATGTACAAGAATATTACTCAAACAAAAAGAACTTTGTTCTCAATTTGGTTCCCATTATGGTGATATGTGTTGAATTGTGCAATCTGAACTCAGATTCTTGGTAATATATACCATAATTCATAGAATATTTTTCATTCATAGCACACTTATATGCATAGTGGGATATAAAAATGTAAATTATTGTATATTTAGTGGCATATATTTAGATAAACTTAGCTCTCCATTCTTTTTCCTTCTTCCATCTGGGCCGACTAAAACATTCACTAGAGAACTATGTAAACCCTGGCCAGTTTCCTGGACATTTTCTAAAACGATGAAATGGAGAGAGAACTTTAAAAATAACTGCCCTCCTTCTTATCCATGCCCAAGCTGTGGATAATGGAGAAGGGGTGGAGATCACCCCATGACATGATTGGAATGAATTCTGACTCTTCAGGTTCAAATGAAGAACTGATGATGGTGATTTTGTATGGCCAGGGTGTTGGAATTATAGGAGAAGGAGGTAGAAAAATGAGAAGACAGGAGAATCTCAATGAGTTTCACTATGTGTGTTTGCACAGCTAGACGTGTTGCCTTTTATTCTTTTTATATTTCTCTGAGCCTACATTCCATTCATAGCAGTGATAGAAGGCACTTTATGGGCCGGTGTGTGGGAGCATCACATCCATCTCATTAGAGTTCTGTCATTTCTAATATGAGGGATATAATGACAATCAAACAAGCATGCCTAGGAAACTCAGTATTGAGCTGAAGCAGTACTGTGAAAATATGCCTTAAATCATGTAAGCTCCTTTCACACTTGTGAAATTTGAGTTGACTCTCAGTGTCAACAGATATACCCTTATAAGTGAGAATATCTATATTATTCTTTTGGCCTAATTCTCTGCACACAGTGGGTGCTCAATATTGGTTGTTGACTCCTTAGTCAATTTCATTACAATACAGTTTGTACTTTGAGCTTCTATGGAAACTAAGTACAATAGGTTTGATTCTCCCTCTTGAAGAATGGCTGCAATCAATGTGTAAAGTGATGGTGTACTCTTCTCCTGAGATAAAATTGATGACAACATGCTGTGTTCTAGGAAAACTGAATGCAGTTCTTCCCTAGTCCAATAAGGTATAGTATTTTGCCCTCAGCTTTTCTTTACACATGAATGAACCCAAAAAGATTGCATCTAAAAAAATAGTAACTCATTGATTTACAGTTATAAACATGTTTCTTTTTCTTTATTTTTATTAAGAATGACAGCCTAACACATGAGAGGAAATTCAGTTGTCCTTGTCCCAATTTTATGTAGAACATCAAATTAAGTTTTGAGTATTTGTGGAGCAATAGCTCAGGATTGATGGATAGAAATCTGATAATCTACAAACGTGACCCAGCACAATATTGTCTTAATTTGCTTTGTGAGGACTAATTCAACTATTGCCTGATTTCATGGCAGTGACTATAAAATGTGGTACAAATAATGCCCTGTAAACAAATTCAGCTTCTGTAACCTTTGCAAATATCAGATATCTTAGATTTGCTTTTTTCTTTTTAATTCAACTGTCCTGTAGTGAGTTTGAGGGTAGAGTTCCAAAGCATGTGGGAAACTAAGAGGATAAGCAACTCTAGACAGAACAATGGTCTAGAGAACTGAGTTTTCTTTCCAAGAGTCTCTGACATTTAAAATACAATTTTGATCATTTGTTGATAGGGTTTTGAG
>NC_045030.1:50937843-50939408 GCF_008632895.1 Mastomys coucha | reverse complement strand
GTTTGGATCAATTCCTGGGGCCACAACTTATTGTTTGAACTTAGAGATCTTATTAAAGCATTTGTGTATCAGTTTTCTCTGAAAGGGGGATTCTAGTTGTCTGCACCATGCAAGATTTAATGTGCACAGATTACTTAAATTCAACTCAATAGATGTCTAATAACCCATTATTATACAACAATGACTATAGCTTCTCTCATTTTACTTTTTTCCACTGGATGGTTTTAGTTCCTTTGTCAAAGATCAAGTGACCATAGGTACATGCGCTCATTTCTGGGTCTTCAACTCTGTTCCATTGATCTACTTGACTGTCACTGTACCAATACCATGCAGTTTTTATCAATGATTTCTAATGATTCATGTAACAGATTAAGGTAATACAGATCACAAAAATAGTGATTTACTTCTGTTTAAAGTCATTGTGATACCAGACCAGTATGTATTCTAAAGGACTGGGCTCTTATTACATCTACTTTTTGACAGGAAAGAGAAGATAAAGCAGTTTGTGACTTTAATTTACAAATAGTGAATATAAATGACTTGTATATTCTTATACATGTTCTGGGTTTCTCTTTGTGTTTTTTCTTTGTTTTTTGGTTTTCCTAGCTCTTAGAAGAAAGTTGAAAAAATGACTAGTAGGGATAATTTGATTCTCCAAGTACCCCTGATTTTCACAGATGCCTAAAGGGAGAGCATTGCTACTCACACTGATGATTTTGAAACACCACAAAATCTGGCAGCAGATGTAGAGTGTACTTTATTTGACAACTAAGAGCAGGTAAAGAACTATAAGAATAATGTGGTTGCCATACATTTATGTCTATATATATGATATGACACGACATATGCAAATGCATACATGTATAGTTTAAAATTTTATTTATGTAATCGATAGGATAATGAGCATGTAGTAAATAAGTGGAGTTTTGAATGCCTTTCAGCAACAGTGAAGTTAAAGTTTAAGGTCTGTACACTGTTTGGGTAACCAGGAACCAGAGACTACATTGCATAGAGATCTAGGTTAAAACCAAACACTATTGGTCTAAAAGGAAAAAAAAAAATCTCAAGAAAACTGTTCCTAAGGATATGCTACTATGCATGTATATCTGTAAGTTATCCAGTCATCATCAGAGAGGGTTCTTCCAGCAACAGATTGGAACACTTGCAAAGACTCACACCCAATTTGATAGGAGGTCTCTATCAAATCCCTCCACTAGTGCTCAGGAAATCCCATAGAAGAGAAGGTAGAAATATTATAAGAGCCAGAGGGGTTGAAAGATACCGTGAAAACATGGGCCTCTGAATAACTGAGTAGTCTCATATGAGACTTAATGGCAGACAGAGACTTAAAGAGACTGAAGCAGCAAGCACAGAATCTACATGAGTCTACACCAGGTATATATATATATTATAACTATAAGATAAGTATTTTTGTGGGACTACTGACTGTGAAACCAAGTGGGTCTTTTACTCTTTTGTCTGCTCAGTAGAGTCTTCCTCCTATTGTGTTGCCTTGTCCAACTTTGATATGACAGCTTTTGTTTCATCTTATTATATTTTAATTT
>NC_045030.1:50934813-50937045 GCF_008632895.1 Mastomys coucha | reverse complement strand
GGACTTTAATAGTCCCTCTTTTCAGACACTGTGGCTTGCTACAAATGTAGCTTTGCACAGAATTTCTGTAATTGAGTTCAAACAAACCAACCCATAATATTTGAATTCACACAACCTAAGTATAACTTGTTTTCTTTCTTTTTTTTCTATTTCTAAGCTCATGTCATGATTATTTGTAGTCAATTAGACTGAATTATATGAACGAGATTTTTAAGGATGAGAATATAAGGCCAAATACAGAAAGCCTTGTTAATCAGTACATATGTGAAAGAAATATTATCAAGAAATTTCAGAGTCCTATCCTCATTTTGATGCCCAAGGAAAATCTTTGTATGTTTGTGTTTGTGTCTGTGTATGTTTGTGTGTGTGTGTGTGTGTGTGCGTGTGTGTGTATGTGTGTGTGTGTGTATGTGTGTGTGTGTGTGTAGGCCAAAGATTCATATTGGATGTCTTCCTCAATCATTTTTAACTTTAGTTTTTAAGACAGTGTTTCTCACTTTATATGAAACTGATCAATTCAGTAAGACCTGCTGGCTATTGAGCTAGGGATGGGTCAGGTATGCTTATGTCTTCATGTCTCTAGTACTAGGATTATAGACAGTTTCTGTTGTACCTGAATGTTTTACATGGGTGTTGGGGGTTAAACATGGGTCTTCATACTTGTATAGCAAGTACTTTATCCACTAATCCATCTCCCTGGTCCCATTAAATATAATTTGTTTCCAGTTTCTTAAATCTACAGTTGCCTACAAGTAAATGAAAATATGTGGTTTCTCAAAGATTCATTTCATTTTTACACATGGTATTAATGATATTCAAGGGAGGGCAAATAGATTTTATGGTATGTTTTATACTAGTTTTATACTATGTATGAAGCTCATAATCATGTTTAGAATTATCTCTTTTTTAGAATTATTTCTTATATGTAAAATATTAAGTAAATAATCAATACTAAATAAGTAATGTATAAATACTCAGCAAAAGAAAGTAATAAATAAATAAATAAAATGTGTCACTAAATACTAAATCTTTAACATGTGAATTCAGAAAGACACATTTATATTCCACCCTTATGCTAGGAGATGTATAGGACTTGTTTTATTTAACACTCATTGCAGAAATTAGCTATAATTAGAAAACCTGTTTTATAGATAAGGAAACCAAGTCGTTAAATAATTTTCTCAAGGCTATATAGTTATATGTCCTGTTACTTAGTATGAAGCATAAATATATGTAAATATATATGGATCTTAATATTTATATGTGAACATAGATGATATACTTAACATTACATGTTTTAGTTGATTTTGTATTATAATACAGACTTCTGAGTAATTAACAGAAACTAGGAATTTATCTCTCACACACCTGTTGTTTGGACAACATGATGAAACTAATACATTCATGAAGGCAGTGTTCTTACAACCAAAACACACCCACCCATAGGCCTCACCTGCCACTTCTGACAATATTTCACTAAAGACTAATTTTCTAACATGTGGATTCTGAAAGACTCATTCACATTGTACCATTGTGATACAACCTGTTTAGGGCTTGTTTTACTTGACACTCAGACATCCTATAAATTAGCTATAGTTTTATAGTCAAAGAAACCAAGTGGTTAAATAATTTTCCCAAGGCTATATAGCTATATGTCCTGTTAGTATAAAACATAAATATGCACGTTGCTATTTAGTTAACTGCTCTTTAGGCCATTGTTATGTATTACTTGTTCATTGAATAAATCCTACATGTCTCGCTTTAATTTTTCTGTTCTTTATAAAAAGGAACATGCATAGTGAAGTGGGGTACCTTTTTATCATGGCTACCTATTTAAAACTTGTCTTTTTCTCTCCAATTAAAAATAAAATAAAAAATAGACATTTTTCATGACTTTACTTATTTATTCACTTTACAACCCAATCGTGCTGAGGAGAGCCCCCCCCCGACCACATATCAACCCACTGTGGTATGTCAAGTCACTGTAGGACTAGGCACATCCTCTCCCACTGATTGGCTGTTACCTGCTCCTGCTCCACCATGTTAAGTCCTGACATCCTGTGTGTACCTTCAGCTTTAAAAGAACAATACTTTGGATTTAGTTTTTTGAAATTATGTACATTTATATGATTTATTTTGAATATACCTATCCACCCTACTTTTTTCCCACTTAAGCCTAGTGCCCAGAAACACTGCCTTGCAACATAATATCCTCTACCTTTATTTTATTGA
>NC_045030.1:50927584-50934447 GCF_008632895.1 Mastomys coucha | reverse complement strand
AAAAAAAAAAAAAAAAAAAAAAAAGAAGCTTCTCTGACTAAGATTTAGAACAGCCCAAACCTACAGGTATAAATACATAGAAAGCAGTTCGACTATATTACCATCTGACATAAGAAAATACAATGTTCCCACCTAGGACCTAAGATGTCCCTAGGCATATAATTTGACTGGGTTTACAGTACCAGGCATGAAATCTTTCTTGTGGACCAGGCCTTATATCTAATCAGAAAACATATTTCAAACAAAGTATAATAAATCTCGTAGAAATAAAGAACTTGTGAAGAGAGACTTGTGTTTTACTATTTGACTACCAGACTTTTGAAACCATGAACAACACCCCCCTCTTCCCCAAGAAAAAGAGTTTCTCCAGGAGTCACATGCTGGAAAAGAAAAAATGTGATAGCAAAGAGATTTCAATAATGGGTCAGAAATGGGTAGGACTGCTCCATGCCTGGGACAGCTTCAGTGTGCATATCCTTGGCCCTTTATTTGAACTTCAGTCTCAATCCAAGACCTACAAGATTGTGATAAGGGGTTGACTTTGTCCTTCTACCCAATACTACCACAATGAATTATCTCCTTCCTGTTTTCCACTTTTAATATGGCTCTTTTTCTTGGCTTAATGAGAATAGGTGGTAGGACCTGACTTCAGGCATAAGCTGTGACTGCCCCAAATTCACTAAGAAATCTATCATGCCTCTGTTTCCTCTGTGGTACATCTTGCTGGGCAGATATGTATTGTAATGTTCAGGGTACAGTACTGGATAGGACCATTAATGTCTTTTCTAGCTTCTCATCAACTACTCAGTGTCCCATTTGGATGTTTGTCTCAAGAACAATGACATGACACAGTCCCAAAACAATTAGATAATAGATAAAGCATGTTCAGAATTCCAGCCTCTACTTTTTGTCCACCCAGAGAAAAGAAAAATAGCTTCTCTGGAAGTCAAGTACAGTAGGGGGATCAGAAAAAGGAATATTTTTCTGCAGACTTTTCTATTCTCAGAAATTGTCTTTACTACACTGTAATCTTTTCCCTTTTGCAGAGCTGTCTTGAGAGAAATCATCCTGTGACCTTATGTTAACCATGTATAGTCCAAACATAAAATGCTCTAATTATCTGGTCTCTTACCTATTTTGTGTAAAAATCCTGCATTTATATTTCATGTACCAACCTTCCATGGTATTTCAGAGAACCATACATTTTAAACACTCTACCACTCAAATAGTAAATATTTATACCAGTCTTGTAAGGAGATGCTTTGAAAAGTCCTTGATACAAGGGAGAAGAGCTTTAATGCCTCTCAGGGAAAGTCTAGTATATTAGAGTAATGATTGAGTCTAGGTAAGACAGTATAGCAGTGGTTCTCAACCTTCCTAATGCTGCAACCCTCTAATACTATTCCTTGTGTTGTGGTGACTTCCAACCATAAATTATTTTCATTACTACTTCATAATTATAATTTTGCTACTGTTATAAATTATAATGTACATATCTGTGTTTTCTGATGGTCTTAGCTGGCCACTGTGAAAGAGTCTTTTGAACCTCCAAAGGGATCATGACCCACAGGCTGAGAACTAGTGCCCTATAGGGAAGGACTTTGAACACCTGAAACATGAGAACATACAGTGTCTAGAGTTGGAAAAGGTTAACATAGACCCCAAATATGGTCACATCCAATGGTCTTAAGTTGTTAGCTTCATGACAAAGTTTTATGGATAAGACAACCAGACAACAATTACTTGTTAATGTACAGGTAACCAATAAGGGCCACTTGTTTGCTCTATAGTTTTGTACTTCTTTCTTTCTTCTTTTCCTTTCTTTCTTCCTTTCATCTTTCCTTTCTTCCTTCCTTCCTTCCTTTCTTTCTTTCTTTCTTTCTTTCTTTCTTTCTTTCTTTCTTTCTTTCTCTCTCTCTCTCTCTCTCTCTCTCTCTCTCTCTTTCTTTCTTTCTTTCTTTCTTTCTTTTATTGCATTTGTTTGTTTTAATTTACTTTACATCTAGATTGCATCTTCCCCACCCTCCTCTCCTGCTCCTCTCATCTTCCTTTTTTCCTGAGAAAAGAGGCGGCCTCATGGATATTAACTTGTCTTGGGATATCAAGTTGCAGCAGGACTAGGTAAATCTATTATAACTAGACAAGGCAGCCCAGTTAGGGGAAAGGGATCCTGCTGTTAGGAGTCTCACATGGGGAGCAACATGCACAACTATTTATTATATATGTGCAGAGAAAATAGGTCTGTCCCATGGATGCTCTCTAATTGGAGTTTCAGTGTATGTTAGCACCTATGGGCCCAGATTAATTGATTTTCTAGTTTTTCTTGTAGTGTCCTTGGCTCCTCTGGCTCCCTCAATCCTTCCTTTGTCTCTTCTGCATGACTCCCCAAGCTTTGCCCAATGTTTGGCTGTGGGTCTCTGCATTGGTTTCCATCAGTTGCTTGGTGTAGCCTCTCAGATTGACAGTTATCCTAGGCATCTGTCTGAAAGCATAGCAGAGGATTATTAATCATGTGAGGAGTGGACTCTCTTTCATGGCAGGGTTCTCAAGCTGGGTCAGCCATTGGCTGGCCATCCTCTCAGTTTCTGCTGCTTCTTTATCCCTACATATCCTGTAGGTAGGACAAATGTGGGTTTAAGGTTTTAAGGCTGGATTGGTGTGATAATCCATACATTGGAAGTATTTTCTAATTATAGGAGATGGCTGTTTCAGATTACATATCCCCTACTACTAGGAGTATGACTAGGGTCACCCTTATAAATTCCTGGGAGGTTCTATTGTTTTAGGTTTCTATCTTGTCCCAGAGGTGCACTCCATCTAATTCTAGTTTACTCCCTCTGTCCTCCCCCCATATTTTTTTTTCTAAAATCAGTCACCTGTCTCATGACTCTTGTCCCTCTTTATACATGACACTCTGAACTGTGCATTTTCTTAAATGAGTGCATTATCTCAAGCAATGCTACCATGGTCATCATTTCCTCTTTAGAACAGGTAGTGACTTTATTAATATAGATCCTTTATGAAAACTTAATGAGGTATCTATCATGAGTAATGCAATAAATTTGCTTGCTCAATGATTTAGTTCTGTGCATGTGTGACCTGTAAAGATGATTGTATTATGTATCACAATGCTTTGAAAAGCATATATGCTCAAAAGTGGACAGAAAATCCTCCAAAAGAGTAAAAGTAGCCACACCAAGAGCTGAGGAGATAACTTTGAGAGTTTTAGATATCATATTAAACCTGACAACTACTTCAGTGGAAGTAAGGCATTTCCTGAGACCAAGTCTCTTTCAATAAGTTATAGCAGACAGAGTTTGAGAGATGGAGAAAGCAAGGTCTAACACAAAGACCTTTTTTTTTGCCAGGGCCCCGAAGGTTTCAGCTACTCATTCTAGAATTGTATATTGACTTGTTGCCTTGTAAAGAAAACTGAGCTATGTCCACATCACAATTCCATCCAATGTATTGTACAAAGGATCAGCCTGATCTCACTGGGTCACTTGCAATAACTTCTCTATGGAAGACTGATATTACCTTTACTTTTCTGATTCTATATTAGACAGAATCTGGCCTGTAGTTCCAGCTCTACTTCTCACTAGCTGTCATATTTGTTAATGTACACATTTCCTATGCCATGTAACCACTTAGCATTTTTTCCACTTTTCAGTAATTTCTAGTTGTGGCTCCTTGAGCAGCATTCATTTTTTTTCCCTAAATATCAAATTTGGAGCTAAAGACTATGAGCAAACGTGCTTTTATTATAGGTTTCACTACTTGAGAATCTTTTAGAGGACCAAGTTCTGAGAATATGAGGCTCAAGAATGAGAAACACAAGAAGGCCTAAATTAAAAGCTATGGGAATGAAGACCTTAATAAAAAAATGGCAAGAAAGCCTTGTGATGATTCATTGTTCTTCTGCACACAGAATAGTTTCTGCCTCTAACAGGTCATGTCTTAATGAATGCAGTGGGTATTTATGAAACACAATGCTAATTTTTTTTTTTTTTTTTAGAAAAACCTGTGGAAAGTTGAATGGATGGTAGATAGCTATTCTAAAAATGAAGAACCATATTCACAGCCAAAATATGATTTTTTTTATAGCAGGGAAAACACAATGTGGACTGAGGTGGAAAGAAACTTATACACTCTTCTGGTGTATGAGTTTTCAGCTGGCTGGGCAGAAGGGAGCCAGAATGGAAACTGGAGTGCCTGGCTCCTAAGAAATCTGCAGGATTTCAGGCTCAGTTGTCCATCTGTCATTCTTCTCTCTTTTCATGCTAAAAGTTACTAGAAGGAAGAGATTTGCTAATTAAAACAGCACATAAAATTTCTTTTGGCTGTCCTCCAGCAGCAACCTTTCCAGGCCAGGGTTATTGAGACAGAAAATCTTTTACTTCCCAGGGATCACTTGGCAACAAGGAAGGCACTTTTGGTTATTCCAATTGTAAAAGATGATAATGGTGGTAGGATTGCTGGAAACTTCTGGGTATATGAGGTGTGCCACTAGACATCCTTCAAAGCCTTTAGACAGACAGTTGTGCAGGTGTTAGAATATCTACCTTTTGCTTTCCCATATATTAAGTCATTCAGGCACAGTGTTAGGTACCTTGGAGAATAAGACAGACAGGGTACATGCTTTTATAGAATTTATGATGAGGAAGAAAGAAAAATAATGATCATTTTATTAATTTCAGGTTATAATACATTTCCTTTTTCTTCTATTGGCTATATTCCCCCAGGCCCATTCAAATAACAGACATTCAATAAGGACATTCTCCTAAGCCAGAGATTTTTGTCAAGGAAACAATTGCTGATTAGGTCACATATGATCATTGTTAATAAAAAGTAGTCATTGGAAGGGATATGTGTGAAAACAAATAATTGCAGTACTGAATAATAGCTTTCTGAGCTTTGTTGCCAAGTTCTATATGAACATAAAATACAAGTGTACAGACATTCCTGAAGGGAGCACTGCCAGGCAAAAATCTGATAGGAAAATGTTCTTATAACTGGGTCTTGAAAAGGTATTTGATTCCCTGCATATAAAAGCTAATAAGGACATTTTTGACAAGCAGATAAACATAATGTTATAGAAGGTAAGCATTCATAATATATTGCTGAAATGTCTATGGCATGGTATGACTAGACTGCAGGCTATCTGAATGAGAATGACTGGGCTGGCACTGGTGAGATAAACAGGAGCCATTATAAAGGACACCTTATAGGACATGTTAAGGCCTTTGAGTTTTTCCTCAGGGACTTGTTGACCTAGTACTCTAATAAGAGTAGTAATATGGTCATGGCTCCTACTATAGATGGTAGACCTTAGTGAATCAGTCACATGGTTACTCTTACCATGATTACATTTCTCTCCTGCACCTTCAGTCTTGATTGCCTGCTCTAAGTGATATCTCACTTGTTTACTACAACCATTTACAGTCCCTTGCTCCAAGCAAGTGGGAGCCTGATAAAAGCCTGAATTTCATAGACTGATAGTTCTGGAATTCCCACTTGATTGGTTTGTATGGAATCACTGTATATTGAGTCTAAGAAGGAACTTTTAGGGAAAGCAAGTGGAAAGAACTAATGTTAAAGATTGTTTTATATTTGCCAATAGGCTATTCCTATTTTAGTTACCACCTATTGTCAATGCTTTCCATGTAGTAGAAATTAAAACCTATTTGCCATAATTACATACTCCCTATATTACTCACAACTCTTTGAGATATATGTTATTGTTTTCATTTTTCTTTCTTGTTAAAATTCTTTGTTCTTTATTGTTTATTCCTCTCACTCTTCTCCCTCCTACTTCTCTTAGGTCCACTCCACCTATATATTTCCTCCCAAATCTATAGCTAAATTATTTTATTTATTTACTTCCCAAATGTTGCACCTATCCTGGGGCTTCCTCTTCTTTAACCATTGTATGTATGTATGTATGTATATATGTATGTAAGTATGTATGTATGTAAGTATGTATGTATGTATGTATATATGTATGTATGTATATATACATATATATATATATATATATATATATATATATATGATTCTATTGTATATGTGGGAAGACTGATAGGCAAAAATGGAAGCATTTCTATAACAACTGACAGTAATTAGAGGAATGTTTCCTATGGAAACAAAGAGACACAAAAATATAGGAGGAAGCACATGTCTTTTCCAATATGAGATCATCGACGTTTTAGATCAAAACATTATTATTTCTCTTCTGAAGGAAAATTTCTCATTTAAGATTTTAATTATGTTAATTTACTGAAATCCTTAGAGGGAAATGACTGTGACAGCAGGTTAGGGGACAATCAAATTGTGGTTAAATACTTACCAGAGGATTTTAAGCTTTCAACTGTGACTCACACTTTGAAAAGCATTTTATAATGTGAATATATATATGTATTTAGAGAGTCAAATATAGCAAAATATATATATTCATGTATGCAGTATGTGTACACATATATATGCAATCTATATTTACATAAATCAAGTTTTACTGAATAAAAGTGAACCTTATTCAACTCATTCTATGTGACATATTCTTATATAGACCATTCTTTTTACATTTTAAAAAATCCTTGACTTGATTTGTGGTTTAAAAATATCAATGCTTAAACTAACTCAGACTGGAGGTCAATAAAGTTTAAAGCTAAGGGGGAGAAGAGGCTCATTTACACAGGATAGTATTATTTTCTGGATACCAAGAGTTTTCTGCCTACAAAACCTTGATGATATTTAAACAGTAGTTTGTTCACAGAGACTACCTTACTATCTATCAGGAAGCTTAAGGCTAGCTATAGACTACTTAGAATAGTTGTACCATCCAGCAGGCACAGAAAGATATGCAC
>NC_045030.1:50894378-50927250 GCF_008632895.1 Mastomys coucha | reverse complement strand
AAAAGCTGTCACTGAAAGAACGTCATAGTTGTAAATAAACCACCACATCCTTAAATCCACATAAAACAGGAATAGAGCATAAAATCATGGAAGAGCTAAGTACTTTGCTCTTTGTCTCTTGCCCTCTGGGCTCCTATTCCTTCTTTGCCCTACCCCATACAAGAGGCTTATGGTTAAGCTTTGTTTCTGTTTTGTTTCATTTTGTTTTTTGTTGACCCTCTCACTTGGGGTGGCATGTATATCACTACTACTGCTGTGAGCCAAGGTTTTTTTTTTTCCAGATTTCAAGGCCTAGATCCAGATTATATTATATTTTTATACAATATGAGTCTCACATATAAAGTGGAAAGTCTAATTAGGACTCAAGATCTTTGCATTTCAGTGATGTTCCAAGTGCTCTAGAGGCCATAATAACTTTCCTTAGGTTCTCTAGATATACTTCTCTCAAGAAAACTCCCTTGATCCACCTGCCTGCCAGTGTACCAATACCATGCAGTTTTTATCATAATTGCTCTGTAGTACAGCTTAAGGTCAGAGATGGTAATTCCACCAGAGGATCTTCTATTGTTGAGAATAGTTTTCACTATCCTAGGTTTTTTGGTTTTTTTTTTGTTATTCCTGATGAATTTACAAATTGCTATTTCTAAGTATGTGAAGAAGTGAGTTGGAATTTTGATGGGGATTGCATTGAATCTATAGATTGCTTGCAGCAAGATGGGAAGAGAGGCCCTTGGTCCTGTGAAGGTTGTATGCCACAGTGTAGGGGAATGCCAGGGCCAGGAAGTAGGAGGGGGTGGGTTGGTGAGCAGCGAGAGGGAGAAGGAAACAGGGTTTTTTTATTTTATTATTTTTTCCTTTTTTTTTCTTTTTTGGAAGGGAAACCAGGAAAGGAGATATCATTTGACATGTAAACAAAGAAGATATCTAATAAAAAAAAAAAGAAAACTCCAGACAAAACAATTGCTGTTGTTTCAAAACTGTTAATTCAAGGCAAAATTGGTAAACATTTCTTTTTTCTTTCTTTCTTTCTTTCTTTCTTTCTTTCTTTTGTTCTTTCTTTCTTTCTTTCTTTCTTTGTTTTTTTTTGTTTTTGTTTTTTTGAGACAAGGTTTCTCTTTGTAGCCCTGGATCCCTGGCTGTTCTGGAACTCACACTGTAGACCAGGCTGGCCACAAATTCAGAGCTAAACATTTCTTAAAGCATATGAAACAATTTTCTTCTGAATCTTACAGCAGCATTTTTGTGCTTAGCTTCCCTTTGTTACATGCCCATACCCTCCTTTAATCCTTCACCTGAAGGATATTTTATGACCTAGCTAGTAGGAAATGAATCCTAATTCTGGAATCCATATTTTGTATACTCTGTAGATCCCTATCCTATAGGGTCACTTAACCATTTTACTGAATGACTAAGCTCAACCTCAGTGGAACAGAAAGTGAAATGCTTGGGAAATTTACCCTTTCTTCCTGTCTCCTGGCCTGTAAATAGATCCCTTTAACCACTTCATTGTACAATGTGCTTCAAATTTTAGAAAGAAATTTTAGACCATGACAAGTAAAATATGAGGATCTTAGAAGAATAAAAAACACTCCTAAAATATGAACAGTTCTTTGAGAAGTGTAAAATCAAAGGCAAATTTTATACATGTTAAAGTTAGGAAAAAGAAAAAAAATAGCCCATCATTGACCATGACTGTCCACTACCCACATTTCCAGAATCTTATTTCCTGATACACTGTTATTCTATTAAAGACAAACTATTTGTTGGTTCTGTGAGATTTTTGTAGGACTAGTTTTGGTAGGGGCTTAGGAGACCAGGTATAGGCAATGGAATCCACTCTCCTTGACCTTTTCGAAGGTCAAGAGTTCACTGTGTTCTAAAGTAGGAGCAACAGATCATGCTGTCTGGATATTAAACTTAAGTGATCTTTCTTTCTCAATTTTATGTATTACCTGGCATCAGTTTTATTAAGCATTTATTGCTCTGTAATGTTGAACAAACACTGTCAACTTGATGATGTTTAGAATAACCCTGGAAACAAAGTCTCAATATGCTTTCGAGAGACTTTCTAGAAGAGGTTAATTGATGGAGGAAGATTCCCTTTAATTGTTGGTGGCACTGTTCAATGGGCTGGGATCTTGGACTGAATAAAAAAGGGAACCCAAGCTGAGCACCAGCACTCATGACTGTTGGAGTGCTGCTGCAGTGTCTAGTGGCTTCCCAGTCCTGCTAATAGGCTTTCCCTTCCATCATTGATGGAATTTCTCCAGAACTGTAAGTCATATTAACCCTTAAATGGGCTTCTTGTTGGGTATTCGGTTACCTGAATGAGAAATGTAACTAACACGTTTTCTTTCTTTATGACAATGAAAGTATATTCCAGTCTTCTTTGTATTATTTTGAACTTTAGTTTTCATTGTTGAATCAAGAATGTCTATCTTCCTTCACTGGTAATCATGTTTCATTCCAGTATATTTCCTGAGTTCTTGATGGTAGCATGCTAGACTTAGGCTGCCAATTAGATTGTAACATGGGTGCATAGTTCAATTTACTTTTGTTAATGTCATTTTCAAGGGGAAGAGCATTTGTCTAATAGCCCCAAAATATGTGGTTTTAGTTTTACTACTGCATGAATTACTCTGTGCCAGGTTTTATGCTAATACTTTACAAATATTATGTAGTTTAATAGACACAATAATGCTATCAGTATGTTTTAATGATTACCATCTTGTTTTAATATAATGAAACTCAGCAGGTTAATGGTTATGCCGAAGATCATGCAGAAAGTTTGACTTCTGACTCCAAAGTGACTTGACCATATACCGGAGCAGATGTAAGAAATTCTTGGACTTAATCACTGAAATGATGCTTTTAAATAGATTGACCTATGGCCCTGAGAAAACAAAGCTAATGGGAACAGCATCTGGGGTTGAATGTACGGAAGCTAGAACTCTGAACATCCCTTTGCACTCTAGTTGGATGAGTTGGAATGAGCTACAGACATCTTCTTACTTTCTGCATTTGGTGAACTTTTTCTAAACCTATAATTTAAAACCTTCATGTTCATGTTTCTTCCTTTCTCAGGCTGTGATCAGGTCCTGGCTAATACTTCAGACACCCAGTAGTACATCTGGTATGTCCATTCAAATGCTGTAGAACCGGTCAATTCACAAGCTCATCAACTACTCATTAGTATAGATAGTCCTCTGAATTTTGTATAGCTACTTAGTTATTCGGGTATCTCTGCCCATCCCTCAGTCACTCTTTATTTTATGACATTTTCTCCATGCTTACCTAGCCTTTGTCTTATCTCTTTTCTCACAGAACCTGAAATCAGTCAACATGTAGGCATTGCAGAATGTAGAAACATGCTTTCTTCCATTGTATTTGACATTTCATTGCCCTTGCACTCAGATTTTTTTGATACTGTGCCCTATCATATAGTCCTGACTACTTAACCCTTTCCAAGGTAGCAACTCTGTTCTAAATACAGCTAAAGCTTGAAATTATAGTAGATTAGTGGGCATCACTCTTTTCAACGACTATCATTTTTAGGACAAGCCTCATAGCCAAATGTTTTCCCTTGTCTCTAAGTCAGCCTTTTGTTATTTATCCCTGAAGTTTTGGCATGCTCAGTGGCCAAGTTTCCTGAAATGGACTCTTCACTGAACTCAAACTCTTCGTTCTTTAGTGCTGTGCTGTAAACAACTTACCTAAAGGGCAAGAATGCTCCCCTGCATCAACAATAATGCAGGCTGGGAAACAAAGCCATTTATCTTCTAAAGCTCAGCTGCAGTCTCAACTGCAAGTGCAGAAAAGGGTAGAGAAATAACTCAGCATTTCTGTGTCCTCTGACTTTCAAGCCACACATTAATATGGTTAGTTAGTGCTTTCTAGTTTATGCCATCAACATTGTAAATTCAGTAGTTTAAGTCTCACAGTGGTTTTGGTATAAGCCTTTAATCTTAGTAATGATTCCTTGATCAGCTGTGGACCTTTCAATTCAGAGGTCATTAGAGGTCCCCGTTGAGAACTCCCCAGCTGTTTCAGTTCAGTTCATGTATATTTATTTGCATGCCTTTTGAAGCACATTTGGCTATGCAGAAGCACAGCTCCTTTTAGAGGTTGGTGTTCCAGGTCGTTTCCTGAAAGTACAGAAGAGCTGGGGGAGGCAGGGAGGTACACTTCTGAGATGTCACTGGCATCCCGCTTTTAACTACTCCAAGGTTAATGGCAGGTCTTTCAGAGTGTCTATATTGCTTTCAAAAAAGGCCAGTTGGAAGCAAAAGAAGTCATTTTTCCACTAGGATATCATTGTATTGCCAAAGACAGGATATTTAGACAAGGGAGTCAAAATGATCAAGTGAAAAGCGAACATTTCAGACAAATTGTCTGCTTGACATTACTGAAATCAGAACAATATGTGCTGGCTCGTAGTCTCAGGCCAAAAAGTTTTCATGGAAAGACTGTCCAGTGGTCTGTTTCATGCCTGCCCAGTGCAGGATCCATTTTATAGCTGCTTAGTGTGGGAAAAGATCCATCCTGGAAGAAGTTGTGATGAATTTTAAGTATGAATGTACTTCTCTTAGGAACTTAACAGTATTATAGCAGTGAGCTTCTGGAGTTGAAAAGGACATTATAAATGCCCTGAATTCACATATGAAATTCACAGGCAATGCAACTAATTGTGCTAGGGAAGAAAATCTGTTTGCCAGAATTTACAATGCAGCATGGAGCAGCCCAAACTGAGCCCTACATAGTGATTAGAACATTTGGGGAATCCTTCCCTGCCCCGTGTTCAACTAAGAGACACATTGGAAGCAATATTGTCATTTGCACTCCAATTTAGAAAGGTAGTAGAGAGGAGAGTAAGGTTCTGAAGTGGAGCCTGGGATAGCTCTCATCTACCCTTTGAACTTCATTCATTTACTTAATCTCTCTGATAGTCAGTTACTGCCATGGTGAAATAGAGATAAAAGTACCAATGTCAAAAGCAGGTTTTGGGTTAAATATAATATTTGAAAAATGTCCAGTATAATGCCCAGGTTGCGGTTAATGAAATACATGTGTTGAAACTGTAGCTATTTCTAAAAGAATCCCCTGAAGTAGGAGGA
The DNA here is from genome assembly GCF_008632895.1 of Mastomys coucha. Taxonomy (NCBI): domain Eukaryota; kingdom Metazoa; phylum Chordata; class Mammalia; order Rodentia; family Muridae; genus Mastomys; species Mastomys coucha. The sequence continues at coordinate 50,922,136 of NC_045030.1, read as the reverse complement.
TTCCCCCACCCCCTCAACCACCCACCTCTGTGTTTTTATGTTCTTAACTACTGGGCTTGAGGTCAGCAACAGACTCAAGTCTTCTTCAAGCCTATCGGTGGTGACTAAATCCCAAATGAGGATAACAGTGTGATGTGCTTATATTATATTGCAGCAAGAAAGTACAGCATGATTAACAAAACTTCAATTTAGGGAACTGTTCTCAAACACACTTGTGTAATGCCAGGTTCGTCTGCACAGCAGTAAGAACACATAGACACTTCTGCTGAAAAGTGTATTCCAGCAAAGTGCAAAGAATGTACACAGTCTTAGCCTCCAGCTGGGTAGCAAATTTCAGAATATTTTCTGAACAAAGACTAGTAAGCATGGGGTATGTCGCGTTTGATCATTAGGTAGTTCAGCTGGAAAAAAAATTGCATATACCAGGAAAGCAAGGGCTGTCAGATACTCTGTGTGGTGCTTGCAGAATTGGGGTTCTTTTATTTACTTTTTCAGATTCTCACCGAACTTCCTCAGTTATCCACAGAATGACCTCGGGGACACCCAGCTGGATTTTATCTCATCTCTTTCCATTAGCTCCTCTATCCTGCCACCAGCTTTTCTTTGCCTTAGTGATCAATAGTGAGATCTCTTTCTGTGACAAATAACAAAGCCCTCAGCATTGCAGTTCTTCTAGAGGCTGTGGCTGGCTCAGCCCCAGGCCAGGAAGGCAGCATTGTGGGGATTGATTTGATTATAGCTCTGGGAAGGAAGGGGGAGCAAAGCTTTTTGTACTGCTGTTAGATTAGGAACTAGTTGCCACAACTAATCTAAAGCCAGAGTGCAAACCTGAATAATTGAAAGCCAGGAATTGAGACACTAGTGGGGGGAGGGATGTCAGATTTGTGTATTGTATCCAGTGACTCCTCTAATAATACTCAAACAGTTCATTAAGGTTTGACTTGTGAAACATGCTGTCATTATGTTTCCTTGCAAATATAAGCCAAACTAGAAATTCCAGTGTCTTCTTAGAAACACAGCCACTGTCTGAAGCATAAAGGTGTTAGATAGAGACTTTGTCCCTTTGAGCAACCTGTGGCTATGTTGAAAGGACTAGACAGGCCAAGTCTATTCCCTGTCTACCTCAGAGACGAAAGCTAGGAAGATACTGGCAGAAGAGCATGTCCTCAGAGGGAGAAATTCACAATAGGAATCAAGTTTCATGTCTAAGAAAGACCCAAGGAAATTCATGTGGGGGAGCAACTTTAAAGGTTTCATAGAACTAGTTTCTTTGGGGAAGTGATTGTAGAGACAAGAAATGTCATAACTTGTCCTCTTGTTTGCCACCTGCATGTTGTATAAACTGATAACATGACTGCTCCACAGTATGCTTAAGGGGAAGGTTTTGTATTATAGATATGAAAGAGAGAAGAGCCAGAGGCATCTGGAAGAGGTCACAGAGGAAAAAAGTAGACTGAACATGGCCATGGGAGAAACAGGAGGAAAGCGGAGCACCAGAGGTGGGGAGGGGGCACAGAGAGAGGGAGAATAAGGTAGTGCAGGGTTGGTACTGGTGTTGGTGCTGGTGATGCTGGAGCTGGTGTTGTTGCTGCTGGTAGAAACAGTGAGAGGAAGAAAAGGCATAGCCCAAATAGCAGGGTTTAAAGGAGAATGAGTGGGCATGGGGTGGGGCATGGGTAGCCTGGCTAGGAATGTTTAGGGTAGGAGAGGAGGTGAAAGTGTAGGATACTAGCATAAAGTTTCAAGTGTGTTCCAGGTGCTTGTGATATTGAGGGAGCCTGGAGGCCAGCATGAGCTTTGGTATGCTAAAATAACTACCAGAGATAGCCATTTGTCTCTTCTGCCTTTTGGAATTTCCTTTACACTGGATACCTGACATAGAGTAGTTACTGACATTCTGACTGGATCTAACATGGTATGTACCTTATTATTATAGCCAACATTTATTGAGTTCCATTATATGCTAGTCAATATGCTAGGCAATTTGCATATGAAATCTTATTTAATCATTAAACAACTCATTGAAGAAGCTATTCTTACCTCTCCACCTCATTTTTGAGATAAGAGAATTAAAACACAAAGAAGCAATTTAACATCATGTGGCAGTCAAAATGTACACTTGGTCTTTCCTGGCCTGAAAGACAGCTTCACTTCCTAGTTTTATGGAGTTATTAGCCTGGTGTTTCTAATTGTTAAAACTGTTAGCTCATGTCTTAATTTTTCACACAGCCTGTCTTATCCTGATATCAACTGACACTGTGATAGACATGAGACATTCTGAACTCTATCTCCATCCAGACTCTCCAAATTAAGGTATTAAGCCAATTCACTAGCTACTAGAATATGAGATTCTGGGTTATACTTCATAAAATAGTCTCAAGTCCTAGGGAGCTGGGCATGTAGCCCAGTGGTAGATCGTTTGCCTAGTATATACAAAACGTTTAAGTAGCATGTGACTGGAACACAGATATCTTGATGCAGAATGGCCAGGTGAGAGGATCTGGTCAGATATAGATGGCAATTAGTAATAGAATTTCAGGAAGTGTAGGAACCAAAGTTCTCTCTGTAGACTCTGGGAGTATATATCAACCAGGGTAACCACTATACCAATTGTTATTATGTCACCTTAAAAGTATGTGTTTTTCATGTGACTGTCTAGTGTGGGACTCACCCTCTGCTCCACTCACTCAACAGAGACTCAGCCTCCTCTCCTGGAGTGCCTGTGTCATCTTGTAGGGATCCAATGTGTTCTGCTATATTAGACAACTAACACAAAGGAACTCAGAACTATTAAGCTCTTTGACCCAGGGTGAACAAAAACCACAATGACTTACTGGTGAGCATTGGTTATATGGTCCCACCTAGATGCAAAGGGCTTAGAAAGAATACAGTAGTGGCATATTAAAAGAAGAGATTTTCAAGAGTAAATTGCATTGCCTCTGCCTCAGGAGAAAACAGAAAGTGGGGGAAGGTAGAATGAAGGCTAGAAAGGACTTTCTACAATTGTTGTTACTTAATTCTTCCTTTGTTCTAATGTCAAGGTCTGTAGGAACAAGTTCAAAAGCAGTACTATCTGTTCCCCAACTCCAAGCAGCACCTTTTCCCATTATACTCTGGGTAAAGGACACCTTCTTCAGTGCAGGCCTGTGCCTTTGTCTCAAAAGAATGATTTTGGTTTGCTTGAGATTGCTCAGATATGTAGCTGCTCAAAGTACAAACCTTTGGACTTCTTCAAAAATGAAATCAGAGAATAGAATACAAAGCAACAGCAAACACTAGTGTTCCAGTGACAGGATGTGATTTAAGACCAGTGAGACAGATGGTGGTGTGTTTTCTTAGAGGCAAACCAGGAAGCAACAGATTTGCAAACAAATTTTAACTGCCGTCATTCTTCTAATGCTCCACACGAGCAATGCAAACCACTGGGAAGCATAATGCTTCCTGCAAGCCGCTGTCTCTTAAGTGTTTTCTTCCCTACCTATTCAGAGGGAGGAGAGTCCCATGGCAATGTGAGGAAAATAATAACAACTATGGTAAGATTAAAATTTGGACCGAAGTTCTTAGGGTATCTAGAATTAGTCATATATCTCTAATAGAAGACCAGGAGTAGTGCCTAGAGAAGTGTGTAGATCACTTTTGTTTACTGCAGACGCTGAAGTTGGTTTCTGGACTGGATCTTCACTTTGAAATGCAAGACGGAGCAATTCAAGCACACATGTATATTATAAAACCCCTTTACTCTCTGAAAGCATATCATCTTGCTGGAATATTTTGAAGAATTGCTTACTTGAGAATACAAACAGAAAAATGGTGTAACACAAAGCATAACGCACAAGGCACTCCATCATCTTATTTGATTGGCCTGATGAGAGTAGATCAGCTAACCACAACACTTATCTGGTACAGTTGATGTTTGTAAGTCTCTGCCTGACTACTCACTTTCCATGAAATTCAGCTGATACAATCTCTCTTTTGGTCAGGGTGATTAGACACATCCAGTTTTCATGAAGTACCAATGCAGTGAACGCACTGGCTTTAGTGGTGAGGGAAAATGTTTTTCTTGAGTGTTTAATTATAAGACTTCAGACATCAAGCCATATACTGTTTTTGGTTCTCTGGCAATAGGATGGAGAGTGAAAAAGCTGTGGGAGTGAGTTATAGATAAAATTTAGGAAGCTTGCTCCTTATGTGCTTGTAGACAAACCATCGGAGTTTCCTTATCTTATTCCCATCTAGGTGGCAACCTTGTGCTGTTCAAAATAGCAGATTCCCAGTTTTATCTCGTTGACATCTTTTCAATCCAATCTGTGCAATGATGACAGATTGGTTCTCTTTTTAAAAACAAGTACGTGAGTGATTGTTTTGCTCTGCATGTATGAAAATGTATCATATGTACGCCTGGTGCTCATGGAGGCCAAAGGAGCTTATCAGATCCTATATAACTGGCATTAAAAACAAGTGTGAGCTGGGTGATGGGAAATGAACCCAGGTCTTCAGAAAGAGTAGCCAATGCTGTTCCAACACCTCTAGATTTTGTTCTTACAAAAATAATTCTTCTGTTCATATGCTTAAATTCCTAAATACCTCCTGACTTCTAAAAGAGTAAAGGCAAATTCCTCGGCTACACATTTTAGCCTGTTCAGGTGTCTAATTGCCTTTACAGTGTTACTTTTCGGCCACTTCTACTAACTGAAAATTCATCATCATATGCCCTGGATAGGTTCACTTCTGGCCTTTGCTCTCAGTGCCTTCTTTTTTTCTTCTTCTGTTTTTCTAATCATTATGCATGAAATCTGCTCATTCTTCCGGTCCAAGCTCAAATGGAGTCTGATCACTGAAGTTTCCTTGACTCTTCAAGTGAAAAGGAATGATTTCTAAGTATGCTGCTCCTTCTGCCTCAAGGGTTAATTTGCTACTTAGTCATCATTACTGTGGGAAGAACCTTCAAAGAGAAGGGCTGTCTCCTTCTATTCTCTGCATCCTTCTGTGATGTCACACAGTGACTGTCAAAGAGGAAGGGTGTGGTGGCTTGAACTAATCCGTTCTTCTGCCTCTCCTGTGATGAAAACGGCAGTAACTTGTTTAGTGTGGACACCTACTATATTTGTCAGTGGGTTGAAAGGCAGGAGAGATCAAGCTACTCCATTTCTGTATTCAAGTAATGAGGCTAAAAAATTCAAGTTAGTCAACACTTAACCTTTCTCCATGAAGTTGTCAAGCACTATATATTATGAAGTTGTTATAGCAGCTTAGAGTATTTTTTTTAAAGGAAGGGGTTGAGGAAAAGTTGAGTTAAATGTATGTCCATTACTACTAGGGGAAAAGGTTCGCCCAGAGCACTCAGTAAGAGCCCTTGAGTTTAGCCAATGAGGTTTTTATGCTGCAAGTTCATCGGAGCACCTGTCAAGTTTTTGTCTTCATTATTAACCTTGTTAGAACAACATACACATCTAATGCTTTCTACAAAGTATAAATGGTACTGTTATTCATGTATAATTGGGGAGATAGAATATGAACTTAATTGAGCAAGTGTCCTTGTGATAGGATGGAGCATCCTTTGGGTATATGCCCAGGAGCAATATAGCTTGATCTTGGGGTAGATCGATTTCCAATTTTCTCAGACAGTGCCAAATTGATTTCCAAAGTAGCTGTACATGTTTGCACTTCCACCAACAGAAGAGGTGTGGTCCCTGTGCTCCACATCCTTGCCAGGTTGGGTTGTCAGTTGTGTTTTCGATCTTAGCCATTCTGATAGGTGTAAAATGGGAAATAAAAGTAGTTTTGATTTGCATTTTCCTAATTGCTAAGTACTTGAGTACTTTAAATATTTTGGATATTAGCACTCTACAAGATGTTGGGTTAGTGAAGATCTTTTCACATTCTGAAGGCTTCCATTCTGTTCAATTGGTAGTGTCTTTTGCCTTATAGAAGCTTTTCAGTTTCATATGGTACCATTTATCAATTGTTGATTTTAGAGCCTGAGCCATTGGTATTCTGTTTAGTAAGTTGTCTCCTGTGTCAATGCATTCAAGGCTAGCCTCACTTTCTATTCTACTAGATTTAGTGTATCCAGATTTATGTTGACACCTTGATCCACTTGGACTTAACTTTTATGCAGGGTGATAGATAAGGATTTATTTGCATTCGTATACATACAAGCCAACACCATCTGTTGAAGATGCCTTCTTTTTCCCATTGTATGGTTTTGCCTTCTTTGTCAAAAATCAAGTGACCATAGGAGTGTGTGTGTGTGTGTGTGTGTGTTTCTGGGACTTTGATTCAATTTCATTGATAAACCTGTCTGTTTTTATGCGGATATCCTGTCAGGGATAGGGATTCTGCAGTAAGTTCTTTTATTGTACAGGATTGTTTTAAATATCTTGAAGGTTTTTTGTTTCATATGAAGTTGAGTATTATTCTTTCAAGGTCCGTAAAAAATTGTGTTGGAATTTTGATTGGGTTCACTTTGTATTTGTAGATTGCTTTCATGATAGCCAGAAACTGGCAACAATTTAGATGTTCCTCAACAGAAAAATGGATAATGAAAATGTAGTACATTTACAGAAAATGGAATATTACTTTACTGTTAAAAATAATATAATGTTTTGAGGCATATGGATAGAACTGAAAAACGAATCCTCCTCAGTGAGGTAACTCAGACCCAGAAAGAAAAACATAGCCTAGACTTCCTTATGTGTGGATATTAGCTTCGAAACTAAGGATAACCATGCTATAGATTTAGAGATCCAGAGAAGGTAAGTAAGAAGGAGGGCCCATGAAGCTCACAGAAAGGACAAATAGAATAGATACTGCAGGTGGACTTGGGTCAGAGGGAGGCAGGTACAGGAGTGAAGAGTTGAAGGGAAGATGAAGGGAGAGTAGCAGGAGAGACTACAAGAAATGGAGAGCATCTCAGAGATGAGCTAGAAACCTAGTGCGCTGGAAAATTCCAGGAGTTTCTGAGCGTGACTCTAGCTAAGACTCCTAGTCATGGCAAATAAGAAGCCTGAACTAGCCATCTCCCACAACTAAGCAAGGTTTCTAGTGGAGGGATTAGGACATCAGCCAAGCAACAAAATCATTGACCTAAATTTGTGTGGCTTGTACTGCATGGAAGTCCAGTACCCAGAGTTTGAATAGCTCAGAGACCTAGGAGAGAACCAAATACCACTAGCAAAAAATGTCAATACAATTATTTCTAGTGATATTCTTTAATACTCATATATTGATGTGTCTAGCCCAGCTGTCATAGGAGAGGGTTCATCCTGCAACTTTTGGAAACAGATGCAGAGATTCAAAGCCAAACAATAGGATTGGAAAGTTTGGGGAATAGGGGCAGAAATGATTGGAGGAGCAAAAAGGGTAAAGAACACCCCAAGAAAATCTACAGAATCAACTAACTTGGACTCATCGGAGCTCACAAATACTGAACTGGCAACCAGGGAGCCTTCAAAGGACTGCAGGCCCTCTGCATATATGTTACAGTTGTGTAGCTTGGTCTTCTTATGGGACCCCTAACAGGGGGAGCAGGGACTATCTCTGACTCTTTTGCCTGCTTTTGGGAGCCTTTCCTCATACTGGGCTGCCTCTTCTAGCCTTGATACTAAGGGAGGTGTCTATTCTTACTGCAACTGTATATGCCATGTTTGCTTGATATCCATGGGAGGCCTGCCTGTTTACTAAGAAACATGGAGGCAGAATGGATGGGGACTGTAGTAGAAAGATGAGGAGGGGAAGAGGAAAGGGAAATCACAGTCAGATGTAACATATGAGAGACTACTACTACTACTACTACTACTACTACTACCAATAAAATTAAAAATATGAAGTTAAAAAGAAAAGTAGTACATCATATAACACAGTAATGAAAAATAAACATTGGTGGGGCTTGGAAGATACTTTAATGGGTAACTTCACTTGCCACACACACTTGAGAACTTGAATTCAAATGTCCAGCACTCTTGTGAAGAAGCTGAACATTTCATCATGCAAGTCTGTAGCCCTAGCAACTTGGCCAAGAGAGACAGTAGGTTTGTTGTGGCTTAATGGCAGTCAGTCTAGTTGAGATGAACTGATAAGCTCTATGTTTAGTTTCGGGCCCTGTCCAAAGGAAATAAAGGGGAGAATGATAGAGACACCATTCTCATCATTCTCTGGACTGTGTGCATCCATAAGTGCTTGCATGCACATACTCAAGAGCACATGTAAAACACACACACACACACACACACACACACATGCACACACACACACACACACACCCACACACACACACACACATACACACACACACACATGGTAAATAAATAGTCAAATAAAGAAAAAACAGGGTGGCTAGCTAGTTGACCCTAAAAAAAGCACCTTTCTGGAATTCAAATTGATTATATGCAAAATTACATATTAATAGTGGTTAACACAATATTGTAAGAGTTAATAAAAAGCGCTCAGAAATACTCATTATTATATTTTTCACACATATGATCACAAAATAGGATACAGGCTATTGTTGGGAACAAAACATTAATCATCAGAGAGAAGATCTGTGCTTTTCCCCACCTGCTACTGACTTAACCTCAACCAACATAGATACTGAGATTCTTGCTTTCCTAAGCATGAAATGAAGTGTAAAGCTAAATAATACTTAAAGTCCCTTCCAGCTCTAAAACTCTCATGTTCAATATTGAATCTAAGCTCTGTTCCCAGTAGGTGATGATTTATTAAAAAAAGGAAAAAGAGTGAAAAGAATATAACTTATATCTGCTAAGGGAGATATTTTCCTTTCCCTCCTTCCACTGGTTTCTTATAATCAGAAACCTATCCAGTGTATAGCAACTGGGTTTTGTGTCTCCTCTTATGATTTCCTATCTGTTTTCCAGTCTTTGTTTTACAACTGTTCACTAATGTGAAAACTCTGGAAAAGAAGGGTCCTTAAAAACCACTGGTTGTGCCAGGCAGTGGTGGTTCACGCCTTTAATCCCAGCACTTGGCAGAGGCAGAGGCAGAGGCAGGTGGATTTCTGAGTTCGAGGCCAGCCTGGTCCACAGAGTGTGTTCCAGGACAGCCAGGTCTGCAAAGTGAAACACTGCACTGTCTTGAAAAAATCAGCAACAAAAAACAAACAAACAAAAACAAAAAACACTGGTTGTGAAAGTACCAGGTGACTGTTTGATGTAGAGATGCAACTCAGTACAGCTTAGCTTGGAGATGATTCCCTTTTTGTGAGTAAAAATGCAGTTCGTCCAAGAAAATAACAACCTTTTGTAAAGTAGAAATCTTTTATGAACTAACTCAATAATTGATATGAAGTTGTAGAATTATATTTTAAGTACCGTGAGGCAGGGCTGAAGTTAGCTTGGAAGTAGTTGCAATTTACAGGAGTATAACAGCATCCTGTTATGATCTTGGATGTGAAAGTCTTATGCATCCCAGTGGTTCTTAGCCCTCTCCCCATGAATTTACTTATTACTCTGACAACTCTTTCTCCTAGAACTGTGCTCACACATCCTCACTAAATAAGATCAAAAGAAGTATCCATTTCCCTCATACCCACCCAGCTAGGTTGCTCCGAATTAGAACATGCCCCAACTCCACAAGGTGGAACCCATACCTGACACTGCTTGAGTGACCAAGAACTTGAGATGAGTTAGAACAGGGACCTAGGGTAAAATCAAATTCTATGTGATACAATGACTTCTAGTGACATTCTGGTGTATACATAGATCACTGCCTTACTCAACCAGCTTCCTCCTTGCTGCAGATGGGAACAAATACAGAGATTACAGCAAGACATCACACACACACACACACACACACACACACACACACACACACACACACACACACACACACCTTGGAACACTTAGCCCTAAATGGGATGTCTCCATCAAATCCTTCCCCTCAGAGCTCAGGGAACTCCCAAAAGAAGGGGCAGAGATAGTGTAAGAGCCAGAGTGGATGGAGGACACCAGAAAAATAAGACCCACTAAATCAATGTGAGAAAAGTTCATCTGAACTCAGATTCAGTATGCATAGGGCTTGTATGGGTCTGTACCAGGTCTTCTGCATATATTTAATGGCTTTCAGTATAGTGTATTTATGGGATTCCTGAGTGTGTTAATGAGCTGGTCACTGATTCTTATGCGGTTTCCTGGGTTGTTTTCTCTTCTGTTTGTTTTGTCAAATTCTGATGTCTTAGATTGGGTTTTATCTTATCTTTTATTTTATTATCATCCCTTAGAAGCCTGTTTGTTTTCTAATGGGAGACAGAAAGGGGGTAGATCCAGATGGAAAGTGAGGTGGGAAGAGCTGGAAGGAGTAGAGGGAGGAGAAACTTTAATCAGGAAAAGCTATTTTCAATAAAAGGAAAAAGGAAAAAGAACAACATCCCATGAAGGTTGATCACCAACCACTGCAGTTTGGCATAGGCCCAGCTTCCTGCTGTAAGCTGATAGCTAGGATTATTTAGAATGATAAGCCTTGAAGTGAGAAAAGTGACCTTGGATTGTGAACATATTTCACTTTAAAGTTTGTGTGGTAGGAAGCTAATAGGATGCTGTTTTCATACACAAAATGATCAAATATTGACAGTTTCATAAGTTAGCCTAAAAAATGTCAGGCTTATGTCTAGATATACACCACAAACTAATTGGCAAAGAAACATTCACTTGCACCTTTGGTGTAATAGACTAGGACTTAAAGGCTAAGTTCAGTGATTTCCTGTCTAATGTTAGTGTATAATAATGTTAATGAATAGTATAACCTGCCTCTCCTCACCATTTTCTTCTTTGTTTTTGACCTTTCACTTGTTCCTTAGCATTGCATTTTCTGGCTGAGTGTTCTCTTTTGATCCCTTTGTTCTCATTCTTGTTTTTTCCTAGTCTACCTAAGTAATTATCATTGCAGAGTAGAATCTTACTTACACCATTAACTTACACATGACCTTGGGCCAGACCGTGCATGTCTGCTGTAGAAGCTCTATCTATAAACTCGGATAATCATACCTACTTTATTGGATTATTAGAAACATTAGAGGAGGCAATGTGGTGCATAAAACATTAAAGGCTGTGTTTTACACACAGTAAACATTTATTCACTTTTAGCATTCCTTTTTTTCCTGCTCTTTTCTATTTTATACACCCTTTACATTTTCTTTTTAATTTCCCCACTTTTGGTTCTCATTAATGTTGGACTCTGTTCTTCAGCACTGTTAGTTTCAGGAACTGGATAGCTCTGAGAAGATACGTGATAACTTGGACTTTATGACTCATCTTTTTTTTTTTTTTGATTTTTCAAGACAGGGTTTCTCTGTATAGCTCTGGCTGTCCTGGAACTCACTTTGTAGACCAGGCTGGCCTCGAACTCAGAAATCTGCCTGCCTCTGCCTCCCAAGTGCTGGGATTAAAGGCGTGTGCCACCACTGCCCGGCATGACTCATCTTTTAATTGCGCTCTTCTAGAATTTCCTTCATTTTGAAATCAGAGTGTTTTATTTAATGTAAAATATAAATATTGCTACAGAATAGTAAACTCATAAACCTACATTAATATATAATCCTGAACCCTCATTATGACTCTAAGGCTCTTGACATGACTCTTTCCATCACATTCAAGCATTTACTGTCACTGATGTAATCTATAATAGCACCGTACATGTGTGAAGTGTTTGATCTGTGAACACATTGCTATAGTTTGTGACTCCAAACCATGGTACATCCTCACCCACTTTTCTATTTAGTAAATTCTTGTTTGTAAAAACTCATGTATCAAGCCATAATTCACTTGCTATCTCTGTTATCTAATTTAATTCTCCTGTCAATTTTTGCATTCATAAGATATCATATAATTTACTATAGCAATGCCTATCATACTATTAATATGAATTTATTTAAAAAATTGTGAGCTTCTGGGAGCATCTGTCTTTGATTAATTTTCTTTATTTCTGTGTTCTGTAATTTTTCTGCAAGTCAAGATATAAACATTGTATTTAAAAGAGTATTCTTCCATCATTCTAGAGATTTATATTTATCATTTGTCTCCACATAGCAGTTACACTGTATGCCAACTTTGATGACTGTGTTTGACTTCAGAAATCTTAGGGATTATTATAAATAGACAAGATATTCCTTATTTATAGAACTGAATTATTTATGAGAAGGTCAAGAAATGGGCAAGGTCCGTTCTCAACCTCAAGGGTATATTTTAAGAATTAATGTCTTGGGTAGTGTTCAACTATTATGATAGATTATTATATTAATTACTTTTATATTTCAAACTATCAGATAATAGGTTAAAAGAATAAGGTATATATGGGTGAGAAATACAATATTTTCTAATTTTGCTTACATTTCAGACTCCCATCCTTCTCGAAAGTGTTACTTACTCAGCAGTACAGTTTTACATCTGAGCTCTTATCTAGCTGACTTGTCAGTGGCTGCCAATGAAAATGAAATATAATTGGTACTCTCAAGGAATGTCAGGAATCATAAGAAAAAGAGAACTACAAATTTTTAAATTAACAAATTTCAAAATTCAAATGTTCAGGGAGGTTTCTAGATTCCTTGAAATGATTCCAGTCTGGATGTGGAATTATCGATTTTCAGTAGCAATAGAAGTTAACAAAGTAGAATTTATTTCTTGTTGTAGAGGACAAAAAGGGTGGGAACAAGGAAGACTTAAATGTAATTGATAGAAATTATACCATCTTTAGAACGAGAATACAGAGGCACACAACTGAAGGTGGTGTAAGAAAAAAATGAAGAATTTGACATACTTATTTTTACTGGAAAACAATGATGGGTGACAAAGGAGAAATAAGGAAGTAGACATGTAGGACTGGAAAAGTCCTACAAACTACCTGAGTCCCAAGTTGTCATCACATTAAGTTTTCCTGATTTATTTTAGTCAAACCATTTGTAAGGCTCTTGACACAGACAAGATCCAAGGCACCCTGAAGAATTTATTCATCCATACAGCAAAGTCAGTGCAGCTGACTTATGGAAACACTCCTAATTTCTAGCAATAGCATAGCTCATCTGAGTCACTTCTCGAAACTGGGAGGCAAATGTGTGCTGACATGAGCAACATGTGGGAATCATAAGACCTAGGCTAGAGGGTTGGCTGAACCAATAAGCAGCTGTATAGCCTTAGGCAAATCACTTCCTTTCTCTTTATTCTCACCCCTGAAATGAAGACCATTATGTTCTGCCTTAATTGCCTCAAGATTGGTTGTGAAAATCAAATGAGTTGGCACAGAAAAAGTGATTACTAGGGCCTCTGTCAGGTTACTGGGCTCACCTCCCAGAGATTGAAGCTCTATTGCCACTATAAAGAAAGCATTTTTTTTTTTCTTTCCAGAAGAATACTAGAGAACTCTCTCAAACAAATCCAGCAAACAGGTCCTCAATAATTCCATCTGCATGGGCCTTCTGCAGGGCTGGGACTCATGTAAAATGTTAGCAAGCAAATTTTTCAATGCTAATTAGACAAACAATTTTAAATGGTAAAAATGATAAACTCATGCACTTCCTATGGTATTGATTACAAAAGCGTTATACAGCTCAAAGGTAAAGATGTTTCTATGTGCACATTTTGTATAGTTTCAGGGGGGGAAATAAAACATAAATAAACTAATTTGCTGACTTAAAGCAATGCTCGTCCCAACAGCCACGATCATGATTAAGTAAAAACACAAATTAACCTGTTAGAATTAAGAAATGATATCAAGTTATGCACATTTTGTGGGACAAAGGATGGACTCTCCCTCTCTCTCTCTCTCTCTCTCTCTCTCTCTCTCTCTCTCTCTCTCTCTCTTATACAATGGGCACACAATAAATTCTGATGCACTGGCAATCTTCTTTCAGTTTTTTCATTTTTTTTTCCCTTCTGCTCACTACTCGGGTGCATTTATATTGATTCACCCTCATAATCTCCATTGAGCTAAAGTGCTCTTTAGAGTGGTGGCACATTGAGCAGAGGCAAAGATTCAGTCTGTGGCCTGGAAAACCACTCTAGTTTTAGTTTAAGAGAGAGTTTTTCTCCACAATTGTCAACCTTCTACCTTAGCTTTTCTTAAAAATATTGCCTTCAAAACTAAATGAGATTATTGTCCCAGACCAAATAAAATGGTGTGGGTTACAAATTTTCTTGGCAGATGCTCAGCAATGTATATGTTAAGACCGATAATAGTATAGGTCTTCAATGTCTACACTTGTATCTGTTCATGTTGAGTATATGTTTACTGTTAGAATGCTTACAGTCATCCATTATATCAGGATATTCTGGCTAGGGGAGGTGAAAAAATTAATAAATAGTAAAATTATTGTCATCTTTTAAATAACTTTGCTACAAGACTTTGTATTCTTTTGGCTCCTATTACAATTATGGGATGATTGGTTGGGAGGCAGCAGTCTGCCCAAAACACAGCTCACATGAATCTTACCCAAACTGCAATGCCAAGAATCAAAAACCTAATCATGTATAATTAACATGTAATTCTTAGAACGATATAGACTCTGTCCAAAAACTTTTCTGCTTTCTTTTCTCTTGATCTTTCCCCTCTAAAGGATCTAAAACTGATTTTACAGAGTGGTGGTATGGAAAATTGAATGTTTCACCAGCTATCTGATTATATCAGTAAACACTGCCATGTTCTTCAAAAAGGGCTACAGAAACAGGCATTGTGCTTTGCTCATTTCTCTAGAGAAGGGGTGACAGATAAGTAACAAAGATTTTCTGGAAAGTTTGTCAAATAATTCACATAGCTGTTTCAATCAAATAGCTAGTTATAACTCTCAAAGACAGACAGAAAATCTTTCTGGGTACCAGAGGACCTTGCAGATAGGTAACATTGTACGTAAGTGTGAGGCTTCTGTATGGGATGGAAACCACAGGGGGTCATAAGAAAGGTTGACAATTGCTCCCCATAGCAGTAAACAAATAAAGCTTTACTTGAGCCACTTGAAGAAATAGAGCAACATGACTTGGCATTTGTGTAAATGGAAAGGATTTGAAAACCACAGGGAATTCCAGGATGGGCATTAAAGCTGTTACAGAAATGATGCTTACATGCTGTTAATTGAGTTGGGGAAGAAAGTAACTGGGCACTCCAGGGAAATATGTTCCTTTTATCATGAGTAAAGAGTTTGTCCAACACTCAGTTTAGTGATAAAAGCACTATATTTTCCCTCTCTACTTTATAATATTCTCCACCAAGTAGCTTGAAAGGTAGTCATCTCAGATTGATTTAGGTCAGCTGAGCAACAGGGAACTTCTCCAAGGAATGTAAGTGTGGATGAAGGGGAAAACTCATGGTTTGAAACATAATTGTCCTTCTTCACTACAGAAACAACAATTCAGTGTAGACTTACTGAAAAAGTACAGATTCTGTACTGGACTTCGTAGGAGGTGATAGATAGTCAACAGAAAAGATACAAGATAACTTTGAACCCCAAAGAAGAGATGCTCAAATGACTGCCAACCACACATTAAGCTCTGAGATATGCCATATGAGATAAGAAGAGTGCATGATACTGATGAGTAATGTCTCCTTTTATAAACTATTTGTTCTAATGATGATGCAAGTTAAAAGTTTTGAAGATGCAGAAAAATATAACAAAGGAGGTTACTCAGAACTTTAATAGCAGAGAAAAATTACTGATTATAATTTATACACATTTTTTCATTTTTATATGCAGTGTGTAAATGCATGTAAACACAGTTGATATATTATTTATAAAATTTCTACACTGTTTTTTAAATAGCAAGTTGAACTTATTTATGTTACTGATAATGCCACAGATATAATTTTAATGCATGTAGAATGTTCAGTTTTTGATATATATTTACTCAACCTTCCAAAATTGACAGCCATTTTAAATAGTGAATACTTTAAAAAAATTTTTAGACTAAGTCAACAACTCAGGCCTTTTTCTACTAATGTGTTTTAAGTAACCTGATGGATTTTAAAAAATAAGATATGGAGAGATGAAGAGAGAGAAGAGATGAGAAGGAGGGAGAAAACAAAAGAAGAAGCAGAGAAAGATTTATGAAGCTGGAGAGAGGGGTGTGCTATGTACCTAAACATGCATCATTTATGTTCCTGAACAAACAATGCCTGGGACACATCATAAGACCCTCCCTTTATGATTATTAATAAAAATATTTATAATATTTTGACCTTCAGCATCAGGACCTGAAGATACCAATAGCTGATTTTGAGGGCATACTTTCCTTTTTGATGTGATTCTGGGGCCTCTTGGTATTTAAAAATCTACCACTGGTAAAATATGGAAGATTAACACGTACAAGTCATTTATGAACAAAACCTGGAAATTTTACTTTGAGGGTAGGATATCCTAAGGACGAAAATGGGGACCTGTTCTCTATCATTGGCTAAGAGAATAATGAGCTTCACACTCTTAGAAAATATTTTTTTTTTTAAGGTAAGAAAGGATTTATTTCATCTTACAGTTATCAGGTCTCAATCCATCACTGAAAGGAGTCAGAGCAGGAGCTCAGCACAGGAACCTGGAGGCAGGAAATAAAGCAGAAACCACAGAGAAAGGTTTGCTCCTTCTGGCTTGCTCAGCTACTTTTCTTACATAGACCAGGTCCACCTGCCCAGTAATGGTACCACCTGCAGTGGGTTGAGCCCCCCTGTATTAGCAATTAAGAAGATGCCCCACAGACAAGCCCACCTGCCGATCTAGTACAGGCAATTCCTCAACTGAGGTTCTCTCTTTCTAGGTGACCCAGCTTGTCAAAAAGACTCAGTGAGTCCAAATGGCCTTTGTTCATAGAGCAGATATTTTTTCTGGTTCAACTTTCATGATTCCTTCATAAGTGAGGTTTTTTTAATAGTTAATTTCTAGGGCAATTTTTAATTGAAAAGAACCATACCTCCTTGATTCAGACAATCAACAGTCTACCCTCCTGTCCAATATCAGAGAATCATCAGCTAGGCACAGAAGTTAAGACATACATGTAGGAAAAAAACTATTTTCTTAAACCTGAATCTTCCATACAGTATAGAGAATATTGACCTGTCTTATTTCTGCTACCAACAGCAAATATGGTAGTAGGGTCTGAAAATCATACTCAAGTTCAATAATGTGCTAGAAACACTCATAAAATTCATTCAAAATAATTATATTTAATGCTTATGATTTACAGCAGTGAATAATACAAATTAAAATCATTCCAAGAAGATGCATGTGACAATGTCAAAGAAAGTTGGAAATATGGATTTTCTCATTATCTTTTCCCCATAGAATAATAAACAGTATTGTTTTATCAGCTTCAATGTTTAACAACATTGGCAATTCAGATAGTTCTCCTGAGACTTGTTGTCTATAGTTTCACAAGAGTTCCATGTTTGCTTCTCTATGCAACTAACCCTTTTATTAGTTGTTTCTCCTATTGCTATGAAAGAATGCTTGACCATCTCAACTAAAGAGAAGAAATTATTGATCCGTCAGTACATGATATCTGAAAAGTCTCCATCTATGACAGTAGAAGCTTTTAGCATGACCTGTTTATATCTTGAAGTTCAGAAAGCAGAGATGAGCTTGAAGTCCAGAATGTATCTTCATGACACTTCCCTGTGGTTCCACAATCTGCCAACTGTTTAACTGATTGAAGACAAAATACCATGTGTTTGCACTGTATTTTCTACTATGACCTAGGTCAGTATGGACACTGAATTTTCCAATTCACAATGTTAGGCTCTGTAGTAGCCAAGATCTCAGTTGAATGAAGTAACTCTTATCAAGCATGGAGTTTCAAGGGATTAGAGTTTATATGCAGAAACTAAAGTCAAAGTCAAAAATATATATTTTTTAATAACTACTATATTTGGTAGAAGTATCTCCTTGGTAATTTTCTAAAAATATGTGATACACTATGATGGAATTCACAGAGAACACTAGTACTATATTCTGTCTTTTATAAGGGAAAATGTGGTGGATATATATAAATATTGTCTAGTGGTCTGGTGTTCTTAAACTCTGCATGGTATTATAGTTTTCCAGATTACTAATGCTCTCTGCCATCTTGGTACCAGTGGGGGATGTAAGATGGAATTTGTTTTGAATATATAACTAATAGAATTTGCTGAAGTTTTAGAAAAGTGCAAGAAAGAGAGAAGAATCAAGGATTTTGTCCCATGTATTAGAAGGATATAGAGTTATCAAAGTCATGCAAGCAATTGCTAAAAGCATGAGGCTTTTTGGAACAAGATCTCCATAATTCCCAGTTTGGGGCCATCTTGCTCATATGTTTGTGCCTTCCTGACTATGCTGATATGAATCTTTCAGTCAATGGGAGCAGGCCTAAAGCTTGTGAAGTAGCAACAGTATGCAAATACTGAATGGTAAATCGCAACTGTGGTTTTTAATAAGTATCACTATTTCCAGGTTTATCTTTCTGAGCACAAGGAATACAGGGTTTCCTTAATATTTATCTCAAACTCGTTAAAAAGTCTCTTCTTCAGTAGCTTTGATAAGGAGAAGAAAACAAACATAATGACTCTGCTTGAATCTTATAAGATAATGAATAATGTAGTGAACATAATTGTTTTTAACCTTTATGCTAGGTACAATAAATGTCAAAGGGAAAGATAACCCTGTACTCTACTGAAATGACTTGAATAATAGGCCCCAGTTTGCTTTAATGGGATCTCAACCAGTAGACAGACTCATATAACAAATGAGAAATCTCTAATGAGAGTTGCATTATTTCCATTGGCTTTTATGCCATCCTTAATTGATTGCCATCATGCACGGCTAATTAACAGCATGATAATCTGGCTGAGATATTTTCAGCAAGTGCAATGGTGCCTGCTTTAGAACAATGACTTTTGGAAGCCCATGTCAAGGTGGCTGTCCGCCTACTCTAGAGCTGAGACATGCCCCATTTGAAAGCACTCTCTTACATTGGGCAGTGTAGCCTGAGGTCTGATTATCTCAGGCACTTGTGGCAGGATAGAGACCATCCTTCAGTGAGGACAAAAACATACTCAAGGCATGGTCTTCTTGGCCTGATCATTTCTGCCGCTCATCTTGTGCCTCAGGCCTCACTTCCATCTTCTTCCATGCCTGTGGTCTATACTTCCATCTATAATCTTTCATGTGGCACTTTTCATTGGATAGAGTTGGTGCACAAAACAAAGAAAAAAGAAAAGAAAAGAAAAAGAAGGGAATGGACTTGCTGTGCATTGTCAATTATCAACAAACTGAGTATAGACCATTGAACAAGTCACTTCTCTCTTCACCTGCTACTTGCTTCACTAGAATATCAAGATTTGATAGATACAGATGAACTTCAACTCTCAATTGTTTTGTGTCTTTGGCTTTGTGAAAATCCATTAGTGTGAACAGGAATGATTCTTTAAGCTTCCTATGGTATGGTTTCTTGTGTGAATTCACAATAGGAAAACATGACTGGTTAAATTCAAGTACCTCTGTTTGTGACAACCAAAATTAATCTGAAAACAACTTAAAGGATTCAACTATAAGCCTAAAATCAGGATGGCTTTTATATACTTAAGTCATATCATTAAGTCCTTGATCAGAAAATATAATATCCAGTCCCTTGCTACTTATGACTACCTGTGAGCAGTAGCTAAGGAGTTGGCCAGAGACCATAAATAGCTGTCCCTGTAATATTATACATGTCTGACTAAGGTATAGAATTAGCTACTTTGGAAACTATAATGTGTTATGGAAATTCAAATTAGAAACACATATTAATATCACTTCAGAAAAAAATCAAATGAAAGAAAATAGAAATTTGTCCACACTGGAAGAAGCCATAGTATGATGAGAATTCTTATCAGCTCTATTAGAAGTATGAATCAGTACATCTTCCATACACTATAACAATGTATTTTTTCACATACATAAATGAATGTTCACAGAAGCACTGTTTATAAGGGGAAATCCATAAACAATATGTGTAGATTAATAATAAATATCATGTATATGTATATTACAAATATCACAAAATGCATGAAAATGAATATACATATACATAACCATAGGAAAATAAACCATATAGATAACCACAGGTAAATAAAGATTATATCATTTACCTCAAAATACCACAGAATAGGTAAATGCAAGTAATATCATTTTGATTTAATAGTACTTAAAATCAGAGAAAAACCATAAATATACAATCTGTATTTTTTATGAATTAATTATTAATTTCAGGTAATAAATTACTTTTTAAAATTTAGTCAATGAATTATAAGCTGTTTAGAATAGTCAACATCTCTTTGTGAATGAAGAAAGAGAAAGCTTTAAATGTAAGTGTACAAAAGGTGCTTCAAATATAGCAAATATACTTGTCAGTTATGGAAAATTTCTGTCGAGAGTTTATTATAGCTCAGGTAAGCCTTGCTATATGGCATAACCATACACAAATTTCCACTGCTCTTCCTGCCTTAGCCTCCCAATTGGAAGAATTAGAGGCCTAAGTCAGCACACATATCTTGTCTTAGAAATTAAAAATTACTAAATATATATTTATATAAAAAACTGAAATACAACACAAGATTACTCAATGAAAATTCACCTAAAACTGAACAATGTGCAGAGTGAGAGATTTTGGAGCATTTACTCTTAAATGAGTTGTTTCATCAAACCTCAAATTTTATCTTTGTGGAAGAGGAGATAGCTGATGTCAAGGAAATGGCTTCTTCTAGAAACAAGGGATCAATGTCTATATGAACTCACAGGGATTGTGACAGCATGCCCAAGACTTTCACAAGTTCAAAATCAAAAAAATCCCATTATGGAGAAGGGGAAATGAACACAAAGTCCCATGCCTAGCTAAGGGCTATTATCAATTGATACATGTTGGGAGAAGAAAAAGTATTTTTCCCCAATTGGAAGGTGGTCGGTATATCATCCACACTCCAGGGCAGACTACATGCTGACAAGTTGTTGGCCAATTCAACACAGACTTATGTTTGTTTCTCTCCCTCTTCCTCTCCCTCTCCCTCTCCCCCTCCCCCTCCCCCTCCCCTCTGTCTCTCTCTGTCTCTCTGTCTCTCTCCTTATCTCTCTTCTCTCTTTATATACATATATATATATATGTTTGTGTGTGTGTGTGATAGATAGAGATGTTTGTTTTGATTATACTGGTTTGTTATTTTTGATAGAGGAGGAACATAAAGTTGGGTAATTGGGTCAGTTTTGGATCCCTCTCCCCTGTCTCAGCTCCACAACATCAGGGTTTGCAACCGGAGACAGTCAACTCACAAGGGCCCACTGCCCTGCATTCCACCTTTAAGAATTCCAGAGGAAGGTATGCCTGGTGGCTGACATGTCTGCTGGCTGAGGACACTGTTGAATGAAAACAACTGACCACCTGAGGATATTCGCTGTTGACCTCCACCCAAACAGACATGCCCAGGAGACCGGCTTCCCCCTTTGACTCTGCTCAGACTTTTTTCCTGACTCCTTCCGCATTGCTTATGTTATGCAAATATCATTGTAACCTAGAGATCCAGTTTGGCTTTCATGTATAAATGATGAAACCCAAAAGTAAAGTGGCAAGCCTTGATTGGAACCCCTCAACTTGGCTTCGTGTCCTTTTGTTATCAAACTCTGTTTCAGGTTCCAGTTCTCCCTTCGGCCTAGAGAGAACCCGGTTCGTGAAACTGCAGGACAGTTTCAGGTCAGTATCAAGTTGGAGAGGATCTTGGGGAAGTTAGAGAAGGAGAAAGAATGTGAAAACATACTTGGAACAAAATTAAAATAAAAAATTTCCCCTCCTCCAGTTTAGGAAGGAAAAGCACTGCCAATAAGTTGAGACCCATGATTCAATTAGAACATTAGATTTCAAAGTGTTTCTTGGATCAGTATTATAGGTATGAATGTAATCTTGATAAATGCATAATTTTAATTACTTAGTACCACCCTATACCACCTGATTTACCAACTATAGATGAGGCTGTGTCAACTGTATTTAATGGATATTTTTTTTATTGGTTATCTGTTTTAGGTGAATAAAACATAGAATCACAACAAAAACTTTAAACCATGTATGTTCCCAAAGTCCTGCCCCCAGATTTTTAAAATTGTTCTTTCAGTAATTATAATTTATTGGCAGAGTTAAGAATCACTATTATAATCTTTCTTTTCTCAAACCATTTTACACACACATACATACACACACACACACATACACACACACACACACACACACACACACATACACACACAAAGAGGAAAAGTCAAATTGTAGAAGATAAAGTTCTATGTAAAGTTTCTCATACTGATTTCTTTCTTTAGCAATGTATCAACAACTTATATATTGGTATTTTTATATTTTTATTGCCATGTTTTTTTTATTCAGAGGTATAATAAATTTTGCCTCATAGGGGACAATTAAATGTAAGTGCTGTAATAATTGGAGAAGAACCACTAACAATTATTGGTGTTATTAAATATCCTACAATGTACAGGCAGGTATATAGGGTTAGGGTTGCCCTCACAGCAATTATTTTGCACGAAGTACAATCAATGTTGAAATGAAGAAAGCCACCTTTTGGAAGATACTTGTGTTCCACTCTGAGGTAGTATAAGCTTTTAGCCAATATATTAAATGTATTTTATTTTATTTAATATCCACAGGCTATTAAATACTCAAGAACATGTAAGTTCTATAGTCTGAGATATCTCACTACATATTTGTTAAAAAGAGTAGGGTAAGGGGTATGGTTTTTTTCTCTTTTGTATCCTAGTAATTATCAACACATTGCTATACATGTAAAAAAGGTGCAAAGATAAAAACTTGAAATGAATTGAATCATCCTCAGTCCATACAATGTAGTGGGATTCCTTGAGTCTGGTTTTTGTCTCTTCATTTCATAGTAGAAATGAAGGCTAGGTGAAATTTTTTTTCTGTCAATAACAAATGGAATTAACTGTAGGGTCTCGGGTGTATTCCAGAGTGAATGATTAAAAACCATTGGCAAATAGTAAGCTGTCGCTGTGACCTTTCTGTGCTTGGTATTTTGACTGACGGTCCCCTCTTTACAGTTTAGTGAAGTTGTAAACAGAGAGGCAAGAAACCCACTGATGGGCCAGGCAGTCAAATACAGAATATGAAAAGGTCAGGACCAAACTCTGGTTGCTGATGTGACTCGGGCTGGCTTGGTCTGGGTGGGCATTTGACATAGTGGCTTTGAGCTATTGACTAAAAATGAAAATGACAAATAGCACTGTGGCAAGTGGAGCAAGAAAATCTTTAGCTTGAATCCTTTTGGAAGGCTGATTCCTAACTTTGGCTAAAATGTAGGTCTGGAATAATGACATGACTACTTCAAACAGATACTGGTACAAGGCTGGTGGCTTTAAAGGCTTTGTTGCATGTGTGTCACTCTCCTTTTGGTCTACATCTTTCCAGTAAGACTTTAATACTTTTCAGATTCTAAGTATCTCTCCCCAATTTTCTCTTTACACACATACATTTGAGTGTGCTCATAAAAACCCCTCTAAGTTATACATGACTGTTTTATTTGGGTAAATTCAAAGTTTTAGACTTAGCTCAACTTTCTCCTGTATGTATTTCTCAGTTTCATCTTTTCACCTTGGTGTCTATAATTCATTCCCATCTTTCTATATACACTGAGACTTCCTCATTCTATAATTCTGTACTTTCATTTGGCAGGTTCTGTGGGTGTCAAAGGAGTGACTAATTGACTAAGACATCATACCTGCTTTCTTCTGTCTGAGATCCATCTGGAAAAGCTGATCCTGAGAGAAGTGGAAGCATTACGTTAAAACTGTAAGTTAGAAAGCCTATGAACACAGAATAGTTTTATTTGCCTCTAATAAATACTTTCAGCTATGTGCTATCCAATTCTATTCTCTTATGACAACTTGGAAATATCCTATATCAGAGTTGGAGAGATAGCTCAACAGTTAATAGTGCTTGCTGCTCTTCTAGAGGATCATAGTTCAGGTTCTGCATTCATGTAGTGTTGCTCTCAAATAATTCCAACCCCAGGGGAATCCAAAACCTTCTTCTAGCTTTTATAGATACCTGTACAATGTGGCCATACGTACACAGACAGAAAAATAAACAAAACTTTATATCTATTATAGTAAAGACCACCTGAATTAATGGCTGTGCTGGTTGCTTTTTTGTCATCATGACAGAAACCTAGAACTATCTGGGAAAAGAAAATCTTATCTGAGAAAACACCTCTGTGTTGGCTACTCTTATGTCAACTTGACACACAAACTGGAATTATCTGAAAGGAGGGAACCTTAATTGAGAAAATGCCTTCCTAAGATCTGGCCGTTAGGCATTTTTTTTAATTAGTTATTGATGGGAGAGGGCCCAGCCCATTGTTGGTGGCTCGATCCTTGAGTGGGTGGCCCTGAGTTCGATGAGAAAGCAGGCTGAGCAAGCCATGATCAGAAAGTCAGTAAGCAGCACCTCTCCAGGGCTTGTGCATCAACTCCTGTCTCCAGGATCCAGCCCTGTTTGTGTTCACATCCTGACTTCCTTCAGTGATGAACCCTGGAAGTATAAGCTGAATATACCCTTTCCTTCTCAACTTGCTTCTTGGTTATGGTGTTTCATTTCAGCAATAGCAACCCTAACTAAGACAAGTTTATAAAACTGGATTGTAGAAGCTAATCGTTAGGGCAACAATTGACATGGGAAGGCCTAGCTCACTGGGGGTAGTACATACCTGGGCAGATGGTCTTGGATGGGTAACAAGCCTGTATGTGTAGCACTGTTTCATAGCCTCTGTTTCAGATTCTGCCTCCAGATTCCTGCCTTGAGTTCCTGTCCTGACTTTCAGTGATAGATTGTGATATGTAACAATAAGCTAAGACAAACCATTTCTCCCCTAGTTGCTTTTGGCCATGTTGTTTTGTCACAGTGATAGAAATATAAATAATACACCAGTAACCACTGAGTCAAAGAAGAAACTCAAGTAGCTAGTTCCACCACATCCACAGCTAGGAGCAGAGAGAAATGAATCACTATGCTGCCCAATCTACATAATTACTCAACTGAAGCTCTCTTCTTAGATAATTGTAAGTTGTAGAATGTTTACCACAAAAACAAAGCATCATACATGCTTAATCTCTCTTATGCTCAGTCCTTTTAGTTTAAAACATGGTGTTTCTAATATGTACCTCTCATGGTGTTCCCTAAATGCTCTATAGGCAACCACCAGACAACACCCTCTGTCAACAGCTCCAGTTTTTCACACCCATATCTACTTCTATACTTATCTTTCCCCAGGTAATCTCCCAAGATCATCTCTTCCCCTCAAACATATCCACCACCATAATATTTAGAAGATGTAACACAAATTGTATAAGAAAATCTTATGGAAATCATATATGATATTTTCATGTAGTCATTTCATTTATATTGCCTTATCATATTTTATTTTGTGACTATATCTATAAATGTTGAATTATATATATGATAATTCTAGTATTTGGATAAACTCCAAAGTACTGCTATGAATGATGTATTTTATATATTTTGGTATATATTCACATTTTTGTTAGAGATATATCTATGAGTAGAATTTCTGGGCATTAGGTTTTACACATGCTATCATCTTTCTTAAAAAATTACTCTTAAAAATTCCCATGATGATTATGTCTGGATTTTCTCATATCACCCATGTATGTATATTCTTACTATTTTGTCTTTATCGGCACTTACTGTTATTAGGTTTTTCCTTTTAGCCATTGTCTTAGTTATGTTTCTATCTTTGTGATTAAAGACCATGCCAATTTGGGTGATGGGTGAAAAGGGTTCATTTCATCTTACCTTAACAATTGTTGAGGGAAGTCAGGGCTGTAACTCAAGGCAGAAACTGAAACTGAGGCTTGTTCTTCATGGCTTGTTCAGTTTGTGTTCTTAAACAACATAGAAAGAGTTTCCCAGGTGAGGCACCATCCACAAGGGCTGGGACCTCCCACATCAATCACTAATTAAGAAAATACCCAGTCTGCTTGTCTACAGGTCAATCTTATGGAGGCATTTGCTCAATTGAGGTTCTCTCCTCTCAGATATGTGTGTGTCAAGTTGAAAAAGAAATATCCAGCACAGAGGATTACAAAACAGCCAGCCACTGGGAGTTTCGAGGCCAGTAGCTCTTTTCTGTCTTGTTTTGCTTTTGATTAGGATGTTTTATCATTGCAACAAAATGTGTTGTTTTTTTCTCAAGGTTTTCAATGCAATAAGTGATGTTAATAAATGTAGATCCAAGTTGGCCTATTCCAAGTTGGTCAGTTTTACTTTTAAGCTAGTATAGTTCTTTGAGATTTGATAATTGAGGTAAAACATAAAGCACATGACAGTGAAATACATATAAAATGGCCATTTGTGAAGGAATACTTTTGTGGGAAGCGGGATGGTCACCCTAAAATTTTGAGCTTGTCCTTGAGGTGGAAGCCATCACCTGGCTGAAAAACAGGAATAAAGACCAAGACAGGTAAGGGTACAAGTTCTCATTTTTTAGAACCTTGGTGTATTGCTAACTGTTTCCAGGATACATATGAAATACTAACCAACTTCTCCTTGTGGGAAAGTAGCTGCACAAAACTAAATATCCTTAGCACGTTACCATCCCCACAAATTGGGAAACTGAATAATCAGTCATCTCTTGGCCTGACTTGTTCTCAGGCAGGCTTATTGACAGTCATCTTAACTCTCCCAAATAGAATTGTTGGCAACATTCCAGCTTAAACATACATTTAGTGGCACTGTTCTCCTAGGCAGCATGCTGTTTTGTTGCCCTTTGTATATATGCAAACATGCTGCCTCATTCTTTTGAATTCCCAATTGAAGTTCAGTGGGCCTTTTGACTCCTGGTGAAGCTGAGTTCTGCTTTGAGCCCAGCAGTCTTTATGGAAGGCTTTTCTACTGAGCTGTGTCACATAATTACAACAAAAATGGGGAACTTGTTTCTCTATTATCTGGATTTCTAGCTACATTTTCCCATTGAAACTATGAAACAATTGGAAATTATGAGGATTCATTTCAGAACTCCTAACCTCGTGTAATGTGCTTTTCATACCAAAGTTGTTCCACCCACACGCTCCCTGGTTGTTGCTTTTTTCCTTCTTTTTATTAAACTAAAGCTGTAGGAGATGGCCTTAGTAGGGTTCTGTCTGTTGTTTTTTGGTTTATTACTACTCACCATTTATTGAGAAATGTGAACAAAATAATACCTACTTTAATATTTCTCTTTATGTGAAAGTGATAAAATATGCCCAATACCCTTACTCAATATATATTATTAATCAATGATACTTCCATTATGTGATTGTTTTTATTATTGAGGGGAGATAAAATATAATGTTTTTTGAGGTAGGAGTCATTCTAGTCAACTAGGCTGACTTTTTTCTCCCTCAAACTAGTTGCATGTTTATTGAAGTAATATGTGTTTTCTAGTCTTTAGTCAAAGCTGTTAATATATTAGTAAATTATTGCTAAACTGCTCACTGCTGGTTCTTTTGCTTCTAAATGTAGTGTCATACTAATTTAAAGATCAGAAAACACCTGATGTTCTAAATGTTTTAACAATTTTATATTTATATTTGGGACAACTCTTAGCTGTATATAAATACTCTAAAAGGAAATTTAATGGATTAATATGAAGTCCTTTGTGAGATGAATAATAATACAAACCTTTATGTCAAATGATATTCAGGTTTATGATGAGTCATATCAACTGTACTCATGCCAGTTTATATATATATATATATA
>NC_045030.1:50876362-50893620 GCF_008632895.1 Mastomys coucha | reverse complement strand
CCACCCCTATCTAGGTGGGTACTAGATACATATATACTCATGCTTGTTCAACAAGCACTCTTTCTGACTAAGCCCTCTCTACAGACCCCATATAATCTCTTTTTTAATGAATCGTTTTGTTTATTTACATTTCAAATGATATCCACCTTCCTGATTACCCTTCCACAAATCCCCCTCCCATCACTTCTTTCCTCCCTCCCCTTTGTCTCTATGAAGGTATTCCTCCACCAACTCACTCACTCTTGCCTCTCACCTCTCTACCATTTCCCTATGCTGTGACATCAAGCCTCCCTCCTCTCCCTTTTATGTCAGATAAGGCCAGACTCTTCTACTCTTGTACCTGGAGCCATGGCTCCCTCTGTCTATACTTTTTGGTTGGTGGTTTAGTCCCTGGGAGCTCTGGGTGGTCCAGTTAGTTGATATTGTTTTTCCTGTGTGGTTGCAATGACATTCAGCTCCTTCAGTCCTTCCTCTAGCTCTTCCATTGGGGTTGCTGGGCTCAGTCTGATGGTTGGCTGTCAGTTTCTGCATCTGTATTGGTCAGGTGCTGGTAGAACCTCTCAGGGAACAACCATATCAGGCTCCTGTCAGCAAGCACTTCTTGGCATCAGCAATAGTGTGGGGGGTTGGTGTCTGCAGATGGGATGGGGCAGTCTCTGGATGGCCTTTCCTTTAGTCTCTATTCCATTTTTTGTCCCTGTCTTTCCTTTGGACAGGAACATTTCTGGGTTAACAATTTTGAGATGGGTGGGTGACCCCCACCCCTCAATTGGGGTGCTGTGCCTGTCTACTGGAGGTGGGCTCTACAGGTTGTAGCTCCACTTTGTTGGTATTTCTGCTAAAGTCATCACCATTGGGTTCTGGTAGCCACTCACGTCCTTGGAGTCTTAATGAGTCACAAATTATCCAGTGGAAAGGTCACTGCAAAGTGTGGTTTCTGACAAGCTTTCCAAACTGCTTAAGACCCACTCTGCTTATTGCATACCATATTACCACACTGGATGTTTTTCTGCTTGGCTTCATCTAAATGCTCTGAGACTTCTCTGATATGAGAGTTTCTACAGTTACCTCCATAAAGAAGAACTTTGTTCCTTTTCTAAATATTCGATGTGGCTATTGATTCCCCAATGGCTACATTTCCTCTGTAGCTTAACATTATCTGTTCTAGAACATAACTTTCATGTAAAGTGGGTCTTTGATGCATCACTCCACCCACAAAATGAAACAGAATGTCAGACACATCGATTGTACTCTATTAATATTTGTTGAATAAGTAATTTAACTCTAGAGACTGTCAGGTTCAATTTTCATTTGGAGATGAGTAAATTGGACATATACAGGCATCATGATTGAGAAATGAAATACATGTGAACAGCACAATTAGAACCAAAACATGATGCTGCAAACAACTTTGGGAGCTTTACATGGAGAAACCATGTGTATTAAAGAGTTCCTCTTTCAAGATGTTCTTGTCCCACTTGTGTGCCAGTTTAAGAAGCAAGTTTTTAATTTACAGTACCTGCATGAAACAATTTCTGTAGATACCCTATACAAATCAGTGAGATCAGTCCTGTGGCTGCTCCTCTCTTTTGAATTGAATTTCTTTGCTTAATGATATAAACACACTGTTTACTAATATAAATGAAAGAAGCATATGTTTATGTGAGTTAATACTATCTCTGTTACTTAGAAACATGTGGATTTAATTTTTCCTTGTCTTTGTTGATTTTACTTTTAGTAAGTTATAGGATGGTCCTCTAGTATACTGTCTTAATGGCTACATGAAGATATAATTTGCATACTATAAGTTTACTCCCTTTAAATTAAATAGTTTATATAATTCAGAGATACAAACTATCACATCATACTGTAGTTTAAATGTAGTTTTATTAACCAAAAATTAACCACATATGAATTACAAGTTCTCCACTGTACTTCATATGCTCTTTGGCCTTTAGCAATCATTAATTTACTTTCTGTCTCCATAGACATGCCTATTCTGAGCATTTTATATAGGTTGAATCATATAGTGTTTTGTTTTTTATAATTATATTCTTTCATTTGGCAAAAAGTTTGAGGTAAACATATCTATGGTGTATTTGTTTGTGCTTATTGATTGTTTTCATATCTTTGAATGAGAAATTCAAATCATATTATTATTGCACTCAGTATGATTTGTTCATGTGATAGCAGTCTTGTTCTTGGTGTGGCAATGTTGAGAAATGGTAGAATCTTTATTGTATTTCTTTATTGATTTTTAAGAGTTCTCTACAGTGTATAGTGTACATTGAGCATGTTTACCCAAGTACCTTATCTCCCAGTCTTCTTCTTTTCCTCATCACTGTCCTTTTGTATTTGTACATTTTTCCCCTTATACCATGTCATTTCATGTGACTCTGTAAAATCCAGGAATCCTAGTTGAGAGAAAACATATTTGTCTTTCAGAGACTGCTTAAGTCATGTAATATGATTCTCTCTAGTGTCATTTTCCCCAAAATAATATGACTTCTTTATTCTTTTCATCTGAAAATGTCCTTCTGTTCTTCTGATTATTACCCATGGTTTTTTATTGTTAACAGGTCTGCAATATACATTGATGCACAGTTTTCTCTGTGATAGGTTGAGTTCGAGTCTCTGCTAGCTAATTTTTGAGTCAATGTGACATAAGGTAAGGGTCATCTTGGAAGAAGGATTCTTTTTTTTTTTCTGGTTTAGAGAACTAATGAATTTATTGGAGTTATTTACAGGAGTATGAGTGAAAGATTATTTAGCAGAGCACAGAAGACTCAAAAGCACCTACATCATCTAAATGTTCATTGGTAAAATGCCTCCAAGATCAGGCTGTAGTCAGGCCCATAGGGCAGGTTCTTTATTAGTGATAGATATGTGAGGGCCTAGCCCACTGTGGGTGGTGCTATTATTTGTCAGGTGGTTCTGAGGTGTATAAGAATACAAACTGTGCAGGTACTACTAAGCAAGTAGTGCTCTTGTATGAGTTCTGCCCGTTAGTGCCTTCAGCTTTCCTCCCTGCTTGAATTCCTGCCCTGACATCTGTAGACTCTGATATAGAGCTGCAAAGTGAAATAAACCCTTTCTTCCCCAAGGTGCTTTTGATTATACTTTTTTAAAAAAATTAATTAGTTTTTTTTTTTAATTTGGCTATACTTTTTCACCACAGCAATACATACTCTAAGAAAGAGTACTTTGGGGAAAATAACCAGGAGTGGTTTGCCTATTTATGTAGTAGGTCTACTTCTACTTTTCTTACTTGGAGAATTTTCCATACTGATTTCCATAGAGTTTATGTCCTTGGGTTTTGGAAATGTTCAGAGGTGGGGAATACTGAGATTTGATTGGGTCTTCAACAGTAGGAGGGGGATTTCTTACTCTTTCAGAAAGCCCTATAATTCTATGAAGCCCAAATCTGCCTCTAGATCTCTAATCATTGTTTGCACACGTTCTTTTGGCACGTGGAGCTGTATTTTTTTTCCCCACTAGTCAACAATGTAATACAACCTAGAATACTTACTATAATAATGTACAAATGATGTAAGATATCCTTTTGTCATTTTTGAATTTTATATTGTTATGATGATTCTTAACATGTTCTAAGTATAAATCCATTATCATATATGGAATGTGCAAATATTTTACTAAATTCTGTATATTGTATTTTCATATTTTTGATGATATGATTTGAAACAAAATATATTTTGGTGTTTATGGAGGATAATTTCATTATGGTGACTTGTGCTTCACTATCATATCTAAGAAAACTTTGAATAACTCAATGTGTAAAAAGGATATGTTTTTCTTTATCAAATTATTATATTGTTTTATCTGGTACATTTAGATCTTTGAAACATTTTGTTTATATTCATTCCTGTGACATGAAAGGACCTGTCGGAGCCAACCGACAAGGGTGAGGCTGAAGTAGAGAGGGTGACTGAATGAGAACGAGAGGACCACCACTCTGTTGGCAATGGCAATAAACTTTAATGTGAGAAATCTTTTATAGAAAAACACAGTAAGGCTAAAAAATAGAATTTAACAACAATCATGTAGCACAATCTCTTAGCACTTTCTCATGGCAAAGCATACCCACTTCTTCATTATCTTACAGTAAATATTTTTCCCCCCATGCCCAGGTGCAGGAGGTCTGTTTCTTTGATCCTTGCACGCACAGCTCTCAGTAGCCTTGAATCACTTCCAAAACATCTTGGGTTCATGGAGCAGTTATGTCCTCAGCTGCAGGGGGACTATCAGAAGGTGCCCCCTCCTTCATGGAGTGGTCATGCCCTCAGCTGCAGGGAGATTATGTGAAGGTACCCCTTCCCTGCCTTTCAGCAGGGGGGGCACCCCTAAATCTTCCCATATGCCAAAGAACATTCCCACCATTCAGCAGAGGGGCCACCCCTAAATCTTCCCCTATGCTAAAGAACATTTCCACCACAGGACACACATTAATTGTTTTGAACATGACTACATAGCTGAATAAATACCATGTGTGGTAAATACTATTCTTTATTCTACTGAAGGGTTTCAACATCTTTTCCAAAATGATTCTCTATACCAATTTGGCCATATTTCCAACACTCAGTCAGGCAGGCAGTATACAATTTCTCTTATAAAGAACCTTCTGGCCAGGCAGGGGTGGTACATGCTTTTAATCACTTGGGAGGCAGAGACAAGTGGATTTCTGAGTCTGAGGCCAGCCTGCTCTACAGAGTGAGTTCCAGGACAGCCAGGGCTATAGAGAGAAACCCTGTCTTGAAAAAAAAAAAAAAAGAACCTTCTGGGCAGACTGAGTGATGGCATAGATCTTTTGTGACTCTGTGCATGATTTTAGAGATGTATGTACACATGAATGTGATCTTGTACTTTCCAGGGATGATGTAGGAGCTTTGTAAAGATGCCTATGGATCTCAAAATTCTGCAGTTTATTCTTTCAGGTTATATGTTATATCCAGTAGCCTCATTATTAAACAATTGCCAATAATAGTTTTCATCAGCTCCATTCCAACAAAGGACTATGTGTGCCAAGTGATTGCTGAATTAGGTCAATTAAGAATAAGACCTGAATGTAGGATGTTCCAAGAAATCACTGGACAGGTCAGTAATTACATTTCTCTGGGAGTTTTGAAAGTGGTTCAATGCTATTCTAACACTTCCTGTGTTGTTAGGCTGTTGCTTTTCATTATGATGGTACAGTGTTGAGCTTTAGTTGGAGCTTAGTGGGGAAGACAGGAATGTATCCATTTAAAAACACCATAGTGTTCAATGTTCTTATTAATAATCATGTATTTTTCTCTAACAAATTTTCATTGGATTCTACAATTATTTTCCCTATTCCTAGGGTTCTAGAAAATACCACTGCTATACTTTGAGCCTGTGATTTCACTGTTTTACAGTGATTTTTGGAAGGTTCATATATTTCATTTCTGCTAATGTTACCCATTTTTTTTATCATTTTGGGCACCATCTTACAATTGTAAATTGTTAGACCCTGTCTAAATATTTTCTCTTTGTTTGTTTGAATAGTGTGATTACTCCTTAAAATCTTAAAATAATAAATATGGCTAGAAATATTAATCATATATGCATTTCATGGTGACAAGTCCAGCGGATATGATATGACATATACAAGTCGTATTAGAAAAGACTTCGTCTCATGGAATAAGTCTGACTACAGTCTCTTTCTCAAAACATAGGTTCAAGATACCAAGACAAGTGAATGAAGGCTAATGAGAAAAGAACACTGAGAAAAAAAATGTAGTTATTCCCTCCAAAGAACTGTAATTTAAAAATATACAGTTTCCCAGAACTGTGAAAGGCAGAGGTCAGTCAAGGCAGAAGTTAGAACATTACAGGATGAAATAGAAAACATGATAAAAGAGGATGGTAAAATTATTGAAGTATTAAATTAATTTCTTAATGGATTTACATGGAAAGATACTAGGCAAATGCCAGCTGTCGTTTGCTATTTACACATCATCTTACTGGACTTCAAAGCCAGCATTGCTGAGGGCTTAAGCCAGTCTTGGAGATTCAAAATCAACAGTTTTCCCAGCCAGATGGTGCTAATCCTAGGTACCCAGCTCAGACAAGAACTACCTATCTCAGTGACCAAGGACAATATGCAAGAAACAGACTATGCCAGGTTTAGCTGTTGCTGGAACAACTGGAAAATCTGTGGTGCTCCTCTCTCTGCTTTGTCTTGAAGCAGGCTTCTGGAAATGAGCTACCTGTTTGGGCGGGGTTTTATACCATGATCTCTTCTTGATCAAAGTAAGGTCCATTTTTTATAACAGAGAACTGTGTCTGTGTATAAAGCAGGAATTGCTAATCAGTTTAAAAATTGGTTTCTGTGATTTAAGAAATAAAGAAAATTGTAACAGCATTGAATCTTTCCCTAAAAGATACAGAGGTCTTTCTTAGATTTTTCACATTTCTTTCATTTTCTTTTTAAATCTCTTGTTATTGTTAAGGAGAACTCATACAGAGAGGTGCACAAAACATGAATATACAGCTTAGTAAATTATTACAAAGAAAATACTGGCAAAACCACCAACCAGATCAAAAGTAGAATAGTCACAGTACCCCGGAGGCCTTCCTTCACTTGACTTTTTAAAGTATGTATTGAAATTAATTTTATTTTAATGATTTCATGACAGTTCTAGAAATTAAAGCATTTTGATAAAATTAGAGGATGTTTTGAAACAACATATAGGAAACAATATGTTGTAGAAAAAAGAATCAGGTCATAACTTAGAATTGTAAAGATCGTGATAGAGGAAAATATTGTGCATTGGTGACTATAGAGCTTGTCCCCTCCCTTACAAAATAAAGAGTCTTTCAAATGTGGAAAGTTCAACAAAAATGTTGGCACATCAGCATAAAAATAAAACTGTCTTAGTTTAATAATCCTTAGAATTGAATCCATAGCCCAACTCTTTCTAGAAAAACACTGAGCTACATCCCCAGCTCCATGGTCCTCATTCTGAGACATGAAAAAATTAGATCTAAAATAACATTCTTGATCTCTACAAATTCACATCAAGTATGGACACTAATGCCATATCTGTCTGAAGAGTTCACATATCATATTAGTGATTGATATTGACATGACACTGTGTCAAGCACTGTTCTAAGCAGTCTATACCTACCAATTTACTCAATTATTTAATCTTCCTAGGCCTTGGATGAAAAAACATGAGGAACTGGTCCACACAGTCCCTAGCAGGATACAGCAAACTGCCATTCACATTCTGACTGTCTGGCAGGAGATCTGTTCTTAATGTTTAAGCTCTTCTGCTTCCATATAAACAAATTAAAATGGATAGTCCCTGTATAAACATTTGGGCTATCTTTGGTTATTATCCATAGCAACTATGCATGTTAATAGCTTAATTATGAAGAGTAACTGTTAGCATAACTGTGACCATTTATTAACTGTTCTTTAATGTAGAGAATACTGTATCTGAGGTTCCCATTGTGACATGAAAGATTCATAAAATTCAAACATGTCTGACAAACTCAGAAACATTTTCTTGTGGGTATAAAATTTAAAATACAGATAAAAGCTCTCATTTTTCAGTTGTATCTTGTAAAGTATAAGTGTATTGATGAGTATCTAATACTCATATTATAGACAGCATGAACTTTATACAGGACTTATATAATTTGTGCCACGTTCTTAGTTTGTGTTAAAGAATCAGTAATTTTATCACCATTGCTTTTTCACTATAAGTAAAATGTATCCAGACACATGAAAAAGCAAGAGATATCTTAATTTTACTGTGAAATGAGTATTGATGTTGCAGGCTCCATGAAAAGATCTCAGGAGTCACCAGCTGCCTACCAAATATATTTCAAAACATCTTCAAATTGTAGTCACTCTATTTTTACTTTCCAACTTTTAAATGACTACACCATATGAAATTAGAAGTCTCCCTTTTGCCCTAGATCAACAAAGTGCTGTTGCTTAACTACCTTGCTTAGACATTTACAAATTTGAGTCTCCACCTTGTCTTCGTCCACACTCAGATACCACTGATATTTTCAGGGAAATACAATCAGGCCAACAACAACAAAACCTGAGATATAACAGTCATGCAAACTCTGAATCAAGGTTAAATTTACCTTGGACCCTTGCAACACAGAATTCTACTTTTGACCTTGTATTTTTTTTATTCTGTAATAGCTAGGTCTTAACTGATCTTACATCTCTATTTGAAGGTTGTCAAGCATGTTGAATGAGTGATACCTGGTGGCTGGTTGAAAATAAAATGTAATTGCTTTATTCTCTCTCCCAAGTGGAACTGAGGTGTCCTCACTTTGGCACTTCAGCTTGTTGATCTTTTTGAGTTCTGTGGACTGTATCTTGTGTATTCTATACTTTTTTTCTAATATCCACTTATTAGTGAGTACATACCATGAACTTCCTTTTGGGTCTGAGTTACCTCACCCAGGATGATATTTTCTAGTTCCTTCCATTTGCCTGCAGAAAGCAGGATGCCCTCGTTCTTAATAGCTGAGTAGAATTCCATTGTATAAATGAACCACATTTTCTGTATCCAGTTTTCTGTCATGGGATATATAGGTTGTTTCCAGCTTCTGGCTATCACAAATAAGGTTGCAATGAACACATTGGAACATGTGTCCCTGTGGCATGATGGGTCATCTTTTGAGTATATTCCAAAGAGTAGAATAGCTATAGGTCTTCAGGTAGATCTATTTCCAATTTTCTGAGGAATCTCCAGA
The DNA here is from genome assembly GCF_008632895.1 of Mastomys coucha. Lineage (NCBI taxonomy): Eukaryota > Metazoa > Chordata > Mammalia > Rodentia > Muridae > Mastomys > Mastomys coucha. Next base: position 50,884,857 of record NC_045030.1, on the reverse strand, counting down.
TTGATTTCCAGAGTGGTTGTACCAGTGTGCAATCCCACCAGCAACGGAGAAGTGTTCCTCTTTCTTCACATCCTCTCCAACATGTGTTGTCACCTGAGGTTTTGATCTTAGCCATTCTGATTGGTGTAAGGTGGCATCTCAGGGTCATTTTGATTTGCATTTCTCTGATCACTACAGACTTTGAACATTTCTTTTGGTGCTTCTCAGCCATTTGAGACTCCTCAGTTGTGAATTTTTGGTTTAGTTCTATACCCCATTTTTTGATTGAATTGTTTGTTGTTTTTCTGGTGATTAACTACTTTATATAATTTGGATATTAGTCCTGTATCAGATGTGGGGTTAGTAAAGACTTTTCCCAGTCTGTAGGGTGTCAATTTGTCTTATTGACTATGTTCTTTGACTTAAAGAAGCTTTCCAGTTTCATGAGGTCCCATTTATCAATTCTTGATCTTAGAACCAAAGCTATTGGAATTCTGTTTAGGAAATTTCTCCCTGTGCCAATGAGTTCAAGGCTCTTTCCCACTTTCTCTTCTATTAGTTTCAGTATGTCAAGTTTTATCTTGAGGTCCTTGATCCACTTGTACTTGAGCTTTGTACAAGGTGACAAACATGGGTTTATTTTCATTCTTCTATATACAGACATCTAGTTAGACTAGCACCATTTATTGAAGATGTTTTCTTTTTTCCACTGTATATTTTTGGTGTCTTTGTCAAAGTTCAAGTGACTGTAAGTGTGTGGTTTTATTTCTGGGTCTTCAGTTCTATTCCATTGATCAACATGTTGGTCTGTGAACCAATACCATGCAGTTTTTGTCATTATTGCTCTGTAGTGAAGCTTGAAGTCAAGGATGGTGATTCTCACATCTGTTCTTTTATTGTTAAGAATTATTTTCACTATTCTTGGTTTTTTGGCTTTACAGATAAATTTGACAATTACTCTTTCCATGTCTTTGAATAATTGTGTTGGGATTTTGATGGGGATTGCATTCAATCTATAAATTGCTTTTGGTAAGATGGCCATTTTTACGATGTTAATTCTGCCAATCCATGAGCATGGAAGATCTTTCATCTTCTGGGATCTTCTTCAATTTCCTTCTTCAGAGACTTGAAGTTATTGTCATACAGTTCTTTCACTTGGTTAGAGTTACCCCAAGATATTGTACATTATTTGTCGCTCTTGTGAAGGGAGTTGTTTCCCTGATTTCTTCCTCAGCCTGTTTATCTTTTGTATAATGGAAGGCTACTGAATGATTTGAGTTAATTTTATATCCAGCCACATTGCTGAAGTTGTTTATCAGCTGGAGAAGTTCTCTGGTAGAATTTTTTGGGTTGCTAATATATACTATCATATCATCTGCAAATAGTGATACCTCTATTTCTTCCATGCTAATTTGTATCCTCTTGATGTCTTTTTGTTGTCTTATTGTTCTAGCTAACACTTTGAGTACTATATTAAATACATATGGGGAGAGTTGGCATCCTTGTCTTGTCCCTGATTTCAGTGGGATTGCTTCAAGTATGTCTCCATTTAATTTGATATTGGCTGTTGGTTTGCAGTAAATTGTTTTTATTATATTTGGGCATGGGCCTTGGATTCTTGATCTCTCCAATACTTTTAACATGAAGGAGTGTTGTATTTTGTCAAATGCTTTTTCTGCATCTAAGGAGATGATCATGTGTTTTTGCTTTGAGTTTGTTTATATAGTGGACTACATTAATGGATATTTGTATATTAAACCAACCTTTCATCCCTGGGATGAAGCCTACTTGATTGTGGTGCATGATAGATTTAATGTGTTCTTGGATTGGGTTTGCAAGGGTTTTAATGAGTATTTTTGCTTCGATATTCATAAGCGAGATTGGCCTGAAATTCTCTTTTTTGGTTGGGTCCTTGTGTGGTTTAGGTATCAGAGTAATTGTGGCTTGAAAATGGACAGGAGGGGTGGAGTTGTGGGGGAGAGGGGAACCTGATCTAATTTGGGTGAGGAAAAAGGATTGAAGCCCTGAGGGCCAGCAGAAAGAATGTAAGTAGGCAAACTCAGGAAATAGAAGGAAGGGGGTGCCCTCCAGAATGTACTAGAGACTTGGGAGGTAAGAGACTACCAGGAATCAAAGGGAGGGACCTTAGATGAAATGCCCAACAATAGGGAGAGGGAACTTATAGAGCCCACCTCCAGCAGAAAGACATGACATCAAGTGAGGGATGATGTAGCTATCTCATGGTCACATCTCGGACTTATATTGTTCCTGTCTGAAAGAATTATAGGGATGGAAATGGAGATAAGCCTGAGGAAAAGAAGTCCAGGGACAGGCCCAAAGTAGGATCCAGCTCAAGGGGAGGTTCTAAGGCCTCACACTATTACTGAGGCTATGGAGTGCTCACAAAAAAGGACCTATCATGACTGCCCCCTGAAAGATCTAACAAGCAGCTGAAAAAGTCAGATGCAGATATTTGCACCCAACCAATGGACAGAATGAGGGAAGGCTGAAAGAAGCTGAGGAGAAGGGCAATCCTGTAGAAGGAGCAGCAGTCTCAATTAATCTGGACCCCAGAGATCTCTCAGACACTGGACCACCAAACAGACAGCATATACCAGCTGATATGAGGCCCCCAGCACACATAGAGTAGAAGACTGTCGGGTCTGGGTTCATTCAGAGATGATGCACCTAACCCTCAAGAGAATAGAGACTTCAGGGAGTTTAGAGGTCAGATGGGGTATGGGTAAGGACATCCACTTGGAGACAGGAGGTGGGGAGGAGGTAGTGGATGTGGAGCAGTCGGAGGGTAGATGGCGGGGTGCAGGGAATGGAATATGGAGTGTAAAAAATGAATTAATTTATAAAATAAAAATGAAAAGAAAATGTGTATAACAGAGGGTTATAAACTTATCTCCTTCATCATACCCAAAGAAGAAATGCTCCAGTTGAGCTGTTCTCTGATTTGATTCAAAGTGAATAGAATTATTTGTACTTGGCTTTCACTGGTCATCTTCTATGACTTCAGGAACTGGGACACTGGGACTGTTTTTTGTTTTGTTTTGTTTTGTTTTGTTTTGTTTTTTGGCACCTTATACCTATAACAGAAGAAAAAATGAAAGAACTGGTCTTCCTCCCTGCCTTGGGTAAGTTTCATCTTAGAGTAAGTTTACTGTGGCAAATACATTTGAAGATGACATTTTTGTTCCATTTGTTATGGCTCCTTGGCAATGACTGTTTGTTAAGTAATGCAAAGGGATGAGATTTTGTGAGGAATCTGACCTGTGCATTTCTGACACCGTGGAGAATATACTAGGACCTTATACCACATCAAATAAAGGATATGTGAAGGTGGAAAAGAAATCAGTGTCTTAGCTGGGCGGTGGTGGCGCATGCCTTTAATCCCAGCACTTGGGAGGCAGAGGCAGGAGGATTTCTGAGTTCGAGGCCAGCCTGGTCTACAGAGTGAGTTCCAGGACAGCCAGGGCTACACAGAGAAACCCTGTCTCGAAAAGAAAAAAAAAGAAAAAAAAAAGAAATCAGTGTCTGATAATAAGGCATTCGGCAATCACCTATGCTATTTTTTCATCAGTTATTGATATGTACTATTTGAAGGGTTAAATTTGTATTTTCAGAGTTTCTATTTTTCCCTTCCTCTTCCTAAATAAAACCCACAAAATACATGGATAGCAAGTATTAGAATATTGAAAACATAGCTTTGTTTTAGGGACACTGCTGATTCTTTCATCTGTATTCAAATTACAGTAAAGATACAACAGTTACTTGATTCATCATATTTTATTAATGTGACAAATTTTTTTCTTTATACATACAAATATTTTTCTTTTCTTTTTTTCCATTATACAAAAATTAAATAAGCATGTACTAGGTATGTTTAGGGTATTCAGGAAGTCTCAAATGGCATTGGAATGTAGAAAATACAGAGGGACATTGATGGGTTTCAATTACTTATAATAAGAGTAAGTGGTTACAGGGAAAGGCAGAATGTGCAGCTAGGATGGTACCACACAAACTCACAGCTCCAATTATAATATTGTTGGTGTAGAAGGCCCTGTCTAGATGTGTCCTAATGAGTTCTCCACAGACATTCATGCATAGGGACTTGTGGTTGTGTGGAGCCTCATTTATAGGCAGTATCCCATGGTGAGGGGCCTGCTCTTCAAAAATATCATTAAACTACCAAATGAAGACAGAATTTGTCTATAGAGAGGACATTGTAGACTCCTTTCCTCTTGTTCCCATCAGTGCTCTGTACTCAGAAGTAATGAATCCCAGCTGGGAAAGCAGTTACTTTCCCTCTCTTAACTAACAGTGTCAAGAAGTTATTGCAAAAGGATTGGTTACTATTTGTTCATTTTAAGGGTAGGTCCCTGAATCTAAGAACAACAAAGTGATCATTTAATACTAAGTAATTTACTTACTTACTTATTACTGTTCTCGTTATGTCATTAATATTATGGAACAAAATATGGCTTAAAGGATCCTTCAGAGTGCCTATTCCATATAGAAGAGAAGAGGCAAGGTCAAAAAAAAAAAAAAAAGAATGTCATCTTTAATGCCACTCATCTTTGATTTGGGAAGGAGGTGGTTAAGTTACAATATGAAGAAAGTGCAGTTACAAAGCTTGCCTTCTATTGCATGCTTTTGTAGCAGCAATTACCTCAGCTACAAATCTCATTTACAGAGCTCTTTGAAAGTGCTATCTGGATGATGGTAGAATACACTGGAAATCAATGGAGGCTGATTTCATTCCCAAATTGAAGTTACCTGTTAATAGTCTGAGAAAACACCAAACACACACACACACACACACACACACACACACAAACATGCATGTACACATGAACTCAGGCACACATGCACACATATACACTACAAGGACCTTCATATTCATTAATAGATTCCTCAGTATTTATGAGGCTCAACTTTCAGAAATTCAATTATTACTTGAAAATATGAATTATAAACACTCTTTACCAATTGAAATGAAGTAGCAATCTAGCTTCTAGAACAAAAATAGGAACTATTGGAAATGATCCTAATCATGATACTAATAAGTAAGAGCCCATTACATACTCTGTAAAACAGGCTCAAGCCTGCATCTCTGCACCTAACATTGGGCAATGCATTTTTTCCTGATTCATATATAGTATCCTAGCAACCATTCTGTATCTTAGTCCTAATGGATCTAAAAATGACACCCTGGGAAATCTATTCCTAATGGCCTGGTGCCCCAAGGAGGGGCATTTTCTTCTTGGAGGGCATGTCAAGAGCCAGATAGATATGTGGGGATTAGAATCAATTTCTTCGCTCTGAGATTTCATTACCCTTTTTGATCCTGTGTTGTGAGAAGGCCTGTAATCCAGGTTTAATCTAAATAGATAGCACAGTCAACAGATCCTAATTCCATATGAATATTCAACAGCACATCCTAAAGAACCTGTGGATATTTTCCTTCTGGAGATGACCTTAACTTTTTAGTAGAACTGGTCACTGCTAAAGTCTCTTGAGATCCACATTATTTACTTTTCATTCATTTAGACTGGGGGGGGCATTGTCAAGATGTTTGTAAAACTGGGGTTGAGAAACCTTAAACCATTCTCATTTTACTCTGAATTAGATTAGTTATCAATATAGTTGTGGTGGGATATAGGGAGCTATGGAGAGGTGAAATTCTTTTGACATAGGAAAGGAAATGTTTAGAAATAGGCTTTAAGCCTAAGAGCTGGAAGAAAATGAAGAAGCTAGGAAGAATTCATTTATCTTTTATTCTTGTCACGGTTCTTCAAAATCAGTGATCAGACATTGGCTAGTTAGGTATACAAATAGGCTTTCTACAATAAATGAGATTATCCCAACGGGAGTATGTCCAAGAACTACAGCTCTCACCTCAAATGAAGTAAAAGATAGTTTCCTCTTCCACTAAATATGAGTACACACTGCTTGGGAACATGACTTTTTAAGTTGCCCAGAATACTATGTTCCAATGGGGAAGTGGTTTCATGAATATTTTAGTGTCAGAACAGAGGAAATTGAAATAGTAAGGTCCTTTAAAATGTATTGTTAGAAACATCACATAAGTGGGTTATAGAAAATTGGAGAAATCTCTGCTGTAGGTCTAGGTAACAGTGGCTTATTAACATATTCCAAGAGACTTAACCTCATCCCCAAGAGGATGAGAGTCAGACAATTCCATGGACAATGGTTGGATGGCTCCTCAGCAAGCTACAGACCAAGATAATTTGGTTTCAAATGGGCCACATTCAAGCCTTCTACAATCGTGAACTTTTTATAAGTTAATTTTGTAGAGTTTTAAACATAGATCAGTGTATGTGTGTTTGTACTTTAGTTCATGAGTAGGAGGTTCATTGTTCATTAGTTTAATGTGATGTTTCTAAGAACAGTTGATAGTGTGACCGAGTGACTTACAATTCCATTTTGTACTTAAACTGTTCTTCAACTTCATATTCTCTTCATTTCAGCTATAAAATGCAGTATAAGATATGTGTCACCTTGAACTCTGCTCTTTTCTCTAATTCCAATTTTCTTTCCTTCTCTCACAATATACCCCTTACCTCATGAAGAATATTCACCCTTTTGGTTGGATTGTTACCTTCAAATATTAACTAGACCCTAGTCATTATTCTCATTATTTTTTTCCAAAATTTACCTACATATTCACTGGATTGTATGGGCAACTATGTTGATGATACAATCATTAATATCCTGTAGTTTTTAGCCATCTGACAACATGGCAGTGCTTTTCACTTTACCAATTCAAGCCTTGGGAAACATCTGTAAGCAAAGTTGTTTACTAATGAAATTTAGTCTCCCTCCAACAAGAAGCCACAAAATCAAGAGAATTTTCTTAATCATAGCATGTTCAGTTAGGACTTCCTAGAAGCTACCTACACTTATTTTCATTACTTGCTAACGCCTTTGATCATTCATTGGACATTCTCTTGAATACAACTTTACTAGGTAATGTTTAATTCAGCTATGGATAAATCAATGATAATACAATGAAACATAAAGGTAAAATGTTTAGTCATTCATAGGGATTATCATTTAGAGAATGAAAGTAGAAAATTAATATATTCTAAAATCCAATTTTATAGTATGACATTTTCCATGCAGAAAAAATAAATACAAATATTTCAAGATTTGAATGAGTACAGAATGTTCTAAGGAAGAAATTAAGATGACTATAGGTGGCTTTCATTCAAAGGGAAAGGAAAATATCAAGTGTAAATTTCCAAACAGCCATGAAAAAGATGTACTTTTATCCTGCTTACATTAAAAATATGTATTTATTTATTTTTCATGTATATGTATATATACATGTGTATATATCCATGCATACTTGTATGGAGAACATAGGTCAGTGTTGGATATATTCCTCTATCACTTATTATATTCTTGAGACAGGATTACTCATTGAAACTGGAACTTACTGATTTGCCTGGATTAACTAGCATTCTTTGGGATCCAGTTGTCTGGGTCTTTATGTGCTTGGAATACAGGCAAGTACCACCATGCCTGCTTTGTGTGAGGGTAGTGGGGAGAAGTTGAGGGTACTGGGATTTAAAATTGGATTTTCACATTTGCATAGCAAGTACTAGGCCCACTTGTCTGTCTCCCTAGCCTTTATTTTATTTTCAATGGGAACACATTAGAGAGTTTTAAGCTAGAGAGTTAAACTTCTGGCTCATTTTTTGGAGGCAGAGGCAGGTGGATTTCTGAAATCAAGGCCAGCCTGGTCTACAGAGTGAGTTCCAGGACAGCCAGGGCTACACAGAGAAACCTTGTCTCAACCCCCATCCTCCCAAAAAACAATTCAAGCTATTATAAAATGAATGAAAAAGATAAGTATGGAACTAAAGAAAACTAATTAATGTACCAGATTAGAGATTATAGTAGTTTAAACTAAGGTTCTAGTAGCAGACATGGTGAGAACAATTTGAATTCTGCTGAGGAAGCTGAATGCTGAATGATGAGTTTGTGCATCTAGCATGTAATATGAAGAAAAATTTTAGCTTTGTAAGTCATATTTAAATGATCATTTCATTCTCTGGAGTCTAACTTCTTGAGTTCTTTGTATACATTGGATATTAGCCCTCTATCAGATATAGGGTTGGTAAAGATCTTTTCCCAATTTGTTGGTTGCCGTTTTGTCCTATTGACAGTTTCTTTTGCCTTACAGAAGCTTTGCAACTTTTTGAGGTCCCATTTGTTGATTCTTGATTTTAGAGCAGAAGCTATTGGCGTTCTCTTCAGGAAATTTTTCCCTGTGCCTATTTGCTCAAGGTTCTTCCCCACTTTCTCTTCTATTAGTTTCAATGTATATGCTTTGATGTGGAGGTCCCTGATCCACTTGGAGTTAGTTGAGCTTTGTAGAAAGAGAAAGTAATGGATAGATTTGCATTTTTCTAAGTTAGACTCCAGAGAACCAAATAACCCTATTAAAAAATGGGGTACAGAGCTAAACAAAGAATTCT
>NC_045030.1:50865231-50875658 GCF_008632895.1 Mastomys coucha | reverse complement strand
TGAGAGGCTCTGACAGTACCTGACTAATACAGATGTAGAGGCTCACAGACATCTATTGAACTGAGTACTGGGTCCCCAGTGAAGGAGTTAGAAAATGGACCAATGCAGCTGAGGGGTTTGCAGCCCCTTAGGAGGAACAACAATATAAAATAACTAGTACCCTCAGAGCTCCCAGGGTCTCAACCACCAACCAAGGACTGCACATGGTGGGTTTGATTGTTCTGGCAGCACATCCATAGTAGAGGATTGCAAATTCAATCATCAATAGAAGGAGAGGACCTTGGCCCTGTGAAGGTTCTGTGCCCCAGTGTAGGAGAATGCCAGGGCCAATAAGTGGGAGAGGGTGGGGTGGCAGGCATGAGGATGGGGAAGGCAACAGGGGTTTGTTCTTGTTGATTTTGTTTGTTTGTTTTTTGGAGGGGAAACTGGGAAAGAAGAAATTTACATGTAAATTAAGAAAATATCTAATAAAAAAAGAAAAAAATGATCATTTCGGTTCAGTTGAGAGAAATAGAATATTTTTCTCTTCTGCCTTCTTTACCAACTTTAGTTCTATTTTTGGTACTTTTTTTCTTTAAGAGAAGGAAAGAAAGTTTATAAGGATCTCTTCACTTTTTACCTTCTCTCTTCCTGTCTTTTATCTGGGCTTGAGTTCCCTCAATACCTTGAATGTAGGTTTTTTTTTTCCCTTTCTTTCTCATTATATAAACTGCATTCTACTTCTGCAGACAAAAGTTCCCTCAAAGTAAGAATTTCAGTTGCAACAAGAAGGGTTGTAATAGAGAAAAGTTATAATGAGAGAAGTTGTTGACTAGGATTGGGGGTTGAGTGCATCTCTGGAGTGCCTTGCTATAAACCACATGGGGACCACTTTCCTCCTAAACATAAGAGTGATCTTGGTGAATACTACAGAGCTATGATTCCCAGAAAGGCTTTTAAACTACCCTTTCATGGCAAGACGTAGAAATTCCAGGCTTCTTGGAAAAAAAAAGAAAGGTTTTCACAGGAGCTAGCAGACCCCATTATGTTACTCTATATTTGCTGAGCACTGGAAATGTTTGGAACGAAATAGAAAATTGATCCTGATCTGTGCATTTACTCTGCCCTTATACCATCTCTTACTCAGCAAGCTAAAAGCAGTGCCACTGTTAATGTATATTACCTTGCTAATCTCAACATCACAGCTGTGAGGCCACATCAGTAAGCAGATTTCTCATTTTCCAGATCAATCAATCAGCCCAGATATTTTTAAAGCATATACTGGTTTGAGAAGTCATTGCCTAGGTTAGGGCCTGAAATACAGATATATATGTCATGATTCCTATATCAGGGGAAGAATCTGAGTGCATACTAAACACTTTCACACTGAAGTAGCAATTAATTACATGCTAACCTGAATCACATAGATTCTAATTTTTGCATGAGTTCTGAGATTTAAAAAAATCAATTTTATATATCATTGTGCTCTAGACTATTAACTTCATGGGACAACTTGAAATTGCATCTATTTTATAAATACCCATTATCTGATGCTGATAGAGAGGAAATGGCAGCAATCATAGAATTCAGCGTTAGAGTGAATGATAGTTTCTGACTCACAGCTCAGGGTCGTTTATGCTCTAAAACCTTCCCCATCAGTCATATGCTAGGTGTGCCCTTCTATTGCTGTATTTTATTGGCCCTTTGGCTGTGATGTTATTAATGTAAAGGTAACATCTGCAGTTTCTTCAGATATGTAATCATCTCACCCAGAATGACTTACTTATGGATATTCTAAATCTAGGGCCCAATGTTGTGTGACACAGGTCTCTGAGATACATATTCAGCTATTCTCAGCATCTATCAGTAATTTCCAGGCCTTGCTGTCTGCTCATGTAATTAATCAACAAGGGCACAGCCGTCAGCAGTATTTGTTAACACTTAGAGCTGAGTTAGAGAAAACTTGGTCCCTGGCTTGTCAGGAAAGCTTAGTCAAATAAAGAAGACATACATGTTTCTCTTGACAGGAGTTTTCTTATAATATGGATTTCAAAGAGTTCTTAGCTTGATTTGGGAGAAAGGGAAAACAATAAAATATGTACTGTGTTGGTTTGAATGATAATGGCCTCATAGACTTCTGTGTTTGAATATATGGTCTCCAGTTAGTGGAACTATTTAGGAAGGATTAGGAGGTATGGCCATGTTGGAGGAGGTTTGTCAATGGGGTTGAGCTTTGAGGTTTCTAAAGTCCCTCTACTGAGTTATACCTCCCTCTGCCTTGTGCTTGTATCTTAAGATGTAAGTTCTCAGCTACTGCTTCAGTACCATTGCCTGCCTATCTATTGCCATGTTCCCCACCATGAGCATCATTCTGAAATGATATAAATGTTTATTCTATAAGTTGCCTTCTTAATTGCAGTAGAAAAAGAACTAACCAAGAATTTGGTACCATATATATTGGCTTATTGCTGTAATCATCCTGGATATGCTGGCTGTTTGGAGAAATGCAGATTTGGTGACATTGCACTAGAAAACTGGTTGAACGTTGTAAGTGGGACCTCATAGGCCATCCTAGTAAGAATTTCGGAGACTATACTGCATAGAACAGAATGGATTATAAAGGGCTAGCTCAAGAAGTTTCCAAGGGAAACAAGATTAGCACCTGAGATAGAAACCATTCTTTTAATATTTAGGCGAAGAATGTGGCTGCTTTTTGTCTTTGTCATAAGAATCCACCTAAGGCTAAATTGAAGATATTTTGACTAATTTTGTTGACATAAGAGATTTCAAGACTGACTAATACTGATTGTGTTTCTTGGTTTTTAAGGATAACCCTTAAGCAGATCTATAGTGAAACAGCAGGCAATGCTAAATCAAACACACAAAACACTAAAATATATGGTTGGGGGAAAAAAAGCACCAGAAAATATAATATTGGAGTATTATACAATACTCCACAGGCATGAGACTCCATCCAGGTAGTCTTGCAACTTGTAAAAAGAAAAGACATAAAGAATTATCTATTTCTAGCAACAACAAATCATATCTTATGCAAATGTAATTCAAGGAAGTGGTCGGATTTCATCTCAAGCAGGCAGCAGAACTGCCACCATTACCTATATGTAGCTCTGTCTTTAAAGTCTGGAGAATATCCGGGTGAAAGGGCTGTAGAGTCTTCCTCCAGAGGTAAACCTTTTATATTTTTGGTTGTGAGCCTAGCGTTTAACGGCTGAGCCATCTCTCCAGCCCAGAGGTAAACCTTTTATATGGAGGCCTAAAGAGGCCATTGCATGAAGCAATGAAATGAAATATGGATTGTATTGGAGATCCAAAGATTTTGGAGATTTGAAAGCCATGGGGTATTTGAAAGAAGAGTTGCAGAGAGGGGATGAAAAACATCCCAAGAGAAGGAAGTCTGTTGCAGTCAACAAAGATTTAAGGGAGAACCATCTAATCCCTTTGACACTAGACATAGAGGTATAGAATCTATAGCTTGTCCTGCAGGGTTTTGGTCTTGCTTTGGTTTAGAGTTTCCTCACTGTGCCTCTATTCCTTCATGTTGGAGTCTTAATGAATATTCTTTGATATGATTGTGTTAAAAGTATATAATTGGTAAAAATTGTACTAATAATCACTATTAAGAAATTGCCTTGTAGAGGAACACACCTCCACTTCCTATGGGTGTGTATACTTGTATAACCACTTTGGAACTTACTTTGGTGGTTTCTCAGAAAATTAAGAATAGAACTAGCTAGCTGGGCAGTGGTGGCTCACACCTTTAATCTCAGCACTTGGAAAGCAGAGACAGGCAGATTTCTGAGTTCGAGCCCAGCCTGGTCTACAGAGTAAGTTCCAGAACAGTCAGGGCTACACAGAGAAACCCTGTCTCAAAAAGCCAAAAAAAAAAAAAAAAAAAAAAAAAAAAAAAAGAACCAGCTATATTACTACTCCTGGATATATACCCAAAGAAGCTCTACCATACCACATGGAAACTTGCTTAAATATGTTCATATCAGCTTTTTTTCATAATAAACAGAAAGTGGAAACAACCTAGATGCTCCTCAAAGAAAGAATTGATAAAGAAAATGTGGAACATTTATACAATGAAATACTATTCAGTTATTAAAAACAAGGATATCATGAAATTTTCAGGCAAATGGATGGAACTAGAAAATATCACCCTGAGTGAGTTAACACAGATCCAGAAAGATAAACGTGATACGTACTCACTTATAAATGGATATTAGCCATAAAGACAGCATAATCATGCTACAAAACACAGACCCAAAGAAGCCAAACAACAAGGAGTGTCCAATGGAGGCACACTCGAATCTCACTGAGAAGAGGAACTAGAATATATATGGGTGGGGGTGAGAGGATGAAAGGAGGGGAACAGAAGGGATGAGGGGAGGGGATGACAGAGGGAAAGAGTTCTGGAAGACATAACTAGATTGGGAAAGCATCTCTGGGGTGAGCTAGAAACCTAGAATAAAGGAAGCTCCCAGAATCTACAAAGGTGTTGCTAGGTAAGAATCCTAGCAATGGGGGCATGCAGCCTGACCGGACAATTTCTTGTAACCAGGCAACACTTCCATTGGAGAGTTTGGAACACCAACCTTGCCTTAAAATCTTAGACTCACAATTATTCCTGCTTACAAGATGTGCAAGGGTGGGGATGGAACAGAATTTGAGGAAGGGCCACACAATGACTGTCCTTGTTTGAGACACATGCCATGAGAGGGATACCACCCCTGACACTATTGATCATATTCTGCTATATTTGTAGACAGGAGCCTAGCATAAATATCAGAGGAGCTTCACCCAGCTCCACCCAACTGTTACAGAGACCCATAACCTAACATTGAGTGGAGTTTGGAGAATCCTGTGGAAGAGGGGGAAGAAGGATTAAGGAACCAGACATGTCAAGAACACCACATGTAACCCTACAGTGTCACCAATACTTGGCTCATGGGAACTCACGGAGACTGAACTGCCAACCAGAGAACATGAATGGGACAAACCTAAGACCTCTGCATATTTGTAACAGTTGTACTGTTGGCTCTTCGTGGGAGACTCCTAAAGCAGAAGCAGGGCTGTCTCTGACTATACTTCCTGTTGTTGGATCCCTTCCTCCTAACTGGGCTGCTTTTTCTAGTCTCAGTGGAAGAAGATACATCTAGTCTCACTGAGGCTTGGTATACTAGGGATAGTTTATTTCCATGGAAAGCTCCCCTGTTTTAGGAGTGAAAGACAGGAGAGGTACATGGTAGGGGAGGGGAGGGGACAGGGAACTAGAAGAGGCAAAAGAGGAAGCTGTAAGAGGACTGTAAAGGGAACAAATAACTCAGTCAATTAAAAAATAGAAAGATTACCCAGTGTCTCAGATGATACTTTGGAATTTTAAACAGTTTTGAGACTGTGAAAGACTATAGGAACTTGTAAAGTTGAGCTAAATATATTTTGCATTTTGATACGTCCTCTGCTACATAAGCTCCAGGGTCCTCAGACCAGCCTGTGTATGATCTTTGTTTGGTGACTTAGATTCTTCAAGCTCCCAGGGGTCTGGGGTAGTTGATAGTGTTGGTATTCCTACAGGGGTGCCATCCCCTTAGGCTCCTTCAGTCCTTCCCATAACTCTTCCATAAGGGTCCCTGACCACAGTTCAATGGTTATCTTTAAGTGCCTGCATCTGTCTTAGTAAGATGTTGGTAGAGCCTCTCAAAGGTCAGCTATGCCAGACTCCTGTCTTGAAGCACAGCATAGCATCAGTGATAGTGTCAGAGTTGGGTACCTGCCCATTGGATTGACCTCAAGTTGCATATATTTTGTATATAATATTGTCATTTAGTACAGAGATGAGAGAACTAGTGAATGAAAAAATCATCCTATCTTTTAAAATAGTACCTCTTGTTAGCACTTTAGCATTCTTTCTATACTCCGCCCAACAGTTATCTAGCAACAGCCAAATAGGAACCTAACTTGCTATATAAAGACTGTTTGGCCTCTCCTGAGCCTTCTTTAACCTTTTTCTCTGCAACTTGATATGCCAAGGCTGGTTGATGTCCATGAGAGGCTTCCTTTCTCTGTGGAGAAAGAGAGAGATGGATGGGGGAGGGGCGGTGAGAGGGAGGGACTGGGAGGAGAGGACAGAGGGGAAGCTGCGATCTGATCTACAGTAAATAGATAAATTAAAAACAGAACTTACAGTAGAGATTAAGTTTGAGAAGAGTAGAATATTTTAGCGAAGATTGTAGATATTTTTTAATGAACTTCTCTTAGGTCTTTAGTTGTTTCTGATTCAACAATAGAACTTTAGCCTGCTTAGTATCCATTAGAGAGCCATTAATTTCATAGACTTTAACCTCTTTGATTAGTCATATAAAGTTATTCAATCTAAGCTATATAAGTTAAGGGTAAAGAGAAAATATGCATAACGCATATTTGCAGTAAGATTCAGAATTCCTGATTAGTTTCAGGCAGTAAGAGTTCTAGACTAGTAGTTTGAATTTAGACATAAAGACATATAAAGCAGGATGTATATTATAGCTTTTATAGAAATCAGCAATAGAATGTTGACATATCATCAATTCTCCTTTGATAATGCAGTATCTAAAATGATACTCTGAGGGATGCCAAATTCTTGTGAAGAACAAATATGCTATAATACCTTAAATTTCTGAATGAATTCTCTTTTTCAGTAAACCCTTATTCATTTGCTTGATTTTATATAATGTAAAATATGAAATTAGCCAAGTAGGAATTTATGATGTGAATAGAGTAAACTCAAGAGTAGATGCAAAGAGTAAAACTACATTCCCTTTCATTGACTTGGGGACACTGACCTTTAACAGATTTTTTTTTGACTTTTTCTTTTTTTCTCTGTGATAGTCAAATGAGCTACATGAATAGTAACTTGGGTGTACATTTAAAATATAATCTTAGCAAAATTAAATATAACTAAATTGTACCATTGTTATAGTGAATTAAGGTGGTTGTTGCTATTTGTTCCTTCACAAGAAAGAAAAAAAAAGACGTAAAATAATATAACATTTGTTGTTTGGTGAATCAAAAATCTCTGCACAGGTTTTCCTGTGGAGGTAGTTGTAAGTGTTACAACTCAGTGTTCTATACCTGTATTTTCGTACACCTGCCTAAGACACTGGAGAGTAAATATATTGACATTCAGAATGTTAATTCTTTGGGATCCTAAGGCAATAAGGAAGGATGGAGTTTTATAATTTACATGAACATGACAAAGTGTAATGATGACTAAATAAAAGCTTTATATTAAACTTCTTTTTCATTCACTACCACCAAATGTCTTCAGTGAGGCAGTTAAAGTTTGAGGTACCACTTTTCAAAATATAAGGGCTTTTGTTTCTTGTCAAACACCTTCAGTACTGATACTACCTTCCTCTTTATAGTTTCTGCATTTCAAATTACTATACTTGGTTTTAACATTCTCACCAGAAAATCAATTAACTTTTGGTAAGCTATTTAGATATGTTAATTTGCATGATGGAATCTTTATATAATGAATATGCAGATCAAAACATCATATAGTACTCTATAAATATACACAATTATGGTTTGTAACCTGAGATCTAATAAAACATAAAGAAAATAAAATCTATGAAATATTTAACCTCACAAACAATCAGTGCAGACACTGGACCCCAAATGCTAATGTAATATGAAAGCAAATTGCATACCCTCTAAAATAATATTATATTACAACTGTTCTCTGTGCTGATAAGAATAGTTTTAAGACATGAATATTTTGAGGGAAAGAATTTTGGTGAGAATATTAATAATCAAATATAAAAAGAAACGGTTGTAAGAATGACTTTTTAAGTGATCATAGAAGGAGTAAGAGTAACAATTCTGAGCTCAGGGTAGATAACATAGCAACACTTTTTGCAACTTACGAAGTTCTGAAGTATGAAGACAGATTTATTTTGTGTAGCTACAGAGGCTCTCACTATGACCAATAGACTTTAAAAGATAGAAACATTTATGTGCTCTATGAGCTGATTCCTGAAACTCTGTAGGGAATTGTATGAGATGACCTTGCAGATCCCTTCAAGTTACAGCATTCAAGCTTCTGAAATGAATCCAGCTGCTTGTTAATCCTCTCCTCACCTACAGCCTTAGGATACTAAATTCATTTGGCTGAAAGAGAACAAAATCACACCAAGTAGCCTTTTGTTGCAGTTTTTCACACCAAATATAGGCATTTCCTCAGTTTTGGGGTAACTGTGTTGCTTTGTTTTTACCTGTGTGATTTTTCTCTATTATCTGTCTGCTGCTCTTTCTCTCGGTCCTAATTTTTAAATTATTTTGTAACAAAACCATTATTCAAACTCACTGACAGCTAAATTACAATACAGGTATATAATATTAAGGCCATCCTTAGCATCATGTACTGACTACTGAGACATAAATCTTTGAGCAGCATGTTTAAAGAGTTGGCATCTATTTATTCATGTCTAGAAATTAAACTTAAGTCCTGGAAAGACAAATGGTAATATTTGGGTAAAATTTTAATATATTTGAAAAATATAGAACCATAATTCTGAACCAAGAAAAAGAAATAGTTCAGAAAATATTATTTTCTACTGATTAAAACAATGATTATATAAACTGTAGCAGTCAATAGTCTTTGACTACTGCAAACTATTTTTCTTTCCTTCTTTCTTTCCTTAAAACAGGATATATTTTTAATTGAAAATATATTTTTCTCTCATACAATATGTCCAGACCAATTTCCCCTCCCTTCACTCTGCCAAGATCCTCCTACCCTCCTTGCTGCCCCAAATCTACTCCCTCCATTTCTCTTCAGAAAAGAACCAACGTCCAAGAGACAAAAGAGAACAAAACAAGATGAAGTAAGACAAGGAAAAATAGCTCCTACTGAGGCTGGACAAAAGCAACTCAATAGGAGGAAAAGAATCTCAAGAGCAGGCAAAAGGGTCAGAGATACACTCTTTCACACTGTTAGGAGTCTCACAAAAACTCCAATCTAATATCCATAATGTATAGGGAGAAGACCTGTTGCAGACCCAGGCAGGCCCTGTGCTTGCCATTTCAGTGTCTATGAGACCATGTGGATCTTGTTTAGTAGGCCATGTTCTCCTAGTGTCCTCCATCCTGTTTCACCCCTGCATTCATTCTTACCCCTCTACTGTGTGTTTTTCCAATCTCCAAAGTGAAGGCTCCATGGAGACCTCCAATTTAGATGTTCTATCCTGAAAATGGTTGACTGTGGGTCTCTGTACCTACTCACATTTGGTGCTGTAGGAAGCTTCTCTGATAATAACTGAACAAGGCACCAATCTACAAGTATAGTAGGATATGATTAAGAATCATATCATTTGTCAGGCATTGAGGGTCTGCCAGAGCCTGACAAATACAGAGGTGGATGGTCACAGCCAACCTTTGGACTAAGCACAGGGTCCCCAATGGAGGAGCTAGAGAAAGGGACTAAGGAGCTGAAGGGGTTTGCAACCCCATAGGAGGAACAACAATATGAACAAACCAGTAACCCCAGAGCTCCTAGGGACTAAAGCACCAACCAAAGAGTAGTCATGGTTGGACTCATGTCTCCAGCTGCATATGTAGCAGAGGATGGCCTAGTCAGTCATGCATGTGAAGGCTCTATGCTCCAGTATAGGGGAATGCCAGGGTCAGGAAGCAGGAGTGGGTAGGTTGGTGAGCGGGAGGGTGGGGGAGAGGATGGGGGCTTTTTGGAGAGAAAACCAGGAAAAGAGATAACATTTGAAATGTAAATAAAGAATGTATCTAACAAAAAAATAGGCTTTATCCCATTGAGTTAGCTTTAAATCCAATAAGTGGTTGGTGACTCTCCTAACGTAAGTGGTACTCTAGCATAAGTGAGATTATCTTGCAGGCAGGTCATTATTGTAGTTCACAGAATTCAAAGCTAGGTGAGATTGACAGTTACTTTTCTCTTCCAGCAGAGTGTTTATGAGAACTAATAAGTAGAGATGAAACTTTCAGTTGAGTACCAAGAAGATTTCTCCATGTTCAGACACAAGTATGTGTTACCTTAAATAATATGGTCTTAGCATCAAACTGTAGAAAGTAATCAATATTTGTAATATTTGGGGGCCAAACACTCAAAAAGATATAACTGCTTTTAAATACTTCTATCTGTTATGTATGATATCTACTTGGGGTACTTTATTATGTGTATTATATAGTAATTTTTTTTATTTTATTAATTTTACTTATGTTACATAATATATTTTAACTAAATTTAAAATCACTTTATATGTGTATGTATTCAAGAAATCTTCTACAATATTAAATATACCAGAGCATTTTTCAAAAAAATTCATATTGTTGTTCATCCTAGTGACTCCTTCACTGGGGACCCTGTACTCAGTTCAATGGATGGCTGTGAACCTCTACATCTGTATTAGTCA
>NC_045030.1:50857445-50864420 GCF_008632895.1 Mastomys coucha | reverse complement strand
ATTTTAATTGACTCTACCCTTGGTCTCTGTGCTATTCAGTCCTTTGGGTTCTGACTATCCAAGCAGTGGAGGGCATGCAAACCCACTTGCAGCAAGGGTCTCAAGTTAAATCAGGCATTGGTTTATTACTGCCACAAGTTCTAGTTCTATGCTACTATTCCTCTATTATACCCTTGTAAGGAGGATAGATTTTAGGTCCAGGGTTTTGTGACTTGGTTGGTGTGCAGGATTCTCTTTCTTTAGCCTGAAAAGATCCATCCTTTACCTGAGATTAGCATTCTATGAGGGCACTAACTTGACCTCTCTATGTTCATAGAGCTGTGTGAATATTGTCCTATGTGATGCCTGTCCCCCTACACATGCTGTCAGTTTTTGCAGAGCAACATTCTCTGCTAGCATCAGCCTGGTTTGTTTAAGAACAATAATAATAAAATGCCATCATGAATTTGGCAGGTAAGTGGATGTAACTAAAATTCATGCTGAGTGAGGTAATCCCAACCCAGAAAAACAACTATGGTATGTATCCACTTATTAGTTATTATTTATTAACAGTTAAATAAAGAATAATGATGCTACAGTCCACAGCCTCAGAGAGGTTAAGTAACAAGGAGGGCTCTGAGAAGATGCATATATTTCCTGGGAGGGAAAATAGAATAGATTTTTGTGTGTAGACTGGAAGTGAGTGGTGACTGTACGTGCAGGGATCATGTAGTGGAAAGGGGTAGAGGGAGAGAGTGCAGGGAGAGATAGCTGGATTGGGATGCATTTGAGTGGCAGTGTGGAAATCTAGTGCACTGAAACTTCCTGGAATCTGTGAGGGTGATCGTAATGAGGACTCCTAATAATAGAGGATATAGAGTCTGAAATGGCCAACTTTTGTAGACAGATAAGACTTCTAATAATTGGACTGTGTTGCATTTAGTTGTGCTGCTGGATCATGTGACCCTGTTGAGACTTCTAAACAACCTTGGCAAAGCATTTCCTAATAAGACTACATTAGTCCACCTCATAATCTCCTTTAACTCTGCCCTGCCCAATCACTAAACATTTCAAGCTATCACTGTTTCAGCTTAATTAGTAGAAGAAATATGTACCCTACCACATTAAAAATAGGCCATCCTTACTAATCACTTGGAAAAAAAAAAAGATGTTCAATGTCACTAGCAATCGGTTAAATGCAAATTAAAACCACAGTGAGATACCACTATACACCCACCAGAATGGCTAAAATTAAACTGACTGACAAGACCAAGTCTGTGTATGTGAAGTAACTGATACTCTTGTGCTTTATTGGTAAAAGTATAAAATGCTATGACTATGTTGGAATATCATAGACAGTTCCTTTTGATTAGGTATCTAACTGCCATGAGACCTATCATTTTAACTTTGAATCCCTCTTCCCAGGAGAAATAGAAACATATGCCCACAAGCAGACTTGAACTAGAACATTTAAAATAACCCTTATTATAATAACCTAAGACTTAAACAAACTGAATGTGTTTTAATGATAGAATAGCCAAACAAATTATACTATGCCTGTTCACTGGAATAATATTCAGCAGGAACATTTACTACTGATACATGTGTACATGTAGCAGCATAGAACATTGTTACCTATCAATTTGTGAAAGAAATCAGACACAAAGGAGCACATACTGGAAATATCACTTCATTCTAAGGACAGATAAGCTAGGCATGGTGGCACAGGTTTGTAATCCTAGCACTTCAGAGACTGAAACAAAAACTTAATGTGTAGGTTATACAATATCACCTTGGCTCACCTTGTCTGAGATGTGGGGAAGACAACAGAGTAGAAAGAAAGACTGAGTGAGAAAAAAGACAGGTGAATAAAAGAATCAAAATAATGGTTTAAAATGATCATTTGAGCCAGGAGTCATGATGAAATATTAACTGAAATAACTTGCTTTTGGAATGATAAAAATACCTGTGTATATTTTGGGGGGATTGGTTACAAGGTTATGCACATTTGTCAATGCTCATTATATCGGAATATGCTACTTTTTTCCTAATAAATTTTATAACAAAAGACTGTGAAGATGTTTTATTCAGCAAAGTTTGAGTCCCAGAACTGATGGAAAAGGCCAGATGTGGTGTTATATATCTGTAATACCAGCACTGAGAGTTTTGTTGAAGACAGCACTCCAGGAGCTTGGTGGTAAGTTTGACTAATTCAACCAATAGATTCAGTTACAAGTATATATATAGTAATAGACCCAATCTCAAAAAATAAGGTTGAGGATGACTGAGAGATACTTTAGTGTGTCTTCTGTACTGTATATAAATTTACATACATGTGTGGATATACTTATATACAGATTCATGCACACATACACAAACACACACAGACATATACATACACTCTGTCAAAATTATTTACAAAGTAAAAATAAGCTAGTTATTAGGAAACAAAACATTTAATGTTTAAACAAAGCTTAGTTAGCAGGAAGATGAAAATCCTAACACAGATCTCAGGGGAATCTCTAATCAGGTTACAATTCTTCAGTGCCCTCAATGTACAGAAACTTTGGTGTTATTCCTGCACTGCTACCAATAAATACTGTTGAAACACATACCTGATTAAAAAAAATCTCATAAAGTCTTTGAAAAGGGTTTAAAGGCAATCGAAATATCAGAATCTCATGGGAGCTATTGTTCACAGAAGCTATTGTCCAAACTGAAAGAATATTTCATTAGGTCCAGATAGATTCCGGATTACAGTCCTATGCCTTTTCATGTACTCATGCTTTGCACTGTGAAATCAAACTCTTAGTATTGCCAATAAATAATCAAAGTGAGGATGAATAGATACTAAGCATCTAACTATGGGTAGCATGCGGCTTTTACATGTTGAAATAGGAGCTAATATTACCATTGCTCTACTTTTTGTTATTGTTACCAGAGTACTCTACAATTTCAAATATCTCTCCTTGCTTATGAGTCTGCTTTCACACAGTCAAGATTATCCTTTAAATTCTTCAGTGTATCTACTACCTAGTCATGCTTCAGGTTCGGATGGTTGAACATACAGGGCCAAATCTCTTCTGTTAGTCCTAATACTTGCCCCCAAGGGATTTCTCCCCCTGTCTTAGACTAAACACATTCTTTGTAGACATATATTGAAGCAAAAATTAGTATTTTTTTTAAATTGGAAAAACTGGTTTAGGTCCTAACTTTGGAAGTGGGGGTTAAATTAACTAAGGTCTAACCTTCTCATTTGTAAAATGGTGACAATAATAATAACTACCCCACAAAACTAAGCTATAAAACTCTATAAAAAGCACCTAGCATATGGGATCAGAAAAGATGTCCAGAAAGAGTGTTCGGTATTATTAGGCCTAGAAAGTCATAATATAGTCTATGTATATGTAAATTGAGTTGCTTGTATATACAGTTTTAATTTTTTCCCCTCTTCATTTTAATGGATACTTTGTATTTCCCTTCATCTTTATTCTTTTTATCTCTGTCCAGTTTGAACTATTCACTTCATGTACATTTAATTTGTGCTATGTCTGAGCCTTTTATTTGCAAATTCTTAGATGCAATAGATGATCTATTCCTGTATATTTAAGTTAATGACTTCTACAATCAAATATGTTTTTTTTTCTATTTGCCATTCTGTACCCTCTTGTACCTTGACCATGGAAACTATACCCTTTGGCATCTACTTGGGTGTTATGAACTTAACATGAACCATCTGTGACTTGACACAGTGCCCTGGCTTCTCTTGGCCTACATATTCTTGGTATTGCCCTCAACTCAGCACCAACTTTGAATAGCTATTTACTTTCCCTTGTGTCTTAAATTTCCAATTGTCCTGTTCTAATAGAAAGAAAATGTAATGCCATTGTGCATTTGTTGTTCTTAGTGACAAGTAGATGGTTAGTCAGTATCCTTTTTTTGTCACCATGAAAAGGACACTGGTAATGCTACTTCACTGTTTAATACAGTATAAAATTGCCTCATGTGGCTATATATATTTACTCAACATTAAATAATACTATAAATTCAATCAATTACACTAACTGTATTTTAAGAGTTCAATAGTCACACATGCCTAGTAGCTATTATATAGGACAGTCTGCATGTGGGATTTAGGCTAGGACATAAGAAAAGAATACCAACTTAAATCAGCTATGCAGAGAAGGCAGAATGCCAAATGAATTTTATCTCTGGTCTAGTAGTCAAAGGAGAGAAATAAAAAATAATGTGTAAGAGCATATGATTGAAATTCAGGTGGCCTCGGTTAAAATGTGCCTCTGATTTGGTAGATATGTGAATTTGAGTAAATTACTTTGTTTCATTTTTGGGCACAGTTGTCTATGAGTAAGTTTGGATAATAAGGACTGTCCATGGTAAATGCTGTGCTGTTTATTTGTTATTGACATGAAATATATAAATAATCTAGAAACTAGTTTTTATAACAATCATCTACTAGCAGTATCATTTTTAAAATAAGTTATGACATATGAATGTAATTATTATGGAAAAACAGTACCTGATTTGGATATGGATACCTGTGGTATATTAGAAATAAGAACTCAAAATAACATTACATGTTTTACACTTGAGACTGTGTCTAGCTTTCCTGGAGGAGGAGAAAATTGCTCATTTTATTTCCACGCTGAGTTTCAAATCCTGGGGAGCTATCCCAAGTGTTTGTGGAATAAAACAGCTAAAGAGTCAGGAGTGGTCGGGGGGGAGTATTAGGCTAGGAAATTAGATTGAAAAATAATCTCTGGAAAGATAGCAGTTACAGCAGGTGGGGAACACCCACTGAAGGATATATCGAGAAAACAGGCTGAGCCTTTGTAAAAGGGGGGATTTTAGGAGGGGTAGTGTTTGCCAATGGGAAGCATACAAAACACTCAAACACTCACCAAAAATAGCTATAAAAAAGAATCAAAATCCTCTTCTCCTTACAACATTCATAGGTGCAAGAGCACCCTCAAATACAAGGATTCATCCCTACATTCAGATAAAGGGAAAATCTTTGAATCTTATTTTTTTTTTCAAAGAAGATAATTTGTAGTTCAAATATACTGTAAAAGTATTTAGGTAACTCAATCCTTATCTATCTTGGCTATTGCTGAGGAAACTGAAAGATATTCTAGACAGAAAAATTAATTTCAGTACTCTCTTTCCCTTAAAGTCCATCTATCCATACTCACTATAAAAATACACCCAGTAATCCAAATAATTTCCTTGGAGCTGTATGATACAACAGCTCAGTCTGATAAAAATGCAAATGAAATTTCTTTAGGAGGAAAATCAAGTAATATATCTGGGTATCCTGTTGAAGGCACTTAACCATATAGAATTACTTGATATATATGTAATTTTGCAAATGTTCAGGTACTGCAAATAGTTCCTGCAAAGCTAGAAAAGAAAATAGTAAATTTGAATTTAATTAAATATAGTATGGTTGTTATAATTCATGTATAGAAAGTGATAATAGAATTGGCTAACATTGAAAGTGATGACACCGCAGGGTCATCACTTTTATTTTTTTAAGCCAAGGTCTTAAACACAAATAGCATTTGTGTAGCAGGCTGACAGTTGGAAACACAATACATGTTGGGCAGTTTCATGTACACTGGGAGGTTGTGATAAGGATTTTGGATTTTATCCTGGTAATAATGCTTTTAGTGGGTAATTGAAGAAAATAGTATAGTTTTAAGTGGTAAGTGGGAAATAATGTTGGGAGGAATTGCTTTAGTTGAAGAGTTGAGAAAAGATGGAGAAACAAAAAAAATCATTTCCACATTTCTATGTGAATACTTACATGGATTTAAATGCCATTCACTGGGAACACTGGAGGAAGCATAACTTTAGGTGTTTGTAAATGATAAACATGCTTTTGGAAATTTTGAGTATAGGTTCTCTATTGAATATGTTTTTATTGAAAAATTTTCATATAATATATTCTGATCATGGTTTCTCCTCCCATATGCCCTCACAAATCCTTCTCACCTCCCTACCTTTCCAATTCAACACCTTCTTTATGTCTTTTTTAGAAAAAAGTTAAATTAAAAAGTAAACAAACCATACATATGTATGTGTCCATGCATGAGAGCATAAGTGAGTGTAGATGCAGAAAAATTCCATATAATCACACAATTAAAAATGATAATAAGCAAATAAAAGGGCAGTAAGATTAAAAAAATATCCAAACAAAGCAATATGATATTAAAAAAAAAACACCTTCCAAAATACCATTTAGTTTAATTTGTTTTGTGTTTTCATCTACTTCTGGGCACAGAACCTGATTTTAATTGTAGTTTGCATACCCAGTGGAAATCCATTGGAGAAAACTTTTTTTTCCTTTGTGAATGTTGATCACTTTGCATAGCTTGGTTTTTATGGCTCATGAGTATTTTAAATTGGTAGCCAGATGATAAATCTGGAGTTCAGATGATTTCATAAAACAGAAGACAGTAAATGTCTAATGATATGGAAACTTAAAAGTAGATAACATTTCTTTGGGCTGACTTTAGTAAAGAAAGGGAATGAAGAAACCAGAACATTATCAATATTAAAGTAATAGATGGAATAAGATGTGTTGGTGTTGGAGAAGGAAGAGAAACAAGGTGAACATTTGATGGGATTCAAGACAAATATGGAACTACAAATATCACTGGCTAAATTATACCCACCTATCTTGGATTTGTGTGTGTGTGTGTCTGTATGAATAAATAGGCTTGAGGTAAGAGAGGGAATGAAAGGTTCTGTGAACGAGCTCAAGCTACTCAGCCAAAGGTAAGCTACCAAAGATTAAGTTACCTAAATAATTTTACAATAGACTTATTTATAATTGGAACAAAGACATTTATAACTAGATAATTATCAGTGTTTTACATTTGGAGTTAACTGACATACTTGGTGAAATGACTTCAACAAGAGTATTACAGTTGCCTAGTTACACTGACAGGAAGATGGTAAGTTAGAGGCTAGCTT
>NC_045030.1:50850532-50857435 GCF_008632895.1 Mastomys coucha | reverse complement strand
TAGAGGGTAGACAATATACTACCTTTAGTGCTTTAGACTTACAAAAGTATAGAGAGAATAGAGATGGGCTAGAGAGATGCCTCTGGGCTTAAGGGCACTTATTACTTTTATAACAAACTCAGGTTCAGTTCCCAGTACTCACATGATAGGTCACAACTCCAGTTCTAGGAGATCTGATACTGTCTTCTGACCTCATTCAGCAGGAGCAGCACATGTTACACTTACATGTACACAGGCAAAACAATGCATACACACAAAATTACAATAACTACATCTTTAACAATATACAGTAATGATTGGATGTATTTATTGACAGAGGGAATGAGTTTGTTATTTGGAAGAAAGCGAGAAAGAGGTTGTCACACCATTCTCATTACAGAAAGAACAAGAAATGAAATTTTGACTGAGGTCACATAGGCTATAGCTCTGTTGAAGTGAGCTGTGCCTGAAAATCTCATCTGGTGCATGAGTGATCATTAATTGCCTCCTGTATGAGCATTAATGAGAAGGCGGTGGTGACCATTAATTAAGAGATGTTTGCAAGAAGGGAAAAAAGTGTTCACTCTTGGGAAATTCAATGGATGACATTAAAGGACAGAGGCTTCTAGCAGATTTAAAGAGAGAGAATTAATGACATAAAAACTTACATAAAAAGACATTGCAATATGGCATCCAGTCAGGTAAGAGATGAGAAAATTCATATCTTCTAGTGGCCATTAAATCTTTGTCTAAGCAAGCAAAGGGAATTGGAAAGTTGAAAAAAACCTTAAGGTACCCAATCCTACTATGTGGTAAGCAAAGTTTAGAAAAACAATCTTTTTTCTCTGAGGTGTATGTGTCTTTACCTGTGGTTTGTGAAGCCAAGCGGCAGCAACGCTGTCTACATATCATATTTTGATGACCTAATTCTCTGAATTTATTAAAACATAACTAGATTATAAGAAGTATACTATAAGTTTTATGTGGTGTTAAAACATAACTAGATTATAAGAAGTACACTATATGTTATATGTGGTGTTTGATGTTTATATTCACAGAACTAAATAGCATGCAACAGGAGGATTGCCGCAAGTTCCAGTCTAGCCTGAACTACATACAAAATGGTTTCTGGTTACTGTGGTCTATAGAGACCTCATTTTCAACCCCCTTTTCACAAAGACACAATAGATTTGAATTTAAAAGGAAAACAAAGTCTTGTCATCCTTGTGAATGTCATTTCATGATATAAAAGCAATCATTTCACTTTTAGGGAGTGGCATTCATTATCTAACTTAGTTTCCTTTATTTGAGCATCAAATGGAATCTTTCAGCTTCCTTGAAGATTGAAAATAAGTTATATTGATTCTGGTAACAACGTCCTGCCTTATGAGATGACAATGCATTGAAAAACTATTGAACTAAATATATATTGTCATTTCTTTTCAGTTTACAATGGGTGCTTGCACTTTATAATGACTTTTCTTTCATGACTGATACATGCAAACAAGCCTTAGAAGCACAACCAAGCAATGTACTTTCAGTTAAGTCATATTATCTATTTTTCTGAATTAAATTATTAAAATACTAATAATTATTATTATTACAGAGACCTCAGCCTTCCTAGGTCATCTCAACAGTATTCCTACTTCATAAGAAAATTCAAAGATATTCCAAATTCTTTCTTGTTCTATTCTCCAGCTTTCATTCATTATACCTACCACTACTTCTACAATGGAGTAAAGTCCCTGATAAATGATAGCATGGCTCACAGATGATAAATGCCTCTAACCTTTGAATATATAATTTGTAGGGCTCAAGAAATAAAACAGTATAACCAAGTTTTTCAAAGCATTAAGAATTACAAGGTTCTAAACACAGAATAGTAAAACCTTTGCAAAATCCAAGTATGGGACCATGAGCCAATCCTTCATTGCAGAATGATTTACTCCAAGTTTGGTGATCATAGTAAGAAAAGACAACATAGAAGGTAGTTTAGCACTGCCATCAGTATTACATGAAGCAGTATACATAGCCTACAGGATCAAATCCATCACTAAGACTTTTTATAAAATACATTTGCTATGTTAGCTTCTGGCTCGCGTCTGTGTGCCCAGAAGCTAGCTTACTGGTGGTGTCTGCCACCATCGATCAGTAAATAGTGTGGACACACTTTGCTCACTAAGCTCTAGATCAAAGTCCAGATTATCCCATGAGAGCAAAAATCTATCCCCTCATGCACAAATGAGTACTAGATCTCACATTCTTATTTCCTTATGAAAGTCCCAGCCCACTTAAGGAAGACTGCTAGTAAAAATGTCAATTCCTCTGAGGTGACAATTGCCAAGCCCTGTGGATTTTATGGCCTTGTCAACTTGCACCCTTACTCTTTTGCACTAATGATAATAAAAAAAGGTGATTTATTCGTCATCAATGGGTTTCTTAAGATATCTGTCATTTGGTTTCACTGTATATCCAATGCAACCTAACTTAGCACATCCACAACGACTCTCCCCTCTCCCTTTAAAACTTATTTTAATAACCAGAGTCTGTAGCAGGGAAATATCATGCCTGCATTATAAAGTTCTTTAGGTCTGGGCTAAAATTACTCAGTGAAAATTTGAAAATGCTTTGCAAATTTCAATTGAAAAAGGACTAATTCAGGCACAGTGCGGTCTCAGTTCATAGAAAGCTACCCCTGGCATCCTAAGAAGAAAGACTTATGAATAGAGCCCTAACTCAATCATATCAAATAATTTGCATTACCAAAGAGAATAGTTATTTCTGGGACCTAGTATCTGTATTCTCATTACGTTATAGTGCTCTCTAAGAAAAAGAGATGTCTTTTATTTGTGCAATAAAGGCCATTTAGGTTACCTTCCTTAAGATAAAAGCAGGCTTCCTCAAGGCTGATTTGAGTTCTTTCTATGTGAGAGAAAGAGAATGCCTTTTAGTGTTTACATGACAGTTTTCTCCTCATGTGTCTGGCAAGATTTCTCAAACTCTTAGAGGAAATCTTCTCTCAAGATAAAGATACTTCATTTAAGAACGAAAAAATAAAAAATAAAAGTCATTCGTAATTCTCTTTTCACTGAAGAATTCTTGCATATATATGCCTGCATGTTTATTATTTTAAATAACCATTTGAATCACACATGAAAACCACAAATTCATTTTAGATGTAAAAATATTTGACAAGGTGTCAATTAAAATTAGGAAAGGCTCTGTTGAACTGCTCCCTCACTTTTATTCTTTCTTTAGAAGAAAAACATTCTGACAAAAGGACATATTTGCTGATTTTCATTTATATATTTGTCTATCTATAATTTGCACATATAAATGTACCTAGAGTAATATATAGATAATAAATACTCGGTCAAAAGTCATTGTTTTAAAAATAAGACTTTTACATTTTATGTGTATATATATGCTCAAGGGTTTCAGATATTTGTGAACTACCAGACATGGAGAGTTGGACACTGATTTTCTGCAAGAATATTACGTGCTCTTAACCATCTGCAGAGCAATCTTTTCATCAGAAATCATTTTTATAAGAATTTAGATTTTTTTAATTTTTAAAAAAATATTCTCTTTATTTATATTTCAAATGTTATCCCCTTTCCAAGTTTCCCTTACAAGCCCCCCTATACCCACCTCCAACCCTTCTCACCAACCTACCCACTCCTGCTTCCTGGTCCTGGTATTCCCCTACACTGGGGCATAGAGCCTTCATAGGAACAAGGGCCTCTCCTCCCATTGATGACCAACAATTCCATCCTCTGCTACATATTCAGCTGAAGCATTAGGTCGCTCCATGTATGTGTACTCTTTGGTTGGTGGTTTAGTCCCTGGGAGCTCTGAGGGTACTAGTTAGTTCATATTGTTGTTCATCCTAAGGGGCTGCAGACCCCTTGAGCTCTTTGGGTTCTTTTTCTAGCTCCTCCATTAAGGACCCTGTACTCATTCCAATGGTTGGCTGAGAGCAAGCACCTCTACATTTGTCAGGCATTGGCAGAGCCTCTCAGGAGACAGCTGTATCAGGCTCCTGTCAGCAAGTACTTGTTGGCATCCACAATAGTGTCTGGGTTTCATGACCATATATGAGATGGATCCCCAGGTGGGGCAGTCTCTGCATGGTCATTCCTTCAGTCTTTGCTCCACACTTTGTCTCTGTATCCCTGCCCATGGGTATTTTGTTCCCCCTTCAAAGAAGGATCGAAATATCCATACTTTGGTCTTCCTTCTTCTTGAGCTTCATTCATATGGTCTGTGAATTATATCTTGGGTATTCTGAGCTTCTGGTCTAGTATCCACTAATCAGTGCATGCATACCATATGTGTTCCTTGTGATTGGGTTACATCACTCAGGGTGATATTCTCCAGAACCATCCATTTCCCTAAGAATTCATAAATTCATTGTTTTTAATAGCTGAGTAGTATTCCATTGTGTAAATGTACCACATTTTCTGTAGTCATTCCTCTATTGAGGGACATCTGGCTTCCTTCCAGCTCCTATCTATTATAAGGCTGCTATGAACATAGTGGAGCATGTGTATGCATACCCTATTAAAATGGGGTACAGAGCTAAACAAAGAATTCTCAGCTGATGAATACCGAATGACTGAGAAGCACCTAAAAAAGTTCAACATCCTTAGTCATCAGGGAAATGCAAATCTAAACAACCCTGTACCCCATTTTTAATAGGGTTATTTGGTTCTTTGTAGTTCTAACTTCTTGAGTTCTTTGTATATATTGGATATTAGCCCTCTATTGGTTGTAGGGTTGGTAAAGATCTTTTCCCAATCTGTTGGTTTCTTTAGAAGAATGCAAATCTATCCATTCTTATCTCCTTGTACAAAGCTATGTCCAAGTGTATCAAGAACCTCTACATAAAACCAGGTACACCAAAACTAGTAGAAAAGAAAGTAGGGAAGAGCCTCAAGCACACGGGCACCGGGGAAAATTTCCTGAACAGAACATAAATAGCTAAGGTTCTAAGATCAAAAATTGACAAATGGGACCTCATAAAATTGCAAAGCTTCTGTAAGGCAAAGGGTTTTTTTAATTTTTAAAATTATAATTTAGTTATATGATTTCTCCTTTACTTTCCTCACTTTAATTCTTCCCATTTTTACCTCTCCTTGCTCTCATGAACTTTTTAATGTTTGTTACACAGACACCACACACACACACACACACACACACACACACACACACACACTCCTAAATACAATGTACTTAGTCAATATAATGTTATTTGTATGTGTATATTATTTCAGGGATGAATATTTGATATTGGATAACTGTAGTCATGAATAATTAATCCACTTCGCCTCTTAGGGGGTCTCAGATACATTACACCTTCCCCCAAAAGCTCTGGATTTTCACATGAAAGACATGCATACAACAGCTAATTTTGTTATGCCTTGACTAGTTCAATGGTTGGTCATTTCTAAACCTCCTCATGGCTAGTACACACTCCCGTCTGGTATTTCTTGCTTAATACCTTCTATATCTATATTTTATCCTTGTTGGCCTGTTAACTACGGCAGCCCCCTTACAGGTTCACTTTCCCTTTCCATCTACATTGCTCTATGATTTCTCTCCTGCAGCTCTTAAATCTGATTCCTCTGTCTCCGAGTAAGGCAATTCTCCTCTCCTCATCTTTCCCGATTTAGATTGCCTGCACAATCTAAAAGTCTCATCCCATCTCCCTGCCCAGCCATTGGCTTTATGGCCATTCTTTATTATCAGTCAAAGCCAGCTGGGGGCAGGAACTCTCAACATCTGGAATCATGGCTTTTGGGATCCAAATTGAGACAAAGTGTTAGAACTCATCCCCCAACATCTCACCCTTCCTTTCCAATAAAAAGGCTCTTCTCTTAGACATAAATTGAGAATAACCATAAAATTATGCAAATTACAAAGTGTGATATACAATTAACACCCAGTATATCATATTTGTCAAATAGATAAAGCACTCTACCATCTTTCCTGACTTAAAGAGCTTACAATTCTATATCTGAATTATGTTCTGATTTTAGCTTGCATTACCATGTGAAAACCATCCTTTCAAATCTCTATCATCTCTCTCAGTGCTAAACAACTTGAGTCTGATTAGGAGACTATAACTAGTTTTCAACCTTGTCAGAAGTCTAAGAAAGAATTATTACATGGATATGCAGGAAGCACAAAATCATAGCTTCTAAAACTTAAACAATTTGTAGAGACAGCTGGATAGTCCCCTATTACTCAAAATGTCAGAGCATCTGTCTTCAGCCTTCTGGCCCAGAACCATCTGAGAGACTGTGAATGAGTCAAAAACTATAAAGGAATAGGTTACTCTGTCTTATTAGAGCTAAACAGTTGATTATCCTGCATTGTGTGTCCTTTCCTGGACAGTATTTTTTTTTTGTAGGTGAATAGGGCAATTTTTGTCTAGTAGCTATCTTGCCATAACTGGAGCAAAACCATTTGGAGGATTTCATGCTCAATTTGTTCTTTGAACCAAGAGGGAGGTACTGTCTGGAGCAGACATTTCTCTAGTCAAATGATCTTTTTTGTTTGTTTGTTTGTTTGTTTGTTTTTTGAGACAGGGTTTCTCTGTATAGCCCTGGCTGTCCTGAAACTTACTCTGTAGACCAGGCTGGCCTCGAACTTAGAAATCCGCCTGTCTCTGCCTCCCAAGTACTGGGGATTAAAGGCATACATTACCACTTCCTGGCACAAATGAACTTTAATAAAGAAATAATATTAAGTATCATATTCTGATGCTGGGAAGTCTTTAGCATGGGACTTAACTTCAGCTTCGGGGAAGCAACCAAAACCAACAGCAATTGCCCATAATGCTTTGTAAGTCTCTTGTAAGGCCTGTTGCCAGGGCAACAGCCACCATACTCCCAGAATCCATTGGGCTCACCTCCCACC
>NC_045030.1:50837761-50850522 GCF_008632895.1 Mastomys coucha | reverse complement strand
TTAGATTTTTTTTTGATAATCTATAGTTCTTGTGGGAAGCATTGTCAGCCCAGATGGAAATTTTCATCAAAACTATATATGTATATGTACACATGGACTTAACATGTTATATATAATTTTAGGTAAATGGATAATAATGTTTCTTATGACTTTATTCAGATATCCTTAACTGTTATTTGAATCAAGTCCTGATAATCAGTGTTTTCAGGTTTCACATTTAGGACTTTGGTCCATTTTTGGTTAATTTTGTACAAGGTAATAGATATAGGTGCAATTTCCATCTTCTACATATGGATATCTGGTTTTACTAGCACTATTTCTTGAAGATATTCTCTTTTGTTTCATGTATGTTATTGGAAGCTTTGCTGAATGATGGATGGCTATAATCACATGTACTAATGTTGGGATTTTTGTTTACATTGGTCTACATGTTTGTTTTTTCCACTGCACCATGTAGCTTTTATGAGTAGGATACCATAATATAACTTAACATTGGAAATAATACCCTGGAGCATTTTAAAATTTTATTCATAGTTCTTTTATCTATTTATGGTCTTTTGTGGTTCCATATAGACCTTAGAATTTTAATTTTATCTATTCCCATGAAGAGTGAGATGAGAATTTTGATTGTGATTTCATTAATTCTGTTAATAGGTTTTGGTATAATGATAATTTGTACAATATTAATTCTAACAACCAGTTAACATGGGATGTCCTTTGATTTTATTCTGAGTGTAACATGAATTCAAAAGAGGGTTTTAAGCATATAAATGATATAATGTGATACTTGTTTTACAAGATGGCAATGATGAACAGTTTTTCAGTTCTATAACCTATAGTTTGACATTTTTTTTATTAGTTCTTTGATATTTTATATAATACATTTTGATCATATTCATTTTATTTCCCAAATTTTTCCAGATACAGTCTCAGCTTCCCTACCCACCCAGATTTTGTATAGTTTATTTGACAACTACCCCATATAGTTTTAATTGACTATGTATTCTTTAATGTATAACATTCTTCTGGAACATGGTATCCTAGCATTGATATAACTTTAAGAAGCCTGAGTGTTCCTCTCTAATCAGCTTCCCATTACCAAACCTTCAGAGTTAGATAAGGGATTTCTTACCTACATCCTCTCTCTACACATTATGTATGTCTTGAGCTTGTACAGATCTTAAGCATGAACTCACAATTTTTGTGAGTGCATATGTGCAACTTTCCTGTTGTCAAAATATTGCTCCCTTTTAATCACCTACAACCTTTGCCTCTTGTACTCTTTCTGTTAGTCATTTTTTATCCTTGTGAGGTTCGTATATATTGTACCTTTCCCATTTAGAGATGAGTATTCTATAGTTTCTCATTCTCTGTGCCTTGTCCAGTTGTGGCTTTCTGTGTTAGACTCTACTCCTTCTTTGAGAGGGGTTAAGAAATGGAATAAGCTATGAGTATATCAATAAGTCATCAGGAATTGGTTTAATCTTATGTCCATTTGATATACATTTTATGGATCAAATACATTTTAAGGAATTATCACACAGACGGTAGGGAGTAGACACATGAGAGTCAAGAAAGATAGGAGGCATGAGATGACGGGCTAAATTTATTCCAAATAGTACTTATAATAAATGTGTGTGGTATATGTGATCTATATAAGTATGTATGCTCATGTGAACTTCATATTTGGTTAGGTTCTCTGTTTATACCTGATAAGCCCTGAAAGAAAGTCATTAGTATACAATATTTCATGGGTATTTTTTCTTCTCCATTTAAACACAGTTCCCTTTACTTATTTCTCTTCTGAATTTTTCTATTTTTTTGTATGTGCCTTATTAAATACCCTGGGGGCAGAGTTCATGTCTTATTTATTGCCTGATGAACTCTCACTGTCTCTGCATATATAACAGTTACTCTGTTGATTGAAAAACAAAATCTATGTAAATGAGAGACAATGATGATTTGAACAGTTAGTGTTCTACTATTTTCTGATTCTTACCTTTATTTTGGACTCAGAGTAATGTACAAATCTAGTGAGGGTTGATTCTAATTAGGGCATTTGGCAATTTATGTAACAGGGCTACTTGAAGGAACTGATCCTCATTGATTAAACATCTAGCAGAAGGATGACACATACTAGCTTAAGAGCTCTATTAGTGAAACTCACAGGCTTATAGACTATTCTGTTTCTACTGTCACACCATTTATTCCCTCAGTGCTTCATTCTATGCTTTTTTGCCTCACCCCAAAGGGAAAGGAAAGCATATCAAGTCTTTTGAGTATTGAACAATCTAGCCTCTAGCTTCTTCATGTTTATTTGTCAAAGCTTTATTTTTTTTCTCTTATGGAAAGGTAAAGGGACACTTTCTGACATACTCTGTGGGGTTTTGAGGTGATAAATGGCCTATAAGTACATTCCTCTTATTATTTCTGAAAGCACTGACTGAACTATTTTGATGGGGGGTACGCTGAAGGAAAGTGATTTTCCTCCAAGAAAAATAGTTAATGTTAACCATCTTTACTTTAGAACTAGTCATGGAAGATGAGAGGTAAAATATGGTTTTCTTTGACACACCCTGAAAACACAATATAATGCCTCATTATCATTTTAATGAAGACACATTAAGCCTATGAGATAGATATAGGTAAAGAAAGAAAGTCAGACCAAGGTGCATAAAAGAAGGGTAAAATAAATTGTATATGCTCATTTACATGCACATACATACACACACATGCATGGCAGCACCAACATAAAGATCTAATTCTATCTTCTAAAGTTCTCTATGAATTTTTGAATTTGTCTTTTAAAATTGAAAGACTTACTTTGAGATGAGCAGCTTGTAATTAACTTGAGACTGCCAGTAGCTAAATGTATCATCAGAACTTGGGTGCCTGATGTTTGAGCTGATGTGTTGACACACACGTGCAGAAAGATTTCTATCTTTGCTTTATGGAAATCACCAGTCACCCTGGCTATTTTGGTCTTGATATATTTTTAGGTTTCTACATTGGTGTCACCTTGTTTTTTCTGGTTTCACCTTGCTCTTTCATTTTACATTTCTTTTGTTGTTTATATAATCTGAAAGAGGATATTCCTTATTTTTCTTATATGAAATAGTCTTACTATGGGATGTAATTTGGACCTAGATCATGGATTTTCATATCTAAAGATAAACATGTCTACTACTTCCTTCTATAGCTTGTGTGAATTTGCTACAATATCCTGATTACCCACTTTAAATATTCTACACTCAATGTAGGCTTTCATACTTTATTGGTATACATAAACTTAAAATACATTATTACTATATCCTATGTTTTAGAGTTTCCAATCAAAACTTAGAACACAGAAAAGAAGAGATTGTGAAAAGGGCATTCTTACAGAAATATCAAGATAAATTTTCCCATACAGCATCATAGTAGTAGAATTTTATACATTTCTCCAAGTAGTTGGTATATAAATCATGTGGTAAACAGAAGTTATATTTTAATATTGGGGCATATGCAATTAGAAAATGTCCTTCCAAGTGTTAGAGAATATTCTTTTAAATTATATAACCAATGGGACATACCTTATACCATAAAACTGACTGTACTGAATATCTAAGAATTTGTATCATATATGTCGTTTTCTATTCAAAATAATTTAAGTAATAAGTGACACTGATATGAACAGATGTCATATATTTTGAAATTTAAAAAATATTACTGTATAAGTTCTAGATAACAGAAATAATCATATAAATTAGAATATATCTAGAACTTAATAATGAAAATATTGACCTGGATTTCAATTTCAGCACTCAGGAGGCAGAGTACCAAGGCAGCATGGTTGAAAAAAACGCCATGCCAGCTAGAGCTACATGATGAGAACCCATCTTAAAAATAGAAAAAAAAGAAATGAAAGAAAGAAAGAAAGAAAGGAAGGAAGGAAGGAAGAAAACACCTTATATTAATGCATTGTGTGAGACTATGGATTAAAGAATTAGGTAAAATAAATTATATAGATGCAAAACTTCCTAGAAACCATGAAAAAGTCTAAAAAGTAGTAAGTTATTATTAATTAAAATCAATAATATGTAACATAATAATTGGTATATGTTGAGTACTAACATTTGCAAGCCAAATATTGTGATTATTAGGTGCTGTGTCATCCTATAGTTCTCACTACGTATTGAATTTTCATGGTATTTTTAGGAGTTTCAAAACTACTAATCCCAGGCCACTTAGGTTACAAATTATTAGTATATCCTTAAGCATCACTTTTTCTAAATCTTCCTGGATGAATTCAGGACATAGGGAAAAAGGACTACTAAATAATAACACAAGCTAAATGGATTATTTTAGATTTATTAATTTTTATATGTATACAATTTTGCATTCATGTATGGACTGCATGCATGTCTGGTGCCAATGGAGATCAGAAGATGGTCTTAGATCCCTGGAACTGGATTGTAAGCAATTGTGTGTGTTGTGGGAACCATTCCTTGGTCCTCTGTAAGAGTTGTTAATCATTGAGCTATCTTTCCAGTAATAAAGGGGTATTTTGTAAATGTATTATTTACTTTACATCCCAAATGAAATTTCTTTCCCTCTTCTCTTCCTAGTTCTTCGTGTTCACCTCCTACATTTACTCCTTCTCCCTTTCTCTTCAGGAAAGGGGAGGGCTCCCATATAATATCAATTGGCCTTGGCATACCAATTTGCAGTAAGACTAGGTGAGTCTTCTCCTATTGAGGCTCGATAAGAAAGCCCAGTAGGAGGAAAGGGTCCCAAAAGCAGGCAGCAGAATTAGAGACAGACCCAGCCTCCACTGTTTAGAAGTCCCACAAGAAGACCCAACTGCACAACTGGGACATATGTGCATATGAGCCTAGGTCAGTCCCATGCATGCTCTCTGGTTGACAGTTCAGTCTCTTTGAGCCCCTATGGGACCAGGTTAGTTAATTTTATCGATTTTCTTGAGGCATTCTTGGAGCCTGAGCCTTTGGTGTTCTGGTCAGGAAATTGTCTCCTATACCATCGAGTACAAGGCTATTCCCCATTTCCCTTTCTATTGGCTGAGTGTACTTGGTTTTATGTTGAGGACTTTGATCCATATGGGCTTGAGTTTCATGCAAGGTGATAAATATACATCTATTTTCATTTTCTACATGCAGACAACCAGTTAGATCTACACCATTTTTGAAGATGTTTTGTTTTTTCCACTAAAATGGTATTTTTAAGAGACTAAATACATTACTTAAATGTTTAAAGTACTTATTAAGAACAAAATTATTTGGCACATAATATTTTTGGACCATAGCACAAATTTGGCAGAACTAGTATGAAATTAAATAACATTATAAATTGCCTTATAGAAATGAATTTGGAAATGCAGATTAAACCAGAATTTTCTGTGAGGAAAAAACTTATCAAAACATGCTTAGGAAAAATGGAAATCATATATTACTATTTTAACATCTTTCTCCAAAGAAAACACCTATTTTATATGATTTAAGATTGTAACTATAATATATCTGCATATTATTAATTTTAATCTTACAAAGCAGAAAAGTAGGGAATAGGTAATACTCATTTTATAGCACTAATTATTAATAACTGTGTCAAAAAGCAGTAAGGATAGTATTCACAGATTGTCTTCATCATTAACATAAATAAAAACACTGAAAACAAAGTATCAGTAAGCTTAATCAAGCACTGGATAATATGTTAATCTTCCTAGGAATTAAGTCTTTGTTCTTTTAATGCACTTTACCAGTATCAGTTGATGGAATGAAACTGCATGCTTGGGATGCTTAGAGAGATGGCTCAGCAATTCAGATAACTGACTGTTCTCTGAAAGACCCAGATTCCGTTGCTAGCAACTTCAGGACTCTTGCTTCATGCATGCCAGCACACATGTAGGCAAGACACCCATAAGTAGAAAATTCATTCATTAATTAAAAATGCCACATGGTTTTTATTTAAATATATTCCAAAATAAACTTAAAATCTTTTTATAATAAAAATTCTTAATATAAGAAGAGAAGAAACATGAAACACAAGAATATGTCTTTTATCAGCAATGAAGATATTAAAGACATTTTAACAAAGGTTATAATTAATCACAAATCATTAGAAACTTTTTATTACCACTAAAATAATGATTGATGTTTGGAATGACCATTTATAGTGAAATTTGCCTTTGATTTCATGCAATAAAATTACACAAAATTGAAATTAAATTAAATGGAATAATACAATATAAAATTTCTTGGGAAGGAAAGATACTTCAGGTACCGATGAGGGTGGTTTATAAGCAAGAGAATGTAAGTTTGATTTCTTAAACCCTTGAAAAAATAGGCATGCTTATAATAGCAAGCCTGGAGAGATGGAGCAAAGAAAATCACCTAGGCTTAAAAATGCTAACCAGCCTAGCCTACTTACTGAGTTCCAGGCAAGTGAGATAAATTGTCTCAAATAATAGAGTGGATAAAGCCTTAGAAACAAGATCTCAGGCTGTCTTGTGACCTCCTCATAGATGCATACACATGTACATCCCAATATCCAAGAGAGGTGTACACATATACATTAAACAAATAAATATATTATTGTTTACAGGTAAATTGATATCTAATCATTTAAAAATGAATTCATTTAAAAATGAATTATTATTATTAGAGTTATATGAGGTTAAACATTATGAAATCTAGACACTTGGATTTGTAGACATGCAGCAATTAAAATATCAATTAATATATTCTACATTTTGAAATGTTAGATTGAATGAAATTAAAATGTATATTTATGGATATAATTTTTAACTTGAATAATCTATTATGTTGACAAATTTAACTTGTTTAGAGACAAGAACACCTAGCTCTATTGATTGCTATTTTTGTGCTATATTAAGCAATCATAATAAAAATCCACAAAAGAATTTCATAGAACCTAAAACACTAAATGTAAATTTCTATACATTGATATGTAGGAGAAGTGATGTGTAACCATGTTGGGAATATTTAATATGGCCTTGAAGAAGGACCATAACTTGATAATAAGCTATGCAATAGCTGAAGACATGTTATAAAATTCTTATTAATTAGATCCTTATATGTACTGGTATAAATTCATATAAACCAAGAAAAAGCAAATACAAACAGACTCACATGATCTCTATGGGAAAATCTGTGTAATAAAGGGATATAAGAAAAGGAAGTGGTACTCACTGAATTATGCTAGAATGTTTGAATATGTATATGGAAAATAATTGAGAGTTCTTGTATCATTTAGGAAAAGGGGTACATACAGATATAAATTTTAAAAGAATAAGAAAAAATAAACCTTCAGAAGAATATAGAATATTTTATTAGTTTAGTATAGGAAAAGCTTTTTTTTTTTTTTTAATGAAAAATGAGTGTGGAAACCAATATTTTAAGGTAAAATTATAATCAAATCTTATGATCTCTGGAGCCAGGAAGATAATGAGTTTCTAACACTCACCCTTTCACAACATAAATTTGTTCAACTATCAGTGGAAGAAAATAGCACCATGAGCACCGAGGAATCCATGCAAGCAACAAGAACACAACCCCTTGGTAGTGGACAAAGATGTACATCGTTGGTACTGTTGTTCTTACATAAGTCAGGGTCAGGGCAAATGGCAGTCTTTTATTCATCTTAGCTTCCTGTTTGGCTTGGTGAGCCAAGCTGTGTTATGCTTAGGACACATAAAAATCAAACCAAATCAATTCAAATCCAAGTAGCACAGCTTGAGAGGGAGAAGACAAACAGTCTTGCATTTTACCTTGTCATGCACTCACAGACTTACTACTGTCTGCCCCATGACATGGGCAGGCCAAAGACACACAGAGTCTCACCTACTATCACATAGCACACCACAGGAGGAGGAAGCAGACAGAGATCTACAGACAGATATGCCTCCCACAGACCTGCCCTCTGCTGCAGGGCACAAGCAGGCCAGAAACCTGATTGCTATGGAGTGTGGGTGTATGGAGGATGCCATCCAGAAGCCTGCCAGCTTTGTGGAATAGCCTACAGCAGGAGCCACCACAGTGTGCGTGTATGTAGTGAACAAATGGGGAAAAAAAGAAAAGTGCAGGAGATTGCACATTACGAAGAAAGATCAAACTAGAGACTCAAGGGTGGACAAGAGTGTCTTTGTGAGTGACCAGCATCACCACCAGGGAGCCATGATGACGTCCAAGCATAAGTGGCCACTAAGGGCTATGTTTGGGTCTGTGGCAATTCAGTGGCAGGGACAGTGACTTTGAACTTAGCTCATATTACTACTAGAGAACATGGGGACATCACTTGTTGAGGCAGTCTTACCCAAGCAGCACAGTGGAGCTGGCCTTGGTAGTAGGAGTAGGGGTGAGGTGGCCTGAGGGTTAGTATGGGAGAGCTGACCATTAATCTGACATGGGGTGGCACTGACACCCCAGCCCTTACAACTTCCAGCAGTCAGGAATGCTTCCCACACACTCATGAGCACGGGAGAGCTATCCCTGACACTCATCAGCTGTAGCACTCTGGAAAGCAGGCCCTGCACCTTGCCTGGACAGCACAGCAGAGATGACTCTCATAGTGGGGCACAGGTGAGCTGGCCCAAGAGTAAGAGTGTGGGAGAGCGGGTATCACCACTTGTCTGCTGTGAGGTGGCATAGGTGCAGGGGTGTTTCCCTCCCCACTACCTTACCCCTTACCACCTGTGGTAGTCAAGAGGTCAGACCCTGTCTGTACCTTGCCTGGGCAGTATAGAAGAGCTGGTTCAGGAGCATAGCTGAAGCCATGAGCAAGGGCAAGCTAGCCCTGCTACTACTTTGCCATGAGGTAGTCTGTGCAGGGGTAGACGCCCTCTGCTCCCTTACCAACCTCATTCCTTGCCACTTCAGGGGTTATGATTGCAGGTGAACTGGTCCTGTCCCTCACTGGCTTGGAAAGGCTAGTCATGCACCTTGCTTAGACAACACAGTGGAGCTGGCTCTGGAGGAGTGAGCTAGCCTGAGGGCATGAGAGTAGGAGAGCTGACCCAGCCTTCTGCTGATAGAGCCATGGTGTGACTTATGGTGGTATAGATAAGTGAGAGGTGGCTCAGCTGCCAAGCAAACTCAGATCTAGGGCTATGAATTGCCCCACCCCAAAATCTATATCATCTGCAAATGGTTGGGCAATGGGACATGGCAAAAGGCCAGTCCCGCTGATCCAAAAATACAGGATTTTCACAACAAAAAGCATCAAAAGATAACCGGGAGAAGGACCAATGAAGATCCAATATTGTTGGTGTCACAGAAGCCAGAGATGTCAAACCAGACCAAAGACTCATTGAAGGGACTATTTACAAGTTAAGATGTGTGGACAAAGGGATCTACTGTGGGGCACACTGTGATGTACTACAGCTTCCACAATAATATGTTTTCCATGCTTTGTTTTCTTGTTTGTTTCTGCACATTTATTTGGTGGGGGAAGTTGCAAGATTGGAGGATGGATATGAGGGGGCAGGGAGATAAGTAAGACTATGGTACATGATGCTTTTTTATAAATTAAATAAATAAATGGAAACATTAAAAAAGAAACAAGAACATAGGTAGGATCAGAGATAAGGAGAAAATACACTGAAAAGTATAGGTAGGGTAGTTCATATTATGCACATCAGCACACACCATAAGCTCAGCCATATGAACGAGGAAATTTTCTTATAGTCAAAGAAACTTGCAGTGTGCATCAAAATTTCTCAAATACTCTAGTACTAAGCCAATGACAATGATCCTTGATAACCAAGCTCACTTCTTCAGACATAGGTTTCAGAGCCACCTTGCCACTAGGTTGATCGTCATTGATCCAAGGGAAAAAGGGAAAAAGAGAATAATAAAACAAACCAGAATAAATAAAAACACAGTAAGTATGCTTAGTGATAGATAGTATGAGTGGATCAAAATTTATCAAAAAAATACCACTGTTGAGTACACTGGATAAATAATATGTCTCTTTATGTTGCCTAAAAATAAACTCACCTTAGCTATAAAACTGCTGCCTTGGCAACATAAAGAGACATATTAGTTTTCCAGATAAAGAGGTGAAAAGATCTTTCATGGTAACCAAAAACAAACAAGCTTGGCTATTTGTGCGTTACATAAATTAGATTTTAAGAAATGATGCCTGACATCATTGGAAGGGGAGGTGCCTGGTCCTGTGCTGGCTTGTTGATACAGCAAAGGGGGATGCTAGAGGGATGAGGCAGGAGTAGGTGGGTTGATAAGGGAGCACCCTCTTAGAGGCAAAGGAGAAATGGGGGTTTGGCAGAGGGGAGACTGGGATGGGAGACAACATTTGAAATGCAAATAAATATAATAATCAATTAAAAAAGAATTGATACTTGGAAGTAGAAAGTAATTTCACAATGAAAAGAATCAAGCTCATAAAATAATGAATTGTAAATATATATTCACTTAGACTAAACATATAACTTAGTGAAAAGGAAGACTCTAGAGAACCAATAACCCTATTAAAAATGGGGTACAAAGCTAAACAAAGAATTCTGAACTGAGGAATACCGAATGGCTGAGAGGCACCTAAAGAAATGTTCAACATTACCTGTGAGGTAACCCAATCACAAAAGAACACACATGGTATGCATTCACTTATAAGTGGATATTACCCCAGAAGCTGGGAATACCCAAGATAAAATCCACAAACCACAAGAAACACAAGAAGAAGGATACTTTGACTCTTCTTAGAAGGGGTAACAAAATATCGATGGAAGGAGTTGAAGAGAAAAACTATGGAGCAGAGACTGAAGGAAGGACAATCCAGAGACTGCCCCACCTGGGAATCCTTCCCATATTTAATCACCAAACCCAGACAATATTGCGGATGCCAGCAAGTGCTGGCTGACAGGAGCCTGATATAGCTGTCTCCTGAGAGGCCCTGACAGTGCCTAACTAATACAGAAGTAGAGGCTCACAACCATCCATTGGATTGAGTCCAGGGTCCCTAATGAAAGAGCTAGAGAAAGGACCCAAGGAACTGAAGGGTTTGCAGCCCCTTAGGACAAACAACAATATGAACTAACTAGTACCCTCAGAGCTCCCAGGGACTAAAACTCCAACCAAAGAGTACACATGGGGGGGGGGGACTTATGGCTCCAGCAGCATATGTAGCAGAAGATAGCCTAGTTAGTCATCAATGGGAGGAGAGGCCCTTGGCCCTGTGAAAGTTCTATGCCCCAGTGCAGGGGAATGCCAGGGCCAGGAAGCAGGAGTAGGTAGGTTGGTGAGAGGGATGGGGATGGGTATAGGGGGGTTTTGGAAGGGAAACCAGGAAAGGGTATAACATTTGAAATGTAAATAAATAAAATATGTAATAAATATAAATTTAAAAATATGTTTTTAAATGTTAACAAAAACAGATAAATTGAAATGATGTTATCTTTTCACATCATAATGCAATAAAACTTAAATCAATAAAAAAAGAGAGATAACCCATGTAATGACAGAAAAATGTTTGTAAGGTAGGGATTTGATAATACATAGAAATTTTGTGTAAGATAGGGCATTGGAAACTGTGTGTACAACTATGTTTGTCTGGGAAGGAGCTTCAACTGAGAAAATGTCTCCATCAGATTCCTTTTAGGCAAGTCAGTCGGGGCATTTTCTTTACTAATCATTGATATAAAATGGATCGGTCCACTGTGGGTGGTGCTACTCCTGTATGTGTGGTTTTGGACTGTGTAAGAAAGGAGGCTGAGCAAGAAAGTAAGTCCTGTTCTTCCATGTCTCTGCTTCAGTTCCTGCCTCCAGATTACTGCTTGAGTTCTACACTAAATTCCCTCATAGGTGGGCTGTCACCTGAGAATTGTAAGATGAAATAAGCCCTTCCCTCTCCAAGTTGCTTTTGGCCATGTTTATCATCGCAATAGAAAAACAACCTAAGCCACTGTGTATTGTCGAATGGATGGATACCATTAAAGGAAAGCAAAAGACTCGCATTGCTTTATCATTGTGCCCGAACCCTTTTACCAATAATTGGATTTTCAGGCCATCATCCTCTATAGGAAGCAGTGAACACCCACAAATAAACCCATGAAACTACTACTACTGTTGTTTCAGACACCCTGTGGAGCTACCTGTAAGAGTAAGATCACCA
Organism: Mastomys coucha; assembly: GCF_008632895.1. Lineage (NCBI taxonomy): Eukaryota > Metazoa > Chordata > Mammalia > Rodentia > Muridae > Mastomys > Mastomys coucha. Next base: position 50,838,375 of record NC_045030.1, on the reverse strand, counting down.
TTGAGTTTCTCCTATGTCACTGTCCTTATTTCTGGACCTTTGTTGTGACCTCAGGTGCTTCAGCTACCCTACTGACCAGTATTAACTGTGTCAGAGGGTGAACTGCAAATAATAGTGGCACAAGAATTTCAGAGAGGAAAAAACATTGCTGATGTAAAACAAATATATAGAACAAACAGAAGCAAGGCTACTATCAGGTGTCAGAAAATGAGTCCATTGCATATGACCGGGGAAGCTGAACATAGACACAGTCAAAGAAAAGGACTCCAACACTCATCTACTGCCCCAGGGTGAAGCATGCAGGATCATTAGAAGGGCTCTGTAAAACCCAGTGTCTTGCCAATGCAGATATAGTCAGGTTTGAAGCTTTCCATAGCCCCCTAAGTATCAATTACAGAAAGCTCTACCTGTGAAAAGTTTGGTTCCCTGGTTCACTGTGCTAAGTTTGGAATTTTATTACCTGATTTACAAGATGGAGAGAGTGAGAGATAGAGAGGGAAGAAGGGAGGGAGGGAGAGAGAGAGAGGCAAACAATTTTAATAGGTCTGAACTACTGAGGCTGGCAGTCCCTCATCCACATGTGTAGACTGATAGCAATATAAACCTGACGAGGT